>NC_142475.1:8831290-9135645 GCF_049115385.1 Moschus berezovskii | reverse complement strand
GAGAAAAGACAGTCTCTTTAACAAGTGGTGCTGGGAAAACTGGTCAGCCACTTGTAAAAGAATGAAACTAGAACACTTCCTAACACCATACACCAAAATAAACTCAAAATGGATTAAAGATCTAAATGTAAGACCAGAAACTATAAAACTCCTAGAGAAGAACGTAGGCAAAACACTCCCCGACATAAATCACAGCAGGATCCTCCAAGACCCACCTCCCAGAATATTGGAAATAAAAGCAAAAATAAACAAATGGGACCTAATTAAAATCAAAAGCTTCTGCACAGCAAAGGAAACTCTAAGCAAGGTGAAAAGACAGCCTTCAGAATGGGAGAAAATAATAGCAAATGAAGCAACTGATAAAGGATTAATCTCCAAATTATACAAGCAGCTCCTGCAGCTTAATTCCAGAAAACTAAGTGACCCAATCAAAAAATGGGCCAAAGAACTAAACAGACATTTCTCCAAAGAAGACATAAAGATGGCTAACAAACACATGAAAAAATGCTCAACATCCCTCATCATCAGAGAAATGCAAATCAAAACCACAATGAGATACGATTTCACACCAGTCAGAATGGCTGCTATCCAAAAGTCTACATGCAATAAATGCTGGAGAGGGTGTGGAGAGAAGGGAACCCTCTTACACTGTTGGTGGGAATGCAAACTAGTACAGCCACTATGGAGAACAGTGTGGAGATTCCTCAGAAAACTGGAAATAGAACTGCCATATGATCCAGCAATCGCACTCCTGGGCATACACACCGAGGAAACCAGAATTGAAAGAGACACATGTACTCCAATGTTCATTGCAGCACTGTTTATAATAGCCAGGACATGGAAGCAACCTAGATGTCCATCAGCAGATGAATGGATAAGAAAGCTTTGGTACATATACACTATGGAGTATTTCTCAGCCATCAAAAAGAATGCATTTGAATCAGTTTTAATGAGGTGGATGAAATTGGAGCCTATTACACAGAGTGAAGTAAGCCAGAAAGAAGAACATCAATACTGTATATTAACGCATATATATGGAATTTAGAAAAATGGTAACCTGAACCCTGTATAAGAGACTGCAAAAGAGACATAGGCATTTAGAACAGTCTTTGGGACTCTGTGGGAGAGGGTGAAGGTGGAATGATTGGGGAGAATGGAATTGTAGCATGTATATTATCATAAGTGACCAGTCCAGGTTCGACACATAAATTTTCCTCTGTTCATTTCTTTGCATTTGTGCTTTTTTAATAAAAATACTTTTAACTGTAAAAAATAAAAAAAAAATAAAGACGATTATAAGACACAAAGAAGGACCCTACATAATGATCAAGGGATCAAGGCAATAAGAAGTTATAACTATTATAAATATATCACCTACTTGATGGACATGAGTTTGAGCAAGTTCCATGAGTTGCTGATGGACAAGGAAGCCTGGCATGCCGCAGTCAATGCAATTGACTAAGCTGGACATGACTAAGCAATTGAACTGAATTGATGCATGCAACATAGGAGCACCTCAATAAATAAGGCAAATGCTAACAAGGTGAACTTGAAAAGGGAACTTAACAGCAACACAATATTAGTGGGAGACTTTAATATTCCACTCACACCAATGGACAGATCAACCAGACAGAAAATTAACAGGGAAGCACAAGCTTTAAATGACACATTGGACCAATTAGACCTAATTTATATCTGCAAGGCATTTCACCCAGAAACAAGGAATTTCACCTTTTTCTCAAGTGCACATGGAACATTCTTTGAAAACATGCATAGAATAGATCACATACTGGGACACAAATCTAGACTTGGTAAATTTATTCATGTCAATGTATGGCAAAACCAATACAATAATGTAAAGTAATTAGCCCCCAAGTAAAATAAATAAATCTTAAAAAAATAAAATAATTGAAATCATTTCAAGCATCTTTTTTGATTACAGTGCTGTAAGATTAGATATTAGCTACGGGGAAAAAAAACTATGAAAAACATAAACATATGGAGGCTAAACAACATACTTCTGAATAACCAACAGATCACTGAAGAACTCAAAAAGGAATCAAAATAGGCAGAGAAACAAATGATAATCAAAACTCAACAACCCAAAACATATGGGACTCAGTAAAAGCAGTGCTAAGAGAGAAGTTCATAGCAAGACAAGCCTACCTCAAATAAATAACCTAAATTTACACGTAAAGCAACTAGAAAAAGAAGAAGAACAACAACAACAAAACCAAAGTTAGTAGAAGGAAAGAAATCATAAAAATCAGAGAAGAAATAAATGAAAAAGAAATGAAGGAGAGTATAGCAAAAATCAACAAAAATAAAGTTTGTTCTTTGAGAAGACAAAAAATAGACAAACTGTTAGCCGGTAAAAAAGGGAAGGGGGAAGGCTCAAATTGATAAAATTAGAAAGGAAAATGGAGAAATCACAACAGACGACACAGAAATACAAATGATCATAAGAGGCTACTATGAGCAACTATATGCCAACAAAATGGACAATTTGGAAGAAATGGACAAATTCTTTGAAAAATACAACTTCCAAAACTGAACCAGGAAGAAACAGAAAATTTGAACAGACCAATCTCAAGCACAGAAATTGAAACTGTAATAATAAATCTTCCAACAAACAAAAGTCCAGGACCCGATGGCTTCACAGGCAAATTCTACTGAAAATGTACAGAAGAGATAACACGTATCCTACTCAAACTCTTACAGAAAATTGCAGAGGAAAGAAAATTCCCAAACTCATCCTACAAGACCATTATCACCTTGATACCAAAACCAGACAAAGATGCAACAACAAAAAAAAAAAGAAAAGAAAACTACAGGCCAATATCACTAATGAACATAGATGCAAAAATCCTCAACAAAATTCTAGCAAACAGAATCCAACAACATATTTAAAAGATCATACATCATGATCAAATGGGCTTTATTCCAGGGATGCAAGGATTCTTCAATATTCACAAGTCAATCAATGCAATATACCATATTGACAAATTGAAAGATATAAACCGTATGATTATCTTAATAAGTGTGGAGAAAACCTTTGACAAAATTCAACATCCATTTATGATAAGAACTCTCCAAAAAGTAGGCGTAGAAGGAACATACCACAACATAATAAAAACCATATACCACAAACTCATAGCAAACATTATCCTCAATGGCAAAAAGCTGAAAGCATTCCCTCTAAAATCAGAAACAAGACAAAGGTACCCACTCTCACCACTACTATTCAACATAGTTTTGGAAGCTCTAGCCACAGCAATCAGAAAATAATAAGAAATAAAAGAATCCGGATTGGAAACAAAATAAAGCTTATTGTTTGCAGATGGCATGATCCTCTGCATAGAAAACCCTAAAGATGCCACCAGAAAATTATTAGAGCTAATCAATGAATATAGTAAAGTTGTAGGATATAAAATTAATACACTGAAGTCTCTTGTATTCCTATACACTAATAATGAAAAATGAGAAAGAGAAATCAAGGAAGCAATCCCATTCAACCCTGCAACGAAAAGAACAAAATACTTAGGAACAAATTTACCTAAAGAAACAAAAGACCTGTATATCAAAAACTATAAAACACTGATGAAAGAAATCAAAGATGACATAAATAGAGAAATATACCATGTTCATGGATTGGAAGAATCAATACAGTGAAAAAGATTATACTACCCAAAGCAATCTATAGATTCAGTGCAATTCTTATCAAACTATCAATGGTATTTTTCACAGAACTAGGACAAATAATTTCACAGTTTGTACGGAAACACAAAAGACCTTGAATAGCCAAATCAAAGTTGAGAAAGAAGAATGGAACAGGAGGAATCAACCTTCTGATCTTCACACTATACTTCAAAGCTACAGTCATCAAGAGAGTATGGTACTGTGTAAAGACAGAAATGTAGAACAATGGAACAAAATAAAAAGTCCAGAGATAAACCCAACACCTGGTGACTTAGCAGCAGCAGCAGCAGTGACATCTTAGTTTTGACAAAGGAGGCAAAAATATATAATGGAAAAAAAGACAGTGTCTTCAACAAGTGGTGCTGGGAAAACTGGTTAACTGTGTAAAAGAATGAAACTTAAACACTTTCTAACACCGTACACAAAAACAAATTCAAAATGGATTAAAGACCTATATGTAAGACCAGAAACTATAAAACTGTTAGAGGAAAACACAGGCAGACACTCTCTGACATAAATCACAGCAAGATCCTCGATGACTCACCTCCTAGAGTAATGGAGATAAAAACAAAAATAAACAAACGGGACCTAATTAAACTTCAAAACTTTTGCACAATGAAGGAAACTATAAGCACGGTGAAAAGACAGCCTTCAGAATGGAAAAAAATAATAGCAACTGAAACAACTGACAAAGAATTAAGCTTCAAAATATATAGACAGCTCATGCAGCTCAATACCAGGAAAACGAACAACCCAATCTAAAAGTGAGCAAAAGACCTAAACAGACATTTCTCCAAAGAAGACATATGGATGGCTAACAAATACATGAAAAGATACTTAACATCACTCTTTATCAGAGAAAAGTAAATAAAAACCACGATGAGGTATCATCTCACACCAGTCAGAATGAAGTGAAATGAAGTTGCTCAGTCATGTCTGACTCTTTCT
The DNA here is from genome assembly GCF_049115385.1 of Moschus berezovskii. Lineage (NCBI taxonomy): Eukaryota > Metazoa > Chordata > Mammalia > Artiodactyla > Moschidae > Moschus > Moschus berezovskii. The sequence continues at coordinate 9,130,998 of NC_142475.1, read as the reverse complement.
GACCCGATGGCCTGTAGCTTACCACACTCCTCTGTCCATGGGATTTTCCAGGCAAGAGTACTGGAGTGGGTTGCCATTTCCTTCTCCAGAGGATCTTCCCGACCTAGGAATCGAACCCGGGTCTCCCACATTGTAGGCAGACGCTCTACCATCTGAGCCACCAGGGAAGTCCACCAGTCACAATGGCCATCATCAAAAAGTCCACAGACAATAAATGCTGGAGAGGGTGTGGAGAAAAGGGAGCCCTCTTACACTGTTGGTGGGAATGCAAACTAGTACAGCCACTATGGAGAAGAGTGTGGAGGTTCCTTAAAAAACTGGAAATAGAACTGCCATGTGACCCAGCAATCCCACTGCTGGTCATGCATTCCATGGAAGCCAGAGTTGAAAGAGACATGTACCCCAGTGTTCATTGCAGCAGTATTTACAATAGCTGGGACACGGAAGCAACCTAGATGTCCATCGGCAGATGAATGGATAAGAAAGTTGTGGTATATATACACGGCGAAATATTACTCAGCTATAGAAAGAAATGTATTTGAGTCAGTTCTAATGAGGTGGATGAACCTAGAGCCTATTATACAGAGTGAAGTAAACCAGAAAGAGAAAGACAAATACTGTATATTAACACATATATATGGATTTAGAAAGGCGGTAATGATGATCCTACATGCAGGGCAGCAAAGGAGACACAGATGTAAAAAAGAGACTTTCAGAGTCATTGGGAGAAGGTGAGGGTGGAATGATTTTAGAGGATGGCAATGAAACATGAACATTATCATATGTAAAACAGATGACCAGTGCAGACTGGATGCACAAAGCAGGGCACCAAAGCCAGTGCTCTGGGACAAACCAGAGAGATAGGGTGGGGAGGGAGGAGGGAGAGGGTTCAGGATGATCAAATGGGCTTTATTCCAGGGATGCAAGGATTCTTCAATATTCACAAGTCAATCAATGCAATATACCGTATTGACAAATTGAAAGATATAAACCATATGATTATCTTGACTGATTCATGTTGATGTATGGCAAAACCATCGCAATAAAGTAATTATCCTCCAATTAAAATAAATAAGCTAGTTTTTTAAAAGTCATTTGGCTTTTGGTTTGAAATCCACTTATACGGGGGAAGGGGAGGGAAGAAGGAAGGTTGGAGATTCAAGACATCCCTAATATTACTCAGAATCTTTTTAATTTCTTGATGTAAAAAGATCTCAAGTTCAGTTACCTCCTCTACTGCATCACCGACTCAACGGACATGAATCTGAGCAAACTCTAGGAGTTGGTGAAGGATAGGGAAGCCTGATGTGCTGCAGTCCATGGGGTCGCAAAGGGTTGGATGCAACTGAGTGGCTGAGCAACAACAACCTCATGAAAAAATGCTCAAAACCTGTATCCTGTTGGCTGTGAGGGAGCAAGTGTGACTCAACGTCTTCTCCTTTCCTGACCGTGATGTAACCTTACCACTACTGCAGTCAGGTAAAGCTCCAAAGGCCCTCTCTGCTCCTAGACTTGATGGGTGAATGTAACAACCCAGTCGGCTGTCCTGGCGTTTCCTGGTTGTCAGGGCCAGTTGTTAGCAGCTCATTTAGCAACTCGGTAGGAGACGTTAACAAGCGGGGAGAGTTGAAGAGCGCTACCCAGAGGGAGCAGGGATTCTGTGCCCGCTAGGAGTCTGGAAGACAAACAAAGAAGCTGGGAAGTATTCATTTTCTCTGTTGGGGAATCTTTTTCTCCTTAGGACTTGAGTTCAGACAGAGGCCAGCACCTTGTTGCCTCCACATGAGAGGCACAGAATCAAAGTGCCCTGAAAATGAATTATGGTAGAAAAGGGATCAGAGACCTGACTTGCAGTCAGGAAGCCAAAAGGTTTCGTTGCTCTCCATAGTCAAAGGCTATTGATGGCTACAAGTAAGAGCTCACTGTTCCCTGAAGTTTAAGTTTATTCAGACTTTTGCCCTTTAAGAGTCCCTTGCTGTTAAGAACTACTATGAAATTTAGCACTCATTTAATGGAAAATGAATTCTTTGTGATCAGCCATGGTTGCTCTGATAGGTTGTAAATCTGCTGTCAAGGGGAAAGTGAGGGACACTTTACCTAATATAGGTTTTATTGAATGGTCACTTCTGAAGAGATCTTAGTATGACATACCTTGGCATACTCATCACTGTGTCTTACCAAAAAAAAAAAAAAGAGCCTAATGGATTGGGTGCTGAAATGGCAGAATCTTTTCAAAAATTTCTTTCTTTACATGCAAAAAGCCACCATGGTTGTTTTAAGCTGGAAAAATGGGTACAGCGGTACCAGGAAACGAATGTCTCTGAAAGACAGCATCAATTATGTTTGCAGTCATCAATATAAGTACTACTGTGATGTTAGAGAAGATGGTCAGCCATGCCTGTGTCTATTCAATTCTACCTACAATCTCTTTAGCAAAAGTCTGAGCATCCACAACATAACCAAAGGGACACAGAGGCTGTTCGGGGCTGACCCATCTCTGTTTCTAGCACACAAAATAGTAGTTTTTCTAATATAATTTTTTTCAGATTAAAAAAATAATACCTCGTGATAAATATCATCAATGTTTTTGAAGACTTTATTTTTTAGAGTAGTTTTAGGTCCATGACAAAATTGAGAGGAAAGTATAGAGATTTTCCGTATGTCTCCTATCTCCACTACTATATCACTCATCAGAATGGTTCATTTCTTAAAGATCAAGCATGAACCTGCATTGACACAGTATTACCACCCACAGTGCATGGTTTACCTATGGATTTAGTCTTGGTGTTGTACAAATTCTATGCCCTTGTACACATGTGTAATGACATATGCCTTTCATTATATCTCTACTGCTGTAAAGGTCTTCTGTGCTCTGCCCATTCATCCTTCTCTGCCCAATCCTTAGGGCTCCCCAGGTGGCACTAGTAGTAAAAAACTTGCCTGCCAACACAGGAGACATAAGAGACATGGATTTGATCCCTGGGTGGGGAAGATCCCCCTGGAGGAGGGCGTGGTAATCCACTCCAGTATCCTTCCTAGAGAATTCCATGGCAGAGAAACATAGCGGGCTACAGTTCATGGGGCTGCAAAGAGTCAGACATGACTGAAGCAACTTAGCAAGCATGCACACCCAACCCTTGGCAATCACTAATCTTCTTACTGTCTCCATAGTTTTTCCTTTTCCAGAACGGCATATGGTAGGAATCATAGAGTCTTCTCAGATTGGCTTTGTTCATTTAATGATATACATTTAAGTTACCGACCCGATGGACATGAGTTTGAGTGAACTCCGGGAGTTGGTGATGGACAGGGAAGCCTGGAGTGCTGTGGTTCATGGGGTCGCAAAGGGTCGGACACGACTGAGCAACTGAACTGAACTGAACTGAAATGTCTTTTCATGATTTGATAGCTCATTTATCCTTAAAGTGAAGTGAAGTGAAGTGAAAGTCACTCAGTCGTGTCCAACTTTTTGCGACCCCATGTACTATACAGTCCATGGAATTCTCCAGGCTGGAATACTGGAGTGGGTAGTGTTTCCCTTCTCCAGAGGATCGTCCCAACCCAGGGACTGAACCCAGTTCTCCTGCATTGCAGGAGGATTCTTTACCAGCTGAGCCACAAGGGAAGCCCAAGGATACTGGAGTGGGTAGCCTATCCCTTCTCCAGCGGATCTTCCTGACCCAGGAATCAAACCAGGATCTCCTGCCTTGCAGGTGGATTCTTTACCAACTGAGTTATGCTATCAAATAATATTTCACTGTTTGTAAATACCACAGTTTATCCACTTATCTCCCAAAGGAAATCTTGATGTCTTCCAAATTTTGGCAATTACAAATAAAGCTGCTATAAATATTCTTGTGCAGGTTTTTGTGTGAACACATTTGCAACTCCATGGGTGATATAAAATATATACATACAGGTACATAATCAAATACATTGTTGCTATTAGTATTTTTAACAAACTGTTATATGTTAGGTTAATAAAGAGAGCATAAATTCTTTATTTTATTTTCACTTATTCCTTTCTTGGGCTTCCCTCATAGCTCAGTTGGTAAAAAAATCTTCCTGCAATGCAGGAGACCCCAGTTCAATTCCTGGGTTGGGAAGATCCCCTGGAGAAGGGATAGGCTACCCACTAGAGTATTCTTGGGCTTCCCTGGTGTCTCAACTGGTAAAGAATCCGCCTGCAATGCAGGAGACCTGGGTGGGATCCCTGGGTTGGGAAGATCCCCTGGAGAAGGGAAAGGCTACCCACTCCAGCATTCTGGCCTGGAGAATTTCATGGACTATACAGTCCATGGGGTCACAAAGAGTCGGACAGGACTGAGAGCCTTTCACTTTCACTTTTTTCATTTATTGATGCTTTAGTTTTTTAATGTAGACATGAGATTCTGACCTATATTATTTTCCTTATTTCTAAAGAATGTCTGTTAACATTTCTTGCAAAACAGGTCTGCATTCGTGCATGGTAAGTCGCTTCAGTTGTGTCTGACTCTTTGTGACGTCATGGACTGTAGCCCATCAGGCTCCTCCAGCCATGGGATACTCCAGGCAAGAATGCTGGAGTAGGTTGTCATGCCCTTCTCCAGGGGACCTTCCTGACCCAGGGATCAAACCCACATCTCTTACATCTCCTGCGTTGGCAGGCAAGTTCTTTACCACTAGCGCCACCTGGGAAGCCTAAGAGAGGTCTGCTGCTAAGTCACTTCAGTCGTGTCCGATTCTGTGCAACCCCATAGACAGCAGCCCACCAGGCTCCCCCGTCCCTGGGATTCTCAAGGCAAGAACACTGGAGTGGGTTGCCATTTCCTTCTCCAGTAAGAGAGGTCTACTGGTAACAAATTCCCTCACTTTTATTTGTCTGAGAAAGGCTTTATTTCTGCTTCACTTTTGAAGAAAAATTTCACAGGGTAGAGAATTCTAGGTTAATGGCTTTTCTTCTCTCTCAATACATTAAATATTTCACTATTCTGAAACGGCAGATGGAATTCTTTTCTTTATTTCTCTATAGATAAAGCTTTTTCTCCACTTTGGATTCTTTTAGGATTTTTTCTTTGTCTTTAATTTTCATATTTTGTAAGTGATACACTGAAATGTAGCTTTTTGGCAGTTATCCTGCTTGATGTCCTCTTAGTGTCCTGGCAAGAGATGCTAAGAGTTCTGTGGTTTGGCGTTTGACATTAATTTGGAGGACATTCTCAGTCATTATGATTTAAAATATTTCTTCTGTTCCTTTCTCCCGTTCTCCTCCTTCTACTGTTCGCATCATGCATATGTGACCTTTTATAATCGTCCCACATTCCTCAGATGTTCGGTTCTTTTTTCAGTCTTTCTTCTCTTTGCTTTTCTGCTTTCAGGGAGTCTATTGATATAAGCTCTAGGTCAGAGATTCTTTTCTCAGTTATGTCCAGTCTACTAACAAATTCTTTTTTTTTTTTTTGTATTGCAGTTTTAATTTATAGCATTTCTTTTCAGTCTTTAATTAGAATTTCCATCTCTCTTCTTTCCTGGTCCATACATCTTACTTATTTCATACTTTATCCATTGGACTTAATTAGGATTTCCATCTCTCTTCTTTCCTGGTGCATCCGTCTTACTTATTGCATACTTTATCCATGGGACTTAATTAGGATTTCCATCTCTCTTCTTTCCTGGTGCATCCGTCTTACTTTTTGCATACTTTATCCATTGGACTTCTTTGCATATTAGTCATCATAATTTCTAAATGAACGGTCTGGTAATTCAAACATCCTTGCCAAATCTGGTTCTAATGCTTGCTTTCTGTCTTAGACTTGTGGTTTTTACCTTTTGGTATGCCTTGTAATTTTCTCTTTTCCTTCCAGTTTTATTGAAATATAATTGGCATACAACACTGCGTAGGGCTTGCTTGATAGCTCAGTTGGTGAAGAATTCACCTGCAATGCAGAATACCCTGTTCAATTCCTGGGGTGGGAAGATCTGCTGGAGAAGGGATAAGCTGCCCACTCCAGTATTCTTGAGCTTCCCTGGTGGCTCAGCTGGTAAAGAATTTGCTTGCAGTGCAGGAGACCTGGGTTTGATCCCTGGGTTGGAAAGATTTCCTAGAGAAGGGAAAGGCTACCCACTCCAGTATTCTGGCCTGGAGAATTCCAAGGACTATATAGTCCATGGGGTCACAAAGAGTTGGACACGACTGAACAACTTTCACTCACTGCGTAAGTTAAAGGTGTGTTGCATAATGATTTGACTTACACATATCATGAAATGATTAACACAGTAAGTTTAGCCAACATCCATCTTCTCATATGTGTGCTGTGCTTAGTTACTTAGTCATGTCCAACTCTTTTGTGACCCCATGGACTTTAGCCTACCAGGTTCCTCTGTAAATGGGGATTCTCCAGGCAAGAATACTGGAGTGGGTTGCCATGTCCTCCTCCAGGGGGATCTTCCCAATCAAGGGCTCTAATTCAGGTCTCCCACATTGCAGGCGGATTCTTTACCATCTGAGCCACCAGGGAAGCCCCATCATCTCATATAGATACAAATATAAAGAAAAAAATATTTTCCTTAAGATTTACTCTTTTAACAGTTTTTATATATAACACACATAAATGTTAATTATGCTGTACATTACATCTCTAGTACCTATTTGTCTTATAACTGAAAAGTTTTAGCTTTTGATGACCTTCATCCAACTCTCTCCTGCTGGTAACCACAAATCTGATCTCTTTTTCTGTAAGTATATTTTTATGTTGAAGCATAATTGACCCACAGCATTATGTCACTTCCAAGTTCACAGCATAGAATTGTTTATTTCTATATATTACAAAATGACCACCGTGATTAGTCTGGTTATCATCTGTCACCATCCAAAGATATTACATTATTATTAACTATATTATTCACACTGTACTTTTCATCTTTGAGGCTCATTTATTTTGTAACTGAAAGTTTTTACTCTTTATTTCCCTTACTTATTTCATTAAACTCTCTGCCCACTTTCCTTCAGTCAATCATGCGGTTATTCTCTGTACCTATGATTCTGTTTCTTTTTTGCCATATTTGCTCATTTGCTTTGTTTTTTAAATTACATATACAAGATAATTCATATAGTATTTGTCTTTCTCTGACTTATTTCACTTAACACAATACTCTGTATGTTTCATATCATAAATGGCAAGGTTTCATTTTTTCATGACTGAGTAATATTTATACATATATACCACATATTCCTTAACCATTCATCTATTGAAAGTATTTGGTTGCTTCCATATCTTGGCCAAAGCCCCAATAGTTTGGCCACCTGATGTGAAGAACTGACACATTGGAAAAGACCCTGATGCTGGGAAAGATTGAAGGCGGAAGGGGACAACAGAGGATGAAATGGTTGGATGGCATTATCAATTTGATGGACATGAGTTTGAGCAAGCTCCGGAAGTTGGGGATGGACAGGGAAGCCAGGCGTTCTACAGTCCATGGGGTCACAAAGAGTCAGACATGACTGAGCAATAGAACTGAGCTAATATCTTGGCTACTGTAAATAATGCTTCAGTGAACATAGCAGTGTGTATACCTTTCAAGTTAGAGTTTTTGTTTTCTTCAGATAAGTACCCAGGAGCAGGTTTGCTGGATCATATGGCAGTTTTATTTTACCTTTTTTCAAGACCTTCATACTGTTTTCCATAGTAGCTGTACTGATTTACATTCCTACCTGTAGTGCACGAGGGTCCGTTTCCTACAAATCCTTGCCAATACTGGAAAGCTGCTGTCTTTTGGATAATAGTCACCCTGATATGTGGTCAAAAATGTGCTTGATATGACTTCAACCTTCCTTCACTTAACAAGGAAGAGAGAAGTCAGAATTATATAAGTCTCAGTTAAACTTGACGTGACAGAAGTTCATAACGTTGTACAGAGTCAGTAACCAAAACCATCCCAAAGAAAAAGAAACGCAAGAAGGCAAAATGGTCATCCGAGGAGACATTACAAAAAGATGAGAAAAGAAAAGAAGCAAAAGACAGAGGAGAAAGGGAAAGATAAACCCAAATGAATGCGGAGTTCCAAAGAACAGAGGAGAGATAAGAAAACCCTCTTAGTTAACAATGCAAATAGAGGAAAACAATAGAATTGAAAAGACTAGAGATCTCTTAAAGAAAATTAGAGATATCAAGGAAACATTTCATGCAAAGATGAGCACAAAAAAGGACAGAAACAGCAAGGACCTAACAGAAGCAGAAGAGATTAAGAAGAGGTGGCAATCATACACAGAACTGTGCAAAAAAGATCTTAATGACCCGGATTACCATAATGGTGTGCTTACTCACCTAGAGCCAGACATCCTAGAGTGTGAAGTCAAGTGGGCCTTACAAAGCATTACTAAGAACAAAGCTAGTGGAGGTGATGGAATTTCAGCAGAGCTATTTCAAATCCTAAAAGATGATGCTATTAAAGTATTGCACTCAATAGGTCAGCAAATGTGGAAAACTCAGCAGTGGCTACAGAACTGGGAATGGTCAGTTTTCATTCCAATCCCAGAGAAGGGCAATGCCAAAGAATGTTCAAACTACTGCACAATTGTGCTCATTTCACATGCTTGCAAGGTAATGCTCAAAATCCTTCGAGCTAGGCTTCAACAGTACATGAACCGAAAACTTACAGATATAAAAGTTGGATTTAGGAAAGGCAGAGGAACTAGAGATCAAATTGTCAACATCTGCTGGATCAGGAAAAGCAAGAGAATTCTAGGAAAACATCTAGTTCTGCTTCATTGACTATGCTAAAGTCTTTGAGTGTGTGGATCACAAAAAATGTGGAAAATTCTTAAAGAGATGGGAATACCAGACCACCTGACCTGCCTTCTAAGAAACCTGTGTGCAGGTCAAGAAGCAACAGTTAGAACAGGACATGGAACAAAGGACTGGTTCAAAACTGAGAAATGAGTACATTAAGGTTGTATATTGCCATCCTGCTTATTTAACTTATATGCAAATCGAACCTGGGTCTCTTGCACCTCCTGCATGGGAAATAGGATTATTTACCACTGCATCCCTGAGAAACCCTTATATGCAAAGTACACCATGCAAAATGCTGGGCTGGATGAATCGAAAGCTGAAATTCCGATTACCAGGAGAAATATCAATAACCTCAGATATGCAGATGACACCACCATTATGGCCAAAAGCAAAGAACAAAAGAGCCTCTTGATGAAGATAGAAGAGGAGAATGATAAAGCTGGCTTAGAGCTCAACATTCAAACAACTAAGATCAAAGTCATCCAGTCTCATCACTTCATGTCAAATAGATGGGGAAAAAACAGAAACGGTGTCAGACTTTGTTTTCTGGGGCTCCAAAATCACTGCAGACACCAACTGCAGCCATGAAATTAGACGCTTGCTCCTTGGAAGGCAAGCCATGACCAACCACGGCAGCATGTCAAAAAGCAGAGACATCACTTCACCGGAAAAGGTCCATCTATTCACAGCTATGGTTTTTCCAGTAGTCAGATACGGATGTGAGAGTTGGACCACAAAAAAGAAGCTGCGCACCAAAGAATTAATGCTTTTGAACTGTGGTGCTGGAGAGGACTCCTGAGAGTCCTTTGGACTGCAAGGAGATCAAACAAGTCAACCCAAAAGGGAATCAACCCTGACTATTCTATGGAAGGACTGATGCTGAAGCTGAAGCTCCAGTACTTGGGCTTTTGATGAGAAGATCTGACTCACTGGAAAGGACTCTGATGCTGGGAAAGATTGAGAGCATGAGGAGAAGGAAGCCACTGAGAAGGACATGGTTGGATGGTATCATCAACTCAGTGGATAGGAGTTTGAGTAAACTTCCACGGATAGTAAAGGACAGAGAAGCCTGGCATGCTACAGTCTAGGGGGTCACAAAGAGTCAGACATGACTGAGCAACTGAACAACAACAAATTTTAAGTGCCTTGCTTCAAATCTCAAGTGGGAGAAGAAATCATCAATTCCAATTTCCTGATTGCTGCTTGGAGAAATAAGGCTAAATAAGGGAAAAGAACTTATTACAAAAAGTCTACACACATACGTAAACACACATGTATATATGTGTAGTTAAGATCTCCAAAGTAGATCAGAATATCTCATAACATAATTCATTTATCAGCAGCATTGCAAATTTTTCTTTCAATGTCCAATCCATTCATATAAAAACTTTCACAAAATACCTTGCATGTGTGCTTTATAATCTCCTATCCATATTTTTACCAGAATAAACTTTTCCAGGGAATAAATTGGATGATAGTTCTATTTCATTTAATTTTACATTAACTCCAAATCAACTTCAGGAATAATCTAAACTCTTTAAATACATTTAAGTCACTTCACAAGCAGTCCATGGTACCCTCTGACCCAGATTATTTACAAACTCCAAAGCACCATGCTGATTCATGCCCAAATGCTTTGTGAACATTATTTTAATGGCCTAAAATATTATTTTCTCTTCTGTCTACCTTGTCAACTCAGTTTTGCCCGCCCTTAGAGTACCCTGCCAACAGGAGCCCCTTCTTCCTACCTACACCTCTGCAACTGTTTGCACCTATGTTTTATTGGAACTTTTTGTTCTGTATTTGTTCTTTTCATCAGCTATTCTGGGAGCTCCTTGGGAATAAGAATTGTGTCATTTTGTCTTTCTATTCTCATTACTTGTCTCAGCACTTGGTACATATAAGGTGCTCATTGAATTCCTGCTGAATGTCTGAATGAACGGGTGAGCATGTTAATACATGAACAGAGTCCCTAATCATGAAATGGAATCTAAGTTCTGTTTGGCTGTCTTTCATATGCTGTCTGTGACTCATATTTTGAATAGAACAATTTACTGTTATTAAGCCAAGTTGCAAAAGCGCTGGGCCTCTATGGTGGGTACTGACGCTCTTTGCTACCTCATGTGCAAAAGAGGTGCTTCTAGGTCCAGTTCTCTGGCTGCCTTTTCTCAATAATTTTCTTAAAGAGAAGGACTTTGTCTCCCTATTAATCCTGAAATGGTGACTAGACCATAGAAGCACCATGAAATGTCTGTAAAGCATTTTACCCTGGGCAAGACCCATCATTATAAGTGCTTAATAAATATTAGCTATTATTATTTGAGTGTTTAAAGACTTCCTTAGGTGGAAGATATCATTAAGTTTTATTACTGACTAATGGATATTACTTTCAACTTAAATCACAAATATTTCATGTCCATTGGTTTAAGATCTTATTCTAAGCACACCTTTTATCTCTTGGAAAGAGCCTGATTCTAGGAAGTGAAAATGAACAAAGAAAAACTTGAACTGTGAGTTAGAAAACGAAACTGATGAGTTTATGCGTTGGTCTCACTTTACTCCTAAAATTGCATTTGCTTTGCTTTTAAGGTCTTTCCAAGTATGTATTTGCACATAGCATTTTTATTACATCAACTTTTTTTAAGATTTGTTTTCAAATTTAGTTGTTTATATATTGTTGGCTGTGCTGGGTCTTGATTGCTGTACACAGGCTTTCTCTGGTTGTGATGACCAGAGGCTACTCTTTGTTGTGGGCACGGGCTTCTCACTGCAATGGCTTCTTTTGTTGTGGAGCACAGGCTCTAGGCATGAGGTCTTCAGTACCTGTGGATCGCAGGCTCCAGGGTGCAGGCTCAGGGTGCAGGGCTTAGTTGTTCTGTGGCATATGGGATCTTTCCAGGCGAGGGATTGAACCTGTGTCCCCTGCTTTGGCAGGCAGACTTCTAACCACTTCATCACCAGGGAAGCCATATTATATTAACTTTGAGGTTTGGCAAACTGTTATCAAACTTCCACTGAAGTGGGAGTCTAATTTTTGAGAAATCTCATTTAAGTTTAAGTAATACATGAAACTCCAATACTTTGGCCACCTCATGCGAAGAGTTGACTCACTGGAGAAGACTCTGATGCTGGGAAGGATTGGGGGCAGGAGGAGAAGGGGATGACAGAGAATGAGATGGCTGGATGGCATTACCGACTCTATGGACATGAGTTTGGGTGAACTCCGGGAGTTGGTGATGGACAGGGAGGCCTGGCGTGCTGTGATTCATGGGGTCGCAAAGAGTCGGAGACGACTGAGCGACTGAATTGAACTGAACTGAACTGAATACACACCTGCTTATCTTAGCCTCTTGTGGTCTCCCTTTTTTTTTTTTTACAGAAAATGTGATAAACATTGAATTTCTTCTTTTGGCCTCAGAGGAAATAATTCTGGCCACAGATATAGAACAGAAAAATAATCTGAGCATTTCTTCTCTCCTTTATTTACCCTCTTCTTGGTTTCTCTTCATTTGTATGTGGTTAACTGTCAATCTAGACCTAAATCAGATTTCTACTACCACCATCCAAAATCTGAGTTTAAGTAACTCAGTCTTTATTAGAAAGCAATGAAACAAAATCACACTTGTTAGATATATTTGATTTTTGATTAACTATGCAAGCAGTAACTTGAAGAAAATGGTTCTTTACATAAATGCATCCATGTCAGACTCAGCTAATCCAATAAATTTTTTAAATTAAAATTTAAAATAATGAAAATAAATGCAGGAATGTCAGTTTACTTTAGAAGAGAGAAGTTTTATAGATAATGAAATGGAGATTGTTTGTGGTTCAAGTGGAAAAACTTAGAACTTTAGAGATAGATTATCTGTAAGTTAGATAATGTTGTGATATGCTATATTACCTTTAGGACATAATGTACCTTATCTGATCTTCCATTCCTGGATTTGGAAAAAGGAAGCAATGGAACATGATTCATAGTGTTGTTTGGGTATTATAGAATTTGGACACATGAGGCACTCAATGAGTAATTATTTATTTCTCATTTTTGAAACTTCTCTTATGAAACTTTGTCTTTTTCATAAAACAATTACATTATGTGCCTATAGCTGTCCATACAAGGTTGCAGCCTTGAAGTGGTCTGTGGGAAGTGTCAAAAGTTCAATCATTTGGTAAAATTATATGAGGACATTTATGATTCTAGGCAGTATTACTCATGTACTCTATTTTAATAATGAGCAGTATAAGCAATCACACATTTTCATGATGGGCAGGATGCACTGGAAATGCACTATGGTGGCCTGAATTAAGCACTCTGTCTCATTGCAAGCTAATGTGACAATAACATCACACAGTGTATGCAGTTACTGCATTGGAAATATTACTTTCAGTGGAAATGATTGAAGGCATTGTGGGCACTGATACATCTTATGAGAAACTGCAGGGAAGTTCCAGAAATTAACATGAGCCACCACTACACAAAGTAAGTAACACAATTATATTTTTCCTAGTACATTTAGCAGGTACTAGGGATCTTCCTTTGGTCCACTTTGCTTTGGAACCTGGCTCCTTGCCATGCTTTAGCTCTGAATTTCCTTTGGAATTATATCTTTTAGTACTTTTTTTAGGTCATAAAGTTATCATTTGATGCTATGTGAGTTGATGAACGAATAGAAGAACCTCTGCAGATGGTAACAATGCTTAGCAACTACAGGAAGGAGAAGGTTATATTCTAAGGGTCTCTGCACCTGGTTGTAGACATGGCTAATGGAAATCAGGAGCATATACTAATCCCTAAGCCCAGAGTTGTCTGTCTGTGAAATTGAAGTAGAAAAGAATTGATGAGCTAACCAAAACAAAATGTCAACTGTTTCTAAAAGGGGCAATTGAAAATAAAGTTCTCAGTAATGATACAGTAGAAAAAGTGCATTCAGACCTTACTGTGTGATGGATGACAAGTCTGCTCACCTCCCTGATTATGTGCTTTCTCACCTGGAAAAAGAGAGTTAACAGAGTGTAGAGAAAGCTAAATGAGGTAATGTATATAAAACACTTAGAATGGCATATGTTAAATACTCAATAAATGTTGGTATATGGCTTTCTATTGCTGGGCAGTCACATAAAGCATTAACTTCTTTTTGTTTATTAACTTCCCAGAGTGTAGATAGTCTCAAGTGGAAAGGTAGTAAAACAGAGAAGAGCATAAGGGGAGGGGAAAATAAATCTCTAAGGTGATGATACTTTGGGGAAAGCCATTCTTCTCAGTGTACTAAATCAGTTACAGCCTAAGGTGGCACAGTTTATCCAGCCACATAACTCATAATGTCCAGTTGGATGTAACAGAAAACGTTTAATGGGCTGCGATACAGTGGGGCACGGGAGCTCAGACTTCCAGAATCCTAGAGAAATTACCTGTATTAGTTCAGTTCTGGAACCTGTAATATGTCACATCTGACATTGACACGAAATGACGAGGGATTTCCATCAAGTAGAATGCATATAGGCTTGAGTGAAGGAAGACCTGAAGGGCAGTGTCACACAATCCTCTGAAAGAACAGCATCTTTAGGACTAGATGGAGTCTTTGAAGAGCTCCCTGCAAATACTTCCTTACCTCACAAGGACAAAAACAGACAATGCTTCATGGATAGGTTGCCAGATAAAATACATGATGCCAGATTAAATTTAACTTTCAGCTAAACAACATATTTTTTCCCTTTGTATGTCTCATGTAATACCCAAGACATATGCAAAGACTAAAAATATCTGAAAGTCAGTCAAATTTATTTGAGCATGCTGTATTTTTATTTGCTAAATCAAGCAGCCTTATTTATGGGGCCACTACAAACAAAACTTGGGGTAGCACTCTGGCCCAGCTACCTGGGATAGACTGTCGTTGTTATTGTTCAGTTGTTCAGTCATGTCCCACTTTTTGTGACCCCATGGACTGTAGCACGCCAGGCTTCCCTGTCCATCACCAACTGCCAGAGTTTGCTCAAACTCACGTCCATCAAGTCGGTGATGCCATCCAACCATCTCATCTTCTGTTGCTCCCTTCCCCTCCTGCCCTCAATCTTTCCCAGCATCAGGGTCTTTTCTAATGAGTCAGCTCTTTGCATCTGGTGACCAAAGTATTGGAGCTTCAGCTTCAGCATCAGTCCTTCTAGTGAATAGTCAGGATTTATTTCCTTTAGGATTGACTGGTTTGATCTCCTTGCAGTCCAAGGGATAGACAGAGGTTAGACATTTATTCACCATGTTCTGGGCAAGCTGCTGCTGCTAAGTCACTTCAGTCATGTCTGACTCTGTGCGACCCCGTAGATGGCAGCCCACCAGGCTCCCCTGTCCCCGGGACTCTCCAGGCAAGAACAGTGGAGTGGGTTGCCATTTCTTTCTCCAATGCATGAAAGTGAAAAGTGAAAGGGAAGTCGCTCAGTCGTGTCCGATTCTGTGCGACCCCATGGACTGCAGCCCACCAGGCTCCTCCATCCATGGGATTTTCCAGGCAAGAGTACTGGAGTGGGATGCCATTGCCTTCTCCAGTTCTGAGCAAGAGGCCATGTCAAAACAGAAAAAAAGCAAAGAAGCAAAGTTTTGCACAGAGGAGGGAATTCCCTGTTGAAGGTGCTCTATTTCCTTTCTCCCAAGACTGAATGTTCTCTGAACAGTTATTGTAATTATAGAGTAAACATAATCTCCCTTGATATAAAGGTTGATCTCATAATCTCCCTTGATATAATAATCTCCCATGATATAAAAATTTCAGACTGAACCAACTGCAGACATAATCTTTCAGCGTTTACCATGAGTCATTATCAGGTAACCATGGACCTCATCTTATAAGAAGGAGCTAAAAAAAGACTAAAACACAAAAGTCTATTTTGAATAATTACTGAATTCCATGATGGGGTCTCTTAGTAACACAATTTATACTAAAAAAATCATATTAGTGAAGCAGAAGGTAAACTTAAGAACGATTTTCAAAACTTACAGGTAAAGGGATAAAAACTATAAGACTTTAAGTATAGGTTCAGGACATCCAATATTTGCAGAATAATAACCTCATAAAGAAACAGCAGATCATATGGTGCAAAGTAATAGACAAGCAAAAAGTAGAAAACTTTCCTGAGATGGAAAAACTTATTCAAAATCACAGATCTAATGAAGGAAAAGCTTCAAGGAACTAAAAAGAGCCTTGGTACAGTTGGTTTTTTTTTCAAAAATAAAACATAAAATATTATAAGTATTCATACACACACACACAAAAATAGCTACTAATTAAACACCAAAAACTAAGCTGCTCTTAATTTTCCTTATAGCAATGTTCGAGGTAGTAATCATCCATAGAGCTCTGGGGTTTAATACAAGAATTCTGTACCCAGAGGTTCCTGTAATAAGGGCAAAAAAGACATTCTCAGACATGCAAGTACTCAGAAATTATACCACCCATATATCTCTTCTAGAATAGTTAATTGAAAATATTTTCAAGCTAACTAACAGAAGAAACAATGCAATATGAAAAATAGAAAAGTTATTATGTGAGATTAAAAGTAAGCAGTAAAACCAGATAAACACAGTTAAACCTAAATGATTATTTCCTAATGTGGTATTAAAGTTTAACGCAAGTATCAGACATTATACTAGAAAAGACAATAGAATGCATTAAATCATTAATTTTGTAATTATAATATGTATATAAATCCTATATTCTATAAATTAAAAAGTGAAGAATTAGCAGCTTTATAAAAGTAATGGGAAAAAATGTCTCATCTTACACAGGATGGAAATCTAATTTATCATGACTATAAAAATGGCCTAAATTTTGTTTAGCTATAAGTGAATTCACTAATAAACTGAAAATAGAAAATATATTTCAATCTGGTGAAATTAGCTTCTGAAACTGAGAAAAATATGTAAAGAAAATACATTATCAAAGTAGTAATGATGTCAAAGTTTATGGGTTAAAAATGTAGTCCAGTCCAATACTGTCTGTAAGAAGGCTGGTAATCTCCATTGTCCTAACAAGTAAAAAAGCTAAACAGATTTTTTTTTTTTCTTTTTCAGTTCATAAGAGAAGGGAAGACATAGGGACACAAGTCAAAATGTTGTCTGAAGATTGGAAAGACTGAAAGACAACGGCACACATGGAGTTGTAGCTTCCTAGAGCAGAGATTCATGAGTGGAAACTGCCATGGGAAACATTGTGGGGTAGAAAAACTGGACTGTAATTGACTTTCTGGTGGCTTAATGGGGACATGGTCATAGGAAAGACTCACAACACTGTGAGGTGTACCTCCATGAGTTTGACCAGGTTCCCATAGCAAATGTCAAAAAATCCCCTTGGGCTTCTGATTGATTCACTAAGTTGTGTCTGACTTGTAGCAACCCCATGGACTGTAACCCACCAGGCTCTTCTATTCATGAAATTTCCCAGGCAAGAATACTTGAGTGGGTTGCCATTTCCCTCTCCAGGCTGGTCGTCTGATTGGGGGAGGGAAAGAGGTGAGTGAAAAGGTTGGCTTGAAGCTCAACATTCAGAAAACAAAGATCATGGCATCTGGTCCCATCACTTCATGGGAAATAGATGGAAAAACAGTGGAAACAGTGTCAGACTTTATTTTTTTGGGCTCCAAAATCACTGCAGATGCTGATTGCAGCCATGAAATTAAAAGACGCTTGCTCCTTGGAAGGAAAGTTATGACCAATCTTGATGGTATATTAAAGAGCAGAGACATTACTTTGCCAACCAAGGTCCGTCTAGTCAAGGCAATGGTTTTTCCCGTGGTCATGTATGGATGTGAGAGTTGGACTGTGAAGAAAGCTGATCGCCGAAGAATCGATGCTTTTGAACCGTGGTGTTGGAGAAGACTCTTGAGAGTCCCTTGGACTGCAAGGAGATCCAACCAGTCCATTCTAGAGGAGATCAATCCTGGATGTTCATTGGAGGGACTGATGCTAAAGCTTAAGCTGCAATACTTTGGCCACCTCATGCGACGAGTTGACTCATTGGAAAAGACTCTAATGCTGGGAAAGGTTGGGGGCGGGAGGAGAAGGGGACGACGGAGAATGAGATGGCTGGATGGCATCACCGACTCTGTGGACATGAGTTTGAGTGTACTCCGGGAGTTGGTGATGGACAGGGAGGCCTGGCGTGCTGTGATTCATGGGGTCGCGGAGAGTCGGACACGACTGAGCGACTGAACTGAACTGAAACAAACCCTCCGGAATATACCAGAGAGTTCAGTCCTTCTTAGCAGGTCGTACTCTCAGGGGAAATCAATTAACTGGAGTATAACCTGCCTGAGGTACAGCTGACTCTTTAACAACACAAGTTTGAATTGTTTAGGTCCACTTATATGTAAATTTTTGTAGCAATTTGAAGACATCCACAAAAAACTCCATGTAGCCTAAAAATATCAAAAAATAAGAAAAAAGTTATGTCATGAATGCATAAAATATATGTAGACATACATATAACATACAAAATATATATTGTTTATCTTAGTGGTGAGGTTTCTGGTTAATAGTAGGCTATTAGCAAAGTTTTATGGAGAAGGCAATGGCACCCCACTCCAGTACTCTTGCCTGGAAAATCCCATGGACGGAGGAGCCTTGTGGGCTGCAGTCCATGGGGTTGCTGAGGGTCGGACATAACCGAGCGACTTCACTTTCACTTTTCACTTTCATGCATTGGAAAAGGAAATGGCAACCCACTCCAGTGTTCTTGCCTGGAGAATCCCAGGGATGGAGGAGCTGGGTGGACTTCTGTCTATGGGGTCGCAAAGAGTTGGACATGACTGAAGTGACTTAGCAGCAGCAGCAGCAGCAAAGTTTTAAGGAATAAAAATTATATGTGGAGTTTTGTGCAAAGGTTCAACACCCCTAACCCCCATGTTACTGTTATTCAAGGGTAAACTGTATAATCAAAGTCTAAATGATCAAGGGAAAGGAAATGCCCAACTTCAACACATTCGAGCCATCCTGTCCCACCTAAGGGTAGGGGGAAAATAAACCTGAGAAACATTTGTCTAGAGGGACAGGATTTACTCAAAGGCCGAGACCAAATTGTAGAGCTGCAGAATACTCCCCCATCTCATCACTGTGTTACTAAAGCCCTATTTATAGAAGTTTCTTTGTACAGTACATCATATCCAGCTATCAATTTAAAAAAATTATAAAGTTTACTGACCAAAAGGGCAGCATAGGAAGACCCTGAGCTTACCTCCTTCCACAGGCACACCATAGTCAGAACAATTTGCAGAGCAACTAGCAAGGAGAGTGACCTGAATTCGTGGAGACAAGATTTTCCACAGCAAAACGTCCAAAGAAGGAGCAAGGAGATGTGTAGGAGGGGAGGAAACACAGTGGCGTCAAAACCTACCACCCCGGGGAGGCACAAAGAGGGGCCTCATCACAATTACAGACGTTCTCCCCAAGGAATGAGGGGTCAGAACCCTACATCAGGGCTGCCAGAGCAGGGGTCCTGCATCATGAAGATAAGGGCCAGAACACCTGACTTAGAAGGCAACCTGTGACCGTAACGGGAGAGCTGAAGGGCTGTAGGAAACGGACACTTTGTTCCTAAGGACACATGTAAAATCTCTCATGACCTGAGTCCCAGCACAGAGGCAGTAATTTGAAAGAAGCCTGGGTCATACCCACTTGCTAATCTTGAAGAAGCCTCCCAGAAAGGCAAAGAGCCACTGCGACCCCCTCCAGAGACGTGAACACTGGTAGCAGCCATTTTGCGGAGCATGTTCTATCAGAACACTGGCGCGGCAAGTTCCATTTGGTGGCAGTCCTCCCTGTAGCCCGTCAACACTGGGGCCCATCCCCACCAGCCGACCAGTTAGCACCCAGGCCGGCTACCCCAGGGTCGCAGCATTCAGTCTCATGGGGACCCAACCCCACTCACCAGCGGGCTGGCACCAGCTCCAGGCTCTCACAAGGCCTCCAGTGAGCTGCCTCAGGTATCTGGCACTACCTACCAGCCCACCAAAAGATGGGACCCAGCCAGGCCTTGGGACCATCAGGCTACATAGCCAGTTGCGTTGGAACCTGTGCCTCCAAGCAGCAAGGCAGCCCCAGCCCTCAGAGCCCCTGGGCCCAGCAACAAGCCGCCCCAGGACCCATGGGCCCACAACCAACCATACCTGGATGCAGCCCCATGGGTGAGCACCAACTCTGGAACCCCCCAGCCCCTTCAGTCAACCTTAACAGGACGTGGCCCCAACCATCAACAGGTTGACACCAGTTCCAGGACTCCCCCTGACTTGTGGCCAACTGTACCAGGATCCAGGCCTGCCCAACAGCAGTCAACAGTCTCCACCCAAGGCAGGGCCTGGCACCTACTGCAATAAGTGGCCCCCCCACCACAGAAGCACTGACTCAGCCCATGCAGGGAGCACTCCTAGATCTTATAGATCTAGGAACCAGAGGGAGTGTGCTGTTGGGCCCTGGAAGACATCTCTTACATAAGGTCACTTCATCAAGACCAGGAAACATAGCACACCTGCCTATCATACAAATAAACACAGAGAAGTAGGAAAAATGAGGTGACAAAAGAATATGTTCCAAACAAAAGTAAAAGATAAAATCTCAAAGAACTGAGAGGAGGCAAGTAATCTACCAAATAAAGAGTTCAAGATAATGATAATAAAATACTCAGTGAAAGTGAACTATGGAGAAGAATGGATAAACACAGCTAAAAGTTTAACAAAGAAGTACACCAAAATTACTAATATTTACAGAGAAATTGGGCTTCCCAGGTGGCACAAGTGATAAAGAACCCCCCCCCCCCACCGCCAATGCAGGAGACATAAGAGATGTGGGTTGGATCCTTGGATCTAGAAGACCCCCTGGAGGAGGGCATAGCAACCCGCTCTGATATTCTTGCTTGGAGAATCCCATGGACAGAGAAGCATGGCAGGGTACAGTTCATAGGGTCACAAACAGCTGGACATGACTGAAGAGACTTAGCAAGCATGCACAGAGAAATTATTAATGAAAAAGACCCAAAACTATCAGAAAACATCTTCTACAACTAAAGATATAAAGAAAGAACCACAGTGAGGTATGTAGCAGTTGAAGAGACACAGTGTAATTCAAGACTACACACCAGGGAGGGCAACATCCAAAACAGGAGGATGATTACAAGTGCAGAGTTCTTAGGAAGTGAGGGATCTAGGCCCCACACTGGGTTCCCCAAACTGAGAGTCTTGCACTGAAAGATGAACACCCAGAACCTGGTTTTGAAGACCATTGGGACTTATGTTTGGGAGAGCAAGAAGACTATGGGAAATAAAGATTCCACTCCTAAAAGGTGCACACAAAAATCTGTGGGTACCAACCCTGCCCATTAGTGAGCTGGCACTAACACTGGGACCAGTCTCACCACCAGTGGACAGGAGCTGGACCCAGGACACTCCAGATCCCACTGTGTCCACCAGCTGTCTAATACCAGTTCTAAGACCACCAGGACCCTGGAACTAGAGACCTTGGACCAGGGTCTTCCCAACAGTGAGCCAGCACTAGACACTGGATGCCATGGACACTGGTCACACACACCAACAGGCCAAAACCAACTCTGAATCCCCAAAGTCATGCAGGCAGGAACTCTAGGCGCTGGCTCCATCCTGTAGTAACTTGCATTAACCCCGGGAAACCCTGGACCCAGACCTGCCCTCTGGTGGATGGATGGCAGCTCTGGGACCCCAGGCTCTACAGTCAGAGACCCCAGTATCCAGCTCTGCACACCACTGGGCAGGCTTCAACCCTGGTCCTGGCCCCAAAACCAGTAGAGGGACACCAACCCCAGGACCACCTCAGCCCTGTAGCCAGTCATGGCAGGCTTCAGCTGTCCCACCACCAGGCTGACACCAGCTTCAAGACACCTCAGCAAGCCACCCTGGGGTCTGGCCACACTCACTGTTAGAATGATACCAGCTTTGGGACACTCTGGACCAATGGGTAATAACTAGAACAGGAATCACCCCCACCCCAGGGCTCCACAGCCAATCACTTCACAGCCCAGCCCTACCCACCAGCACTCGGTGGCCTCTTCACAAGAAGAGGCCTTGCAACCAACCAGAACAGGGATGAGTCATCCTCGAAGACAGTCCATCACAGTAAAAACCCGCCACAACGGAGGGTTCATGCAATACACATCGAGGGCACCCCTAGGGCATATAGGTCTGATGACTGGAGGGGCGTGTGCTGCTCAGATGCATAGGACGTCTCCTACTAATGGTCATTTTTCCAGGGTCAGGAAACATAACCAACCTACACAATACATAGAAACGAAAACACCAAAATTAGGCGAAACAAGGTGACAGGAAAATGCTCCAAATTAAGGAACAAGATAAAATCCTGGGAGATTTAAGTGAAATGGAGATAAGCAATGTACAAGGAATTCAAGATAATGATTACAAAGATGCTCAAAGACGCAGGAGAAAATGGAATGAACAGAGTAAGAAGTTAAAAGTTTTTAACAGAGATTTAGAAAATATGAAGAAGAGCCAAGCAGAGATGAAGAATACAATAAATTAAATTAAAGAATACACTACAAGAAATCCACAGTAGGTTAAATAATACAGAGAAAGAGATTAGCAAAGCTGGAAGACAGAGTAGTAGAAATCACTGAAGCTGAATAGAAAAGTGAATAAAAATTAAAAGAATTGAACGGTTTAAGAAACCTCTAGGGCAACATCAAGTGTACTAACTTTTCCATTATAGGGGTCCAGAAGGAGAAGAGAGAGATAAAGGGGAAGAGAACATCCTCAAAGACTGAAAGCAAAAAATAAATTTAAAACTATCTGAGACAAATGAAAACAAAAATACAACAATCCAAAATCTATGGGACACAGCAAAAGCACTTCTAAGAGGAAAGTATATAACGATACAAGCTTATGTCAGGAAACAAAAAATAATCTGATCGCCTAACCTGATACCTAAAGGAAATAGAAAAATTAAAAAATCAACAGTTAGTGAAAGGAAGAAACAAAAAGGACCAGAGTAGAAATAAATGAAATAGACACAAAGAAAAGATCGATGAAACTAAGCTGGTTGTTTCAAAAGATAAAATTGACAAACCTTTTGCCAGATTCATCAAGAAAGAAGAGAGGGATCAAATCAATAAAATCAGAAATGGAAAAGGAGAATTTGCAACTCACGACATATAAATACAAAATACTGAAACCATGTACAAGCCACTGTGTCCTTGTCTTTTGAAGTAAAATGCTGACTCAAGAGTTAATGAATGGGAATGGGAAGATGGAGAAACAAAGAAGAGCTGTTGGGCTAGGGAACTGCTAACAATTTAGACTACAATTCTGCCACAACAGAATCACCAAACTCCCAGTTTCCTGAAAGGTATAGCTAAAGGCCTGACACACATTCCTAAGTTGTTTTTACAGGAAGCAGAGCCCCCTCCAGATGAAAGCTGCTGATCACAAGAACATAGACCCTAAACTAGTTGAAACCAGAAGGCTGATGATGCTTGAAACTTCACCTTGATGCCAACCAATCCAAGAACTCCCCACGAGCTGATCACTCCCCGCTCCTTGAACACTAAACCTCCTCTCTCTTCTCTCCAGGGTGGGTCACCCAGTCTTCAGGGCTTTAGTCCACTGTGGCCCCCTTTGCCTGGGAAAACAATAAAAGCTACTCTTTAGTATTTCACCCAAACCTCTGTTTGTCACCAGTGAACAGAGGCTGAGTTTCTGCAACAGTATCATAAAAGTTTACTCTGAACAACTATTTGCCAATAAAATGAACAACCTAGAAGAAATGGACAAATTCCTAGAAATCTACTATTTTCACAAAAAAGAAAATACAGACCAAAATCACGGATGAAAATAGATTCAAAAATTCTCAACAAAATATTGTTAAACCAAACTGAACATACATTAAAGGGCTCATACATTATGATCAGGTGGGATTTATTTTAGGGATCCAAGGGTGGTTCAGCATCCACAAATCAGTACAGGTTATGCACATTAACAAACTGGAGAATCAAAATCATATGGTCAGCTCAACAGATGCAGAAAGAGCTTTTGAGAAAATTCAGTACACTTTTATGACAAAACTCTCAACCAAGTGGGTACAGAGGGAACATACCTAAACATATTAAAGGCCATATATGATAAACCCACAGCTGGCATCATCCTCAACGGTGAAAACCTGAAAATACATCCTTTGTGAATTAGGAGCAAGACAAGGATTCCCACTCTTGACATATTTATTTAGCATAGGTCCTAGCCACAGCAATCAGATGAAGAAAAGACACATGACTCCGAACTGGAAAAGACAAAGTAAAACTGTCAGTTTGCAAATGGCATGCGTGCTGTCACTTCAGTCATGTCCAGCTCTTTGCAACCCTATGGACTGTAGCCCACCAGGCTCCTCTGTCCAAGCGATTGTCCAGGCAAGAATACTGGAATGGGTTGCCATGCCCTCCTCCAAGAGATCTTCCTGATCCAGGGCTTGAACCTGCATCTCTTATGTCTCCTGCACTGGCAGGCAGGTTCTTTATCACTAGTACCACCTGGGAAGCCTGATACTATTTGTAGAAAAATCTAAAGATGCCACTAAAAACTGTTAGAACTCAACAGTGAATTCAGTAAAGTTGCAGGATAGAAAAGTAAATACAGAAATCTGCTGCATTTCTAAACACTAAGAATGGACAATTAGAAAGAGAAATTCATAGAGCATTTACAAGAGCATCGAAAGAGTAAACTACGTAGGAATAAATCTAAAAAGGAGGTTAAAAAAAAAAATAGTCCGTACTCAAAAAACTGTAAGATGTGAAGAAAGAAGCTGAATATGAGACAAACAGACGGAAAGATACTGTGTACATGGACTGGAGAATTAATATTGTTAAAATGATCGTACTCCCCAGGGCAAATCTACAGATTTATGCAATCCTTATCAACATACCAGTGGCATTTTTCATAGAACTGAATGGTGGAAGATGAGAGGCGGGCTAAATAGGTGTAGGGGATTAAAAGGCACAAACCTCCAGTTACATAAGTTATGCAGCTGTAATATACAGCAAGGGTCCCCTTCCCCTGGGTCACAGACCAGTATCGGTCCATGGCCTGTTTGGAACTGGGCCAGGCAGCAGGAGGTGAGTGACGGATGAGGGAAGCTTCCTCTTTGTAAATGGCTGTATTTACAGCCCTTCCCCGTTGTTGGCAGTGCTGCCTGCGCTCCGCCCCGGTCAAATCAGCGGCAGGGTTAGATTCTCACGGTAGTGTGAGCCCTCCTGTGGCCTGTGTGTGAGAGGGATCAATGTGGTTCACTCCACGAGAATCTCACGCCTTGATGGTATGTGGTGGAGCTGAGTGGCGATGCTAGTGCTGGGGAGTGAGTGAGTGGAAGTCGCTCAGTCGTGTCCGACTCTTTGCGACCCCATGGACTATACAGTCCTTGGAATTCTCCAGGCCAGAATACTGGAGTGGGGAGCCTTTCCCTTCTCCAGGGGATCTTCCCAACCCAGGGATTGAACCCAGGTCTCCCGCATTGCTGGTGGAGGCTGGCTCTTTATCAGCGGAACCACAAGGGAAGCCCAGTGCTGGGGGGCAGCTGCAAACACAGATTATCATTAACACAATAAATGTAATGCTCTCAAATAACCCCCAAACCATCCCTACCCACCACCCTTGATCCATGGAAAAATTGTCTTCTGCAAAACTAGTCCTCTGTATCACAAAGGTTGGGGACCACTGCTGTATAGCATAATGCATAAGGTCAACAATATCATAACTTTGCATGGGGACAGATGTTTATTAGACCTATCACGTTGTTCATTTCATAAAGAACAGTATGTAAATGTCAAATCATGATGTGCTACATCTAAAAAATAACTTAATATTATACATCAACTCTCTTTCAATAAAACTTACACACAGTAGAAGAATCCCAACAGTATGATCAGATCAGTTCTCCTTTACATTTGAGGGTAAAGTAAAAATGAGAAGCCTATTTTTCCTCAGTAGCACCCCCCCTGTACTGGGACTATTCCTTCTTTTGGAGGAAAAAAACACGTGGCCTTGCCCTTCACAGCTTTGTGAGCACAGAAAAGCCACCTGAGCCCAAGGGCAGGGTGAGGTCTGGGAAGGTATAAGCATCCTATCTGTTCAGCCCAGCCCCAATCTCTCTATACCCAAGTGTCAAAACAGTTACCTCTTAAATGCAAGGATTAGAATCATGGAAGTGTTTCTTTTTAAGCATGCAGAGTTCCTGGCCCAATTTCTACATATTAAAAATAGATGCATGGTCTTGAGCAGTTAGCAAATTTTTCTGTATTTCAGTATCCCTAACTGAAAAATTAAGATAATAATAGTTTCTGTTATTGGGTTTTTTGAGGATTATAAAGATATTTTTCTTTCACTTCTTTGAATTATTGTTTTCATATAAAGCTACTTATGAGCTATTAAGTTTTAATAATGGATTTAAATGTTTTATTATCATTTATTTCATTTAAATTTTGAAAAGACTTTCCTATTTCATCATTTGCTCACATATATCATTGAGACTGTTGGTTTTCCTCTTCTGTCTCAGATTCTAAATTTTAAATACAAATCACGGGGCCATCTTTGAAAGCTGTTTTAAGATAATTCATAGTCAAGTGGCAGTCCCCTCAGGACTGGTTGTCTTTCTCACTGCTGGACCTGAGATCTGTGCTGTTTTTCCAGCAAAACCGGCTTCTGGGTGATCACGAGTCGGGCAGTGCAATTTGACCTGGTCACGGATGAAATGCATTGCTAAGAAGTAATAGATAATTCGACCTAATTTGGCCTGAGCCTCTCATCAGCTGAGATGAGATTACCAATAGAAGACAATTATGGAGGGTGATTCGGTGCTTCTGACCCACAGTCAGCTGGAGGCTGGAGTTGGATCATCTCACCTATGAAATTTCCCGCAGGACTTCCAGATAATGATTTTAAATGCTAATTACTACATGGAGTCAATGCTCTGATAAAATTGAAAGCATTTTGATTTATGATGGATATTAAGTAGGAGCAAAAATTAAACCCAGTAGATTTAAAGGATTGAAACATACTCAGAAGGTTTGGACACAAAAACTGCAAAGCCCCTCCTTTTCGATAGTCGTCTTTATTTCAGTTCAAAAACATTTTCTACATATTACTGTCAGTAATATCACCGTAGAAATGGACCTGATTCTATCCAAATCTTCAGTTTTTTCTTTTTTGTTAAAAATATATAAATATCTTCTCCGACTTGGCAGCAATTCTGGCACAGAAATAGGATGAGCTCCTATGTAGGAAATTTGAGTGTTCAGGCAGGCCCAGTTCTGAGCTAAACAGAATTTGAAAGGCAAGACCATTCTGTGGAAAGTTCTTCCTGAATCTATATAGCTGAAAGCATATCAAAGGATCCACAGATAGAAACCATGACTTTCTAGCCTAAGATTCACCCTACCCTAAAGCTGGCCCTTTAGATCACATATTCAAATATCAGAGCTGTGAGATGAGCCTGGGCATGGGTGTCAAGACAAGTGGAATTCAACGAAATCCTGACCACATTTGCCCTGTTAAAGTGCTCGATTGCTTAACATCTATAAATGCCAGCTTCTGTAAAAATGAGGATTATAGCACTAATTCTTCATACAGTTGTTACAAACACTACAGGAGTCAAGTGCCTAACACAGAATGAATATTTAGTGCATACAAACAAAACCACTCTTCCTTCAGGAAGAGCCAGGACACCTGAGTTTGAGTTTTGGTTTTGCCGTTATGTATTCGAAACAAAGATCATGGCATCTGGTCCCATCACTTCATGGGAAATAGATGGAAAAACAGTGGAAACAGTGTCAGACTTTGTTTTTTTGGGCTCCAAAATCACTGCAGATGCTGATTGCAGCCATGAAATTAAAAGACGCTTGCTCCTTGGAAGGAAAGTTATGACCAACCTTGATAATATATTAAAAAGCAGAGACATTACTTTGCCAACCAAGGTCCGTCTAGTCAAGGCAATGGTTTTTCCCGTGGTCATGTATGGATGTGAGAGTTGGACTGTGAAGAAGGCTGACCGCCGAAGAATCGATGCTTTTGAACTGTGGTGTTGGAGAAGACTCTTGAGAGTCCCTTATACTGCAAGGAGATCCAACCAGTCCATTCTAGAGGAGATCAATCCTGGATGTTCATTGGAGGGACTGATGCTAAAGCTGAAACTGCAATACTTTGGCCACCTCATGCGACGAGTTGACTCACTGGAAAAGACTCTGATGCTGGGAAAGGTTGGGGGCGGGAGGAGAAGGGGACGACGGAGAATGAGATGGCTGGATGGCATCACCGACTCTGTGGACATGAGTTTGAGTGAACTCCGGGAGTTGGTGATGGACAGGGAGGCCTGGCGTGCTGTGATTCATGGGGTCGCAGAGAGTCAGACACGACTGAGTGACTGAACTGAACTGAACTGATTCTCGCATAGTAACATTTCAACCTCTAGGTTTCACTTTCTTCATCTTTAAAATGATACGGTAAAGCTACATTAGAGCTTTTCAAACTGTTTGAAAGAACTGTTATATTTCACACACACAAAAAAAATGCCTCAGAGTGTATGACTCAGGTTTTTCTTTCAAAAAATATTTTTAAAACTGGAATAGAGAAGCATGCATACGTATGTGGGATATGTGCACATACTCTACCATTTTGATGGAACCTAATATTGTGTAAATGTTCTGCTTTGAACCTGTAAAATCGATTTACCTGATGTCCATTTCAAACAGTGGTGGTCCCCATCACATTGCATTTGAAATAAAGGATTCATCACACTACTAAAACATTTTGAAAACCGCAGAGCTAATGATCTCAGAGGATCCGTTTAGCCTATGATTCCAAATAACTGGTTTTCTTAAGTTCAATCAAATAAAAATAAATACAAATGTTCCTTACCACTCCCTTTGTACACTGGATGTTTCAGTATACTGGATATTTGAAAGTCAGAATCTCCAGCATCTCTCCCAGATGTAAAGGAAATGCTCCCTTAGATCACACTGGATGTTTGTTTAGCTATTTAGTTGCAAAGAATATATGTAACATGGCAATTAATGCAGCAATACTATCCCAATTAGAAATCTGAAACAACTAAAGGGTGCAGATGTTTCCTCCTGCATTATTTAAAAATAACAATAACCTGGTGATGACAGTCACCACTGCTCTATGGAAACTGCAGTCTGAGTTTAGTGTAGGATTTATTTTAAAGAACACTCTGGCCCAGAGTTTCTGGGTGATATGAATTATTCTTATTTCCATATACACACGAAAAACAAAGACCATAGAACAGTAACTATAAACTCTGAGAAGGATTTACATGTATCCAGCCTATTGCTTTGGAGAAGGAAATGGCAACCCACTCCAGTGTTCTTGCCTGGAGAACCCCAGGGACGGGGGAGCCTGGTGGGCTTCCGTCTATGGGGTCGCACAGAGTCGGACACGACTGAAGTGACGCAGCAGCAGCAGCAGCAGCCTATTGCTTAACTAGTACAAAACAGAATTGTCGTTGTTTTTTAGTGGAAATTCTTTAAAAATGAAGTTAGTTTGTCTTTTACGGACTATTTTCATAAATCAGTCTCTGGTTAAGTCCCTATGGAAAACGTATGTCATTTATGAACTCTTTCTATGCCTCTCTGTTTGAATACAAAGGTAATTGATTTTATAAGACCAATTGTTTGAACAGATAAGTTCATTGAATTAATCTTTTAAGATTACTATGATTTATTTGTTTTCCGTGAAGTCTTTCCTTATAAAGTATGAGTATGGAAAAAAATGCATATTGCTTTTAAATTAGGGAACTCAATACCCTCTTTACACATTTCACTTTATTGAACATAGACCAGTACGTAATGCAGTTCATCTTGTTTCTATCTGTCTCTGACTTTAAAAGGCCACAATGTGCCCTATTAAGTGTAAAACTTATGTCTTTCTCATATAATATATATGGCTTTACCCAAGGTCATAATTAAATGTTGACTTGTATACTAACATACTTTCTTCAGTCTTCCAAAATTTTACAAGGATAAGCAGCAACACAATACATCACAGATGATAGTCCTCACCAATCCCAGAAGGCTTTCCAAGTAACAATGTTTCCATGATATTTTAAGTTTTCTGATTTTCTGGTACATTTTGTGTCATGAAACTTCAAAACTGAACTGGTCTCACTCTCCCAGATATACCAATAGAAACCTTTTCCTTTCATTTTCAAACAGATAGAATTCTCCCTTTTCATTTTCAAAACTCTGCTGACAGTGCATATCTAATAATACAATTTTTTGTTCTTGTTCAGTCATAAAGTTGGGTCCAACTCTTTGCGACTCTGTGGACTGCAGCACTCCAGGCTTCCCTGTCCTTCACAATCTCCCAGAGTTTGTTCAAACTCATGTCCATTGAGATGGTGATGCCATCCAACAATGTCATCCTCTGTCGTCACCTTCTCCTCCTGCCTTCAAACTTTCCCAGCATCAGGGTCCTTTCCAATGAGTTGGCTCTTTACATGAGGTGGCCAAAGTATTGGAGCTTCAGCTTCAGCATCGTCCTTCCGATGAATATTTAGGATTGATTCTCTTCTGCATTGACTGGTTTGATTTCCTTGCTGATTAAAGGACTCTCAAGAGTCTTCTCCAACAGCACAGGTTGAAAGCATCAATTCTTTGGTGCTCAGCCTTGTTTATGGTACAGCTCTCACATCCACGTATGACTACTGAAAAAAACCATAGCTTTGACTATATGCACCTTTGTCAGCAAAACGATGTCTCTGTTTTTTAACTTGCTCTCTAGGTTTTTCATAGCTTTTCTTCCAAGGAGCAAACGTCTTTTAATTTCATGGCTGCAGTGACTGTCTGCAGTGATTTTGGAGCCCAAGAAAATAAAGTCTCTCACTGTTCCCATTGTTTCCCCATCTGTTTGCCATAAAGTGATGGGACCTGATGCCAAAGCCTTAGTTTTTTGAATGCTGATTTTAACCCAACTTTTTAACTCTCCTCTTTCCCTTCATCAAGAGGCTCTTTAGTTCCTCTCTGCTTTCTGCCATAGGGGTGGTGTAATCTTTATCTGTGAGGTTATTGATATTTCTCCTGTCAGTCTGAATTTCAACTTTTGATTCATCCAGCCCAGTGTTTCTCATGGTGTACTTTGCAGAGGGGCTTCCCAGGTGGCACAGTGATAAAGAATCCAATTGTCAATGCAGGAGACACAAGAGACCCAGGTTCTATTTTCATATGAGTTAAATAAGCAGGATGACAGTATACAGCCTTGACATACTCCTTTCCCAATTTGGAACCAGTCCATTGTTCCATGTCTGGTTCTAACTGTTGTTTCTTGACCTGCATACAAATTTTTCAGGAGGCAGGTAAGGTGATATGATATTCCGCTCTCTGTAAGAATTCTCTACATTTTTTGTGATCCACACAGTTTAGTTAAATACTAGATAGGAGAAGAAAATGGCAACCCACTCCAGTACTCTTGCCTGGAAAATCCCATGGACAGAGGAGCCTGGTGGGCTACGGTCCAAGGGGTCACAAAGAGTCGGACACGACTGAGCGACTTCACTTCTCCCACCTCATTCACTTCATACTTTATCACTGGAGAAGGAAATGGCAACACACTCCAGTATTCTTGCCTGGAGAATCCCATGGACACAGGAGCCAGACGGGCCATGGTCCATGGGGTCCCAGAGAGCTGGACACGACTGAAGTGACTAAGCACGCAAATGCTGCTGCTGCTGCTGCTGCTAAGTCACTTCAGTTGTGTCCGACTCTGTGTGACCCCATAGAAGGCAGCCCACCAGGCTGCCCCGTCCCTGGGATTCTCCAGGCAAGAACACTGGAGTGGGTTGCCATTTCCTTCTCCAATGTGTGAAAGTGAAAAGTGAAAGTGAAGTCACTCAGTCATGTTTGACTCGTAGCGACCCCATGGACTACAGCCTACCAGGCTCCTCCGTCCATGGGACGGAGCCAGACGGGCCATGGTCCATGGGGTCCCAGAGAGTTGGACATGACTGAAGTGACTAAGCACGCAAATGCTAGATACTTCTAATCCACAAACTTTCAAGTTTTCCTAAGATATGAGGATCATTTGCAACAGTTATACAAGCCAATAAATGTTTCCAAAGATATATTGAACACACTATGTATCAAAATATGTAAACAAACTCATAAATCTTGAATACACATCATGAAAGTGAAAGAAAGTGAAAGTGAAAGTCGCTCAGTTGTGTCTGACTCTTTGCAACCCCATGGACTATACAGTCCATGGACTTCTCCAGGCCAAAATACTGGAGTGGGTAGCCATTCCCTTCTCCAGGGGATCTTCCCAAACCAGGGATCAAACCCAGGTCTCCCACATTGCAGGAGATTCTTTACCAGCTGAGCCACCAGGGAAGCCTGTTATGAAGCCTCAGTTAATATAGTCATGTGACTTAAGTCTGCTCAGCTATAGATCCAACACTAGCTGTTCTCTGCCTCTGAGAATATGGTAAACTTTGAAATGGAATGGGGGAAGAATTGGAGGACAGGCATATTCTGGGGGAAAATGAGGTAGAAGAATTTGTTTCACAAAAGATGCTGAAGATACTGCCATTCTATCCCTAGTTTCTCCCACCCTGCTCCTTGCCAGGAATTTCCTCTGAGAGACACAGGAGATCACAGTAGCCTCAGCTTTTTGATTGCTTGTTGGTTCATTTGTTTATTTTACGGGGCTTACAGGGTCTTGGTTCCCTGACCAGGGGTTGAACCCAGGCTAACACAGTGAAAGCATGAGTCTTAACCACTGGGCCTCCAGGGAATTCCCTGCGACAGCCCCAGGTGTTGAGAAGACTTCCAAGGGTGATGACCAAAAGAAGTATCAGAGTCTCCACAAGTATCATGTGGCCCCATGATTAAAGCAACTTTATTTTAAAGACACCAGTCCATCCTAAAGGAGATCAGTCCTGAATATTCTTTGGAAGGACTGATGCTGAAGCTGAAACTCCAATACTTTGGCCTCCTGATGTGAAGAACTGACTCATTGGAAAAGCCCTTGATGCTAGGAAAGATTGAAGGCGAGAGGAGAAGGGGACGACAGAGAAAGAGATGGTTGGATGGCAACACCGACTCGATGGACATGAGTTTAAGTAAACTCCAGGAGTTGGTGTTGGGATGCCTGGCCTGCTGTGGTCCATGGGGTCGCAAAGAGTCGGACACGACTGAGCAACTGAACTGAACTGAACCTACTTGGGTGACCATCCATCTCAGTTTACCCAGAACCATCATGGCTGTAGCACTCAAATTCCACATCCATGGGACCCCTCATTCCCAAAGCAAACCAGAACTGTCACTGCCCAGCACACATTTCTGACCAGGTCTGCCTTTCAATATGACCACAAAGTACAGCCGACCTCTTTCTAATCATGTCTGCTCTTGGGCTGAAACTTTCACATGTAAAAGATATATACACACAAGAGTGTTTATCCATGATCGTGATAGTGTGATGAAAAAAAGGAATGCATTTGATATTTTAGAAAAGCAGACTCTTGCAGACTCAAAATACAGGTAGCAAATGGTCTGAACGGAGCCACATTTTCTACTCAAAAGAACTATACTCAGGAAAACACTGAAGCACCAAAGACACATACCTTTGTGTGTAGGCCCATGTGACCCTTTACCTGAAATATTCTTTTTTTTTTTTACATTATAGGTACATAATAACTATATCATGGCACAAATTGATATTGAAAGTACATTACTGTACTAACCTTGAGCTGTGGGCCAAATTTCCTGACTAAACCTGTTGCTTATTGCCACTTAAATAACTAAGTGGCAAAGCCTTTGTCTTCTTGGATTAAATCTGTGTACAATTTCCTGACAAAGAGGATAGAATTAGCTTGAAGGTGAATCTTTGATCAGAAAACATCTGGAGAAAATACACAGACAAGTGAGTAAACAAGCAAGGCTACTCTTAGATGTGGAGTCAAGAAAGTAACTTGAAAGTAAGTAAAGTAAGAATTTCTTACTTTATGCATTTCTCAGTTGCATAATGATCAGACCTCACCCTGTGAAGGAGACTAGGTGGATGCTGGGCCTGCTGTTAACAAAATGGACCCAATTTTAGTTTCACACTGTCCTTTTCAGAAGATCATCTTCATTCTCATATGCTTGCAATTTTGTGGTATATAATACCACTGGAGAATGTTAATGAACCCTCATTACTAGAACCACATGTTGCAGATTTGATTTTAACATGTAACACTGGGCTGAATAAATCTCATTATAAGGTAGCCTATTTAAAATTTAAAATCCTAAAAGCTATTTAAAATCCTAAAAGATGATGCTATTAAAGTGCTGCGCTCAACATAGCAGCAAATATGGAAAACTCAGCAGTGGCCACAGGACAGGAAAAGGTCAGTTTTCATTCTAATCCTAAAAAAGGACAATGCCAAAAATGTTCAAACTACCGTACAATTGTACTCATTTCACATGATAGCAAGGATATGCTCAAAATCTTTCAAGCTAGGCTTCAGCAGTGTGTGAACTGAGAACTTCTAAACATACAGGCTAGATTTTGAAGAGGCAGAGGAAGATCAAGTTGCCAGCGTTCATCGGATCATAGAGAAAGTAAGGGAGTTCCAGACGAACATCTGCTTCATTGACTACACTATAGCCTTTGACTCTATGGATCACAACAAACTGTGGAAAATTCTTGAAGAGTTTTGTCTCCTGAGAAAAGTGTATACCAGTCAAGAAGCAACAATGAACAACTGGAGATGGAACAGCTGACTGGTTCCCACCGGAAAAGCAGCACAGCAAGTCTGTATGTTGTCACCCTGCTTATTTAACTTCAGTGCAGAGGACATCATGAGGAATGCCAGGCTGGATGCATCACGAGCTGGATCAAGACTGTTGGAAGAAATATCAACAGTCTCAGGTGTGCAGATGACACCATTCGAATGACAGAAAATGAAGAGGAACTAAAGAGCCTCTTGATGAAGGTGAAAGAGGAGAGTGAAAACGCTAGCTTAAAACTCAACATTCAGAAAACTAAGATCATGGCATACAGTCCCATCACTTCGTGGCAAATACATGGGGAAAAATCATGAGAAATTGTATTTTCTTGGGCTCCAAAACCACTGTGGATGGTGACCACAGGAACAAAATTAAAAGACACTTGCTCCAGAATAAAGGCTATGATAAACCTAGACAGTGTGTTAAAGCAGAGACATCTCTTTGCTGACAGAGGTCCCTATACTCAAAGCTGTGGTTTTCCCAGTAGTCATCTACAGATGTGAGAGTTGGACCATGAAGAAGGCTGAGCACCAAAGAATTGATGCTTTCGAACTGTGGTGCTGGAGAAGACTCTTGAGAGTCCCTTGAACAGCAAGGAAATCAAACCAGTCAATCCGAAAGGAAATCAACCTTGAATATTCCTTGGAAAGATTGACACTGATGCTAAAGCTACAATACACTTTGGCTACCTGATGCAAAGAGCCGACTTAATGAAAAGACCTCTGATGCTGGAAAGATTGAAGGAAAAAGGGACAACTTAGGATGAGATGGCTAAATAACATCACCAACTCAATGGACATGAATTTGAACAAACTATGGGAGATAGTGTAGGACAGTGGAGCCTGACTTGCTATAGTCCAGGGGGTTGCAGATAGTCAGATAGGACTTAGGGACTGAAATATTCAGTCAATCAGTTATGCCTAAATTGTGTGCAGTAAAAATCTCCAAGTTTACACACAGTTCACTCCAATCATTTCCAGTAAGCTTACTAATCTTAATGATTTTGTTGAAAAGTTACTCACTTTCATATGGTTGGGACCCCCTTGAAGGATACACAAATTTGTATATGCCATGTTTTTTAGTGGCGCTGTCTTTCTGAATGAGGAGAATTTATACAAAATGGAAGGGCTCTTGGACATTTCTGACTCAAATGGCAGTGGTATAAAGCTCCCTTTTCATAAGAAAATGTTAGCTACCATGCAAAATTCATCGTGTACTTTCCAAAATTCTGGAAAATCTGTGTAACATACTAGAAGACAGGAGGTAACAGTAACAGGTGGCAAATTTCACAAAGCAAAAAAGACCATCCATGAAATGCACGAGGAAATAAGCATCACTTGTTTATTCTAAAGGTGTGTATTAAACATCTACTAAATCCTTGGCATAGTACAAAACACTAAAAATTACCAGGAAATATTTTTGCCTAAATACTTTGTGTTCTAGTAGAGAAGATGGAATATTTCTGATGATAAATTAAAAAAGCATAGACTAGTTGCTATGAGAGTTGAGATGTTAGACTTTCCTTCCTTCCATTTATTCTTTATTTCTTCCTCCCTCCCTCCCTCTCTCTTTTATCCTTCCCTTTCTTCTTCCATTTTTCCTGTTCAGGGTTTCAGGAAAGATTTACTAAAAAGTATTTCTGTTTTGTGATGATAAGATAATATTATATATATATATATGTGTTTAAAATCCAGAGTAGAAAACCTATTTAATGAAAAAATAAGTCTCAAGTTTCTCTCCCTAGAAGCACCTCATTTTTGCCAGTCAGTCTGTGTATCTTCAGATAATCAATTTATGGGCAAACATTTGTACATATTTCATCTTTTTCTTTTTATATAAATAGAAGCATCATTTATACACAGTTTTGCCCTTGTTTTTTTTAAATCAATATATTTAAAAACTGTAAGTATATTTAATTAGTATAATTTTAGTATAGGGAAATATTTTTTTGCCATATGTGCTGCAAATATTTTTCCCAGTTTATCATCTGTCTATTGACTTTGTTTAAGTATTTTTACCACGAAGAATTTAAAATATTTTATCAGATCAAATTTATCAGTTTTTAAATAACTTCTATTTTAGGTTGTGTATTTTTTTATAAATCTTCTCAAAAAAAATAACAGTAACACCAATTTTGGAATATCTGATCTCTCTTTCCCCACTGATACAAAGTGCCAAACATGTTAGTTTTGGAATTTTCAGGGAAACAAGCAATAAAACTTTAGGCAGGTCGAATAATATGAAGCAAGGAAGTCTATACCAGCTTTCTGACCCTTCAACCTGCTTCCACTGTTGTATTTCAACTTTTTCAGAGAAATTTCCTCTGAAAACAGCCACCAGTCCTGCCACCGTAGCACTGAACCAGTCCTATCTACCGGAAGGGGTGGAAACGTTTCCCAGACATTGTCACAGTCCATTCTCACATCAGCTACGGAGAGCAACAGTCTTCAGTTTGGAGGTGAGGAACCCGAGGGAGTGAAAGACTAAGTAACTCTACTAAGACAGCATGGTCAGTAGATATTGCAACCCAGGCCTGAGCTAACTAGGCAGATTCTCGCTGTGTGTCTGCAACATAATGAATAAAATTATCGGTAACTTAGTTCATGTTATATAAGGGAAAAGATGAGCAACAGGGTTAATGCACTGAAAGGAAATAAACAAATCGAGGAATTTGGTATCTTTTAAGAGACATTCTAGGAATCAGTGAATTAAAATGGACTGGAATGGGTGGATTTAACTCAGACGACCATTATATCTACTACCGTGGGCAGGAATCCCTTAGAAGAAATGGAGTAGCAATCATGGTCAACAAAAGAGTCCAAAATGCAGTACTTGGATGCAATCTTAAAAATGATAGAATGATTTCTGTTCATTTCCAAGGCAAACCATTCAATATTACAGTAATCCAGTCCTATGCCCCAACCAGTAATGCTGAAGAAGCCTAAGTTGAACGGTTCTACAAAGACCTACAAGACCTTTTAGAACTAACACCCAAAAAAGATGGCCATTTCATTATAGGGGATTGGAATGCAAAAGTAGGAAGTCAAGAAACACCTGGAATAACAGGCAAATTTGGCCTTGGAGCATGGAATTAAGCAGGGCAAAGTCTAATAGCGTTTTGCCAAGAGAACGCACTGGTCATAGCAAACACCCTCTTCCAACAACACAAGAGAAGACTCTACACATGGACATCACCAGATGGTCAACACCGAAATCAGATTGATTATATTCTTTGCAGCCAAAGATGGAGAAGCTGTATACAGTTAGCGAAAACAAGACCAGGAGCTGAGTGTGGCTCAGATCATGAACTCCTTATTGCCAAATTCAGACTTAAATTGAAGAAAGTAGGGAAAACCTCTAGACCATTCAGATATGACCTAAATCAAATCCCTCATGATTATACAGTGGAAATGACAAATAGATTTAAGGGACTAGATCTGATAGAGTGCCTGATGAACTCTGGATGGAGGTTCGTGACATTGTACAGGAGACAGGGACCAAGACCATCCCCATGGAAAGGAAATGCAAAAAGGCAAAATGGCTGTCTGAGGAGGCCTTACAAATAGCTGTGAAAAGAAGAGAAGCGAAAAGCAAAGGAGAAAAGGAAAGATATAAGCATCTGAATGCAGAATTCCAAAGAATAGCAAGGAGAGATGAGAAAGCCTTCCTCAGTGATCAATGCAAAGAAATAGAGGAAGACAACAGAATAGGAAAAACAAGAGATCTTTTCAAGAAAATTAGAGATTCCAAGGGAACATTTCATGCAATGATAGGCTTGATAAAGGACAGAAATGGTATGGACCTAACAGAGGCAGAAGATATTAAGAAGAGGTGTCAAGAATACACAGAAAACTGTACAAAAAAGATCTTCACGACCAAGATAGTCACGATAATGTGATCACTGACCTTGAGTCAGACATCTTGGAATGTGAAGTCAAGTGGGCCTTAGAAAGCATCACTACGAACAAAGCTAGTGGAGGTGATGGAATTCCAGTTGAGCTATTTCAAATCTTGAAAGATGATGCTGTGAAAGTGCTACACTCAATATGCCAGCAAATTTGGAAAACTCAGCAGTGGCCACAGGACTGGAAAAAGTCCGTCTTCATTCCAATTCCAAAGAAAGGCAATGCCAAAGAATGCTCAAACTACCACACAATTGCACTCATCTCACACACTAGTAAAGTCATGCTCAAAATTCTCCAAGCCAGGCTCCAGCAATACGTGAACCGTGAACTCCCAGATGTTCAAGCAGATTTTAGAAAAGGCAGAGGCACCAGAGATCAAATTGCCAACATCCGCTGGATCATGGAGAAAGCAAGAGAGTTTCAGAAAAACATCTATTTCTGCTTCATTGACTATGCCAAAGCCTTTGACTGTGTCGATCACAATAAACTGTGGAACATTCTGAAAGAGATGGGAATACAAGACCACCTGACCTGCCTCTTGAGAAACCTGTATGCAGGTCAGGAAGCAACAGTCAGAACTGTACATGGAAAAACAGACTGGTTCCAAATAGGAAAAGGAGGACGTCAAGGCTGTCTATTGTCAGCCTGCTTATTTAACTTATATGCAGAGTACATCATGAGGAACGCTGGGCTGGAAGAAGCACAAGCTGGAATCAAGATTGCTGGGAGAAATATCAATAAGCTCAGATATGCAGATGACACTACCCTTATGGCAGAAAGTGAAGAGGAACTCAAAAGCCTCCTGATGAAAGTGAAAGAGGAGAGTGAAAAGGTTGGCTTGAAGCTCAACATTCAGAAAACAAAGATCATGGCATCTGGTCCCATCACTTCATGGGAAATAGATGGAAAAACAGTGGAAACAGTGTCAAACTTTTTTTGGGGGGGCTCCAAAATCACTGCAGATGCTGATTGCAGCCATGAAATTAAAAGACGCTTACTCCCTGGAAGTAAAGTTATGACCAACCTTAATAGTATATTAAAAAGCAGAGACATTACTTTGCCAACCAAGGTCCGTCTAGTCAAGGCTATGGTTTTTCCCGTGGTCATGTATGGATGTGAGAGTTGGACTTTGAAGAAGGCTGATGGCCGAAGAATCGATGCTTTTGAACTGTGGTGCTGGAGAAGACTCTTGAGAGTCCCTTGAACTGCAAGAAGATCCAACCAGTCCATTCTAAAGGAGATCAATCCTGGATGTTCATTGGAAGGACTGATGCTAAAGCTGAAACTCCAATACTTTGGCCACCTCATGCGACGAGTTGACTCACTGGAAAAGACTCTGATGCTGGGAAAGGTTGGGGGCGGGAGGAGAAGGGGACGACGGAGAATGAGATGGCTGGATGGCATCACCGACTCTGTGGACATGAGTTTGAGTGAACTCCGGGAGTTGGTGATGGACAGGGAGGCCTGGCGTGCTGTGATTCATGGGGTCGCGGAGAGTCGGACACGACTGAGCGACTGAACTGAACTGGACTGAACTAAATGTCACGGTGATACAGTTAGTAAAGATGAGAGTTTCAGTCAGAATGTGAGGTGCAGTAATCCCCAGTGCTTCAGTGTTTTCAGGATTCAGGGTTTGGTAACAGGCACAGGTGAACCTCAATAAAGGTGAAAGTGCAAGTCCCTCAATCATGTCTGTCTCTTTGCGACCCCATGGACTGTATAGTCCATGGAATTCTCCAGGTCAGAATACTGGAGTGGGTAGTCTTTCCCTTCTCCAGGGCATCTTTCCAACCCAGGGATCGAACCCAGGTCTCCTGCATTGCAGGAAGAGTCTTTACCAACTGAGCTATCAGGGAATAATGTCATTTGGATAAGATAAATTTAGGAGGCTTCTTTGAATGATGGACCATTAAAAGAAACTGAAGTTTCATAGACTGCCACTGTAAAAGTGGAAGCCTCTGAGTCAGAGAACTGCTGACTGGGGCAGTGCAGTCAAAATGAGGGTATAGCCTGATGACAGAAGGCTTGAAAGTGAATAAACAGATACACGTTGGGATAAAGGAGAATGTTTGAGATGAATTCTTTAATGAAATAAGTACTTCATTGGAGAAAATTATGTATAAAAAGGTATAGATACAAACCCCAAGGACTACTGCAATTTTAATAAACATATCTAAACATTTTTTAGTGTCAACAATGATAATCTATTCATCCTAATAACTTTTCCTCTCAGTGAGGTGGTTTTAAAACATGTACAGGTCTAATACTGCCTGGTCCGAATGTGACCTGGTGTTAATGACTCACTGCTAAAGAGGATAAGGTTTTGCATGACTTCTGAGGCCAGGTTGTATGAGACACAGCTTACACCCGTTTTGCTTTCTTGGGATGATTGCTCTTAGAACCTAGCTTCTGTGCTTTGAGCTCAGGCCACACAGAGAGGTTACATCAAGGTGTTTGAGCTGACAGTCTCAGCTGAAGCCCCAGCTGTTACCCAGCGCCAATTCCTTAATATGAGTGAAGAAGCCATTTAGATGCCTCTGCCTCCATTAATCACCTGACTGCAACCATATTAGAGACCCTAAATGAGAAGCTGAGCTGAGTCAATCCGATAACTGCTATATAAATTAATAATAAATGATTATTGCTGTTTTATACCACTAAAGTTTGGGGTGTTTTCTTTTTCTGTAGCTATAATCAGAACAATCAAACATTGACCTAAACTTCAAAGCTACACTATCAATAATTATTTAGACAAAACAAGCTTTATTGATTTATTTGATTGATTCTATACCACATGTCATACTTTTCTCATTTTGTTGGAATACATAGTCAATTTTGTTTGTTTGTTTTACTCCCAGAATGAGATCTATGTCCTTGCATTTCTGAAAAATAATTGAATGAGAGTTTGACCTTTTATAAAATCCTAGATGCATTTTTTTTCTTTTACTAGCATAGTTTTATAGATGAGAGTTCTGGTTCCAGTGTTATTCCTACTCCAAGGTTGCTGATAGGTTCTGTTTTTTTCTTAAGCCTTGGCATGTGGAAAGTTCTCCAGGACATTTAAAGATCTTCCCTCTGCTTGGCATGCTCTTCTCCCAGAATTTTCACGGCTGGCACTTTCTTGCCATTCAGACCTTTATAGCAGATATGCTTCCTCAGAGACACTTCTGTTGACATCCTGTGTAAGGTGGCTTTGTATAGTTATTACCTCATTTTCCATATGACTTTCTTCAGAGAGTTTACTGGTTTTTAATTTTTGCTATATTTGTTAATTCATTAATCCTCTCTCTTTTCTTTAGGGTAGATGACCCATAAAGCTGAATTTGGCCTTTTTGCTTTACAGCTATATCTCTAACATATCTAACATATAATAAAATATTGAATAAAATATTTGATAAAGAATGAGTGAGTGAA
Organism: Moschus berezovskii; assembly: GCF_049115385.1. Taxonomy (NCBI): domain Eukaryota; kingdom Metazoa; phylum Chordata; class Mammalia; order Artiodactyla; family Moschidae; genus Moschus; species Moschus berezovskii. The sequence goes on along the minus strand of NC_142475.1, from coordinate 9,089,130 downwards.
TTTGCTTTATTTCATTTTACTACTAGATACTCAATTATCTTTTCTATATGAAGACTCCTAATTTCAACCTCATCCTTTAAAAAAAAACTATTTCTCTTTTGGTTGTTTACATTTCTCATTCCTCTTCTCTCCTAGATCAGAAATATTAGACACCCTGGAACTGCCCTCAATATCTCCTATAAGTTTTTCTTCATAGTTTTCGTTTATTTTACCCTGACATATGTGCTGAAATATTTTCCTGTTTTTATTTCACTCAAGAAGAATTCCTTTTTTATTGAAATATAGTGATGCACAATATTATCTTCAAGTATCAAATCATATTAGTGACTTGACATTTGCATATATTCTGAAATGTTCACTCTAAGACTAGTAACCATCTGTCTCCATGCAAATATTACACTATGATTGACCATATTCCTTTTACTGTATATTTCATCCATGTCTTACTTATTTTATAACTAAAATACTTTAGTTTATATTCTTTAGCAATGTTCCTTCACTTATTCAGTTATTTTACTAATTTTTTAAAATTTTAGCAAATATGTTTAATTTTCAAGAATCCTTTAATTTCTCCGATTGCTATTTTTGATTGAATTTTGTTTCACTTTATGAATTCAGTGTCTTTTTGGCTCTCTCTGAAATAACTAAAATTTTAAAGATATCTTTCTTTTCTGTACATCTATTTCCTAGAAATATTTGTCTTTAGCTCCCTGTTTCATCTGGTCTTCCTTAGCTCTCTGGTGGTCTCTGTTTTCTGGGACTGGGTAAGCAAAGGAACACATTGATTAGTTTAAGTAACTAGGTTATGTTTCCTCCAAAGCTGTGTCACCCCAATTGACCTATTCTCCCACATATACTTTAAATTCCATTTGTCTGAGAATGATACTCAGTGATCTATATTAACAGATACAGATGCAGGTACACCTATTAAGATGACCATTAAAATTTCAATAAACACTTAAACTTATTTTTTTCAGTCAACATCAATCAATTTATTAACCCCTATAACTTTTCTTCTAAGTAAGACAAGAATTGGAGTAATGTTTTAATATTTTGAAGCACTGCTATAAATGTACTCTTTTAAACACCTTTCCAGTAACTTAAATGGAATATTGGAAGGGAGAGGAAATAAAAAAATAAAGTGTGCCAAGTGATTTACTTCATCTAGAAACTACAGCTTCCAGACTTGCACTATTATTTTCCGTTTACTCAGGCTTCATCCATCCTAAATTTATTTCAATCCAGTTTCTATCACCAACAGTCTGTTGAGTTTACTCTTCGCACCATCTCCATTGAGCAACTAATCATCAAAAATTGGGTGATTTTCTCTTCTCCAGTTGGTACTTAATTGGAAAACTCTTTCCTACTTTTAAATAATTCTTCTCACTCAAAGATTTTGTGGCACAATTCTCTTTTAGTTTTTCTGTTGTTATTTTATTGACTCCCTCTGCTCATTGGTGGCTCAGGGGTAAAGAATAAACCTGCCAGGGTAGGGGACAGGGCTTGACCCCCGGGTCAGGAAAATCCCCTGGAGAAGGAAATAGCAACCCACTCCAGTTTTCTTACCTGGGAAACCCCACGGACAGAGGAGCCTGGTGGGCTACTGGCCATGGGGTCTCAAAAGAGTCAGACATGACTTGGCAACTAAACAGCAAATACAACCTGCACATCACTTAGTTCTAAGATGCGGCCATGCAACATGTCCAAATCCGTGTGCTGATGAGTCCCTGGACCTCTTCAGCTCTCTTTACCGATTTGCAAATAAACCCTGCCCTGTCCATGTCAGCTTCTTCATAAGTCCCCAAGCCTCTCATGTGCATTCCAGACTCAGCGTGACTTCTATTATGCATCCCACATGACATATCTGCCCCCTTGACTAGCTCTCCTAATCCCATCTATCTTTCAAACTTTTTGAGGCCAAGTTTCTATCTTCTATGAGGCATTTCCAGGAAATTCCACAAGCAGTTTCTTTGAATTTTTTAAGCTTCTCTAGCTGAATATTCATTTATTATTAACCATAAATTCTCATTTATTATTAATTCTAAATTTGTATTCCACTTCCTTGGTTAATTTCTTTAAGAGCAGAGTTTGTCTTACTTGTAAAGACTTTTTGTCCCCTCCCCCCATGTAATTTTGTGATATGTACCCAGAAAGTACCAACTTTGCATTGACATAGTAAGTAGTACTAGTGTTAGCCACTCAATCGTGTCCGACTCTGCGACCCCTTAGACTGTGGCCTGCCAGGCTCCTCTGTCCATGGGATTCTCCAGGCAAGAATACCGGAGTGGATTGCCTTCTCCAGAGGAGCTTTCTGACCCAGGGATCAAACCCTGGTCTCCTGCATTGCAGGCAGATTCTTTACCGTCTGAGCTACAGGGAAGATCCATGTAAGTAAACAAGAAATCAATTGATCTATATCTTTTGGCCAGGACAAAAAAAGGTGAAAAGTTTGGAGTTAAGGATTAGGTCTGCTTTTGAATAGCTACTGTGAAAAGCATAAATTATATGTTTATAATGACTTAGTAGGAAAAGGCTTCCCTGGAGGCTCAGATGGTAAAGAATCTGCCTGCAACGCGGGAGAACTGGCTTTGATCCCTGTGTCAAAAAGATCCTCTGGAGAAGGGAATGGCAATCCACTCCAGTATTCTTGCCTGGAGAATCTCGTGGACAGAGGAGCCTGGTGGGCGACAGTCTATGGGTTGCAAAGAGTTGGATATGACTGAGCAACCAACACACACACACAGTAGGAAAAGTACATTAGCCTAGTTAACATGGTTTTAAATAGTTAGCATGTGGATGGATTTTTGTTTGTTTTTTGTTGTTTTAGATTCTTGCTTTACCACGTAGCACTGGAGTATCAGAAAACCTTTTCTGCTTATCTGGCGCAGCTGGTTCCAAAAGAGATGCCTATGACCCACAGTTTAATGCGAACTTCATAACTTCAGAAAATCATACAAAAAGGAAAATACCTGTTAGGTCAGCTCCCTTAGATTATAATCTATACAACTATTGAATCACCCAAAACTAATAGTATACTGTAAGTCAAATATACTTCAATTTAAAAAAAATAACGTTTCCATGCCTGCTCTCCAGGAGATAATCTGCTAAGACAACTCATTGATTCTGCGTATAATGCTTAAATGAATGAAAAATTTTAAAACATTTGTTATAAAATAGATAACTAATAAGAACCTACTCTATAGCACAGGGAACTCTATTCAATACTCTATAATGACCTATATGAGAAAAGAATTTAAAGAAGAGCAGATCAGAGGAAGAGATGGCTGAATGGCATCACCGATGCAATGAACATGAACTTGGGCAAACTCCAGGAGATGGTGAGGGACAGGGAGGCCTGGCGTGCTGCAGTCCATGGGGTCACAAAGAGTCAGACGTGACTGGGTGACTGAGCAACAACGAATATATGTATGTACGCCTGATTCACTTTGCTGCACTGCAGAAACAACGCACCATTGTACATCAACTATACTCCAATAAAAATTAATTTAAAAAAAATTATTTTAAAAATTCTGCTTTCTCAGCTTATAGCTCATAAAACTAAAGAACTCTTTGCAAAATAGTTTTCTAATTGATCTGACATCAATTTACCTAACATATCTTTCTGTACATAAAGGTACACAAAGTTCTGTACATAACTTGTGTTTATGTATTATGGATGGAGGAGCCTGGTAGGCTGCAGTCCATGGGGTCGCTACAAGTCAGACATGACTGAGCGACTTCACTTTCACTTTTCACTTTCACACATTGGAGAAGGAAATGGCAACCCACTCCAGTGTTCTTGCCTGGAGAATCCCAGGGACGGGGGAACCTGGTGGGCTGCCGTCTGTGGGGTTGCACAGAGTCGGACACGACTGAAGTGACTTAGCAGCAGCAGTGCTAGTGAAGTGCTAGTGAAAGTCGCTCAGTCGTGTCCGACTCTTTGCCACCCCATGGACTATACAGTCCATGGAGTTCTCCAGGCCAGAAAACTGGAGTGGGTAGCCTTTCCCTTCTCCAGAGGATCTTCCCAACCAGGGATGTAACTCAAGTCTCCTTAAACCTGACCTTTTTGAAGCTAACAATACTAATGTTGAAAATTCTATTACATCCTCTGCTATCAGGATGAAATGTATTGCATATCTGCTTTGATGGGAAGTGAAAGTAGTTCAGTCATGTCTGATTCTTTGCGACCCCATGGACTATACAGTCCATGGAATTCTTCAGGCCAGAATACTGGAGTGGGTGGACTTTCCTTTCTCCAGGGGATCTTCCCATCCCAGGGATCAAGACCAGGTCTCCCACATTATAGGTGGATTCTTTACCAGCTGAGTCAGAAAGGAAACCCAGGAATACTGGAGTGGATAGCCTATCCCTTCTCCAGCAGGTCTTCCCCACTCAGGAATCCAACCGGGGTCTCCTGCATTGCAGGTGGATTCTTTACCAATTGCCCTATCAAGGAAGCCCAGGTAAGCATGTAAGCATCAAAATTGCCTTCAGTAATTTTCTCTAGATTTTCTCAGAGTATTTCGAATATTCATGACTTTCATTCACCGGAAAACACTTAACACAATTTAAATTTATTTTTTATTATCCAAGGACATCAATGTAAACAGTTTGTGTAAGCAGACTGTTCATCATCTAAAATGGGTAGATAAATTATGCCCCAGGGCCAAATATGGTCCCCTATCTGCTTTTGTAAATAAAGTTTTATTGGAGCACAGCCAAGCCCATTCATTTACACATTGTCTATGACTGCGCTCTGTTCCAGCAAAAGCAAATAATTGTGACAGAACTTACATGTCCCCCAAATCCCAAAACATTTACTATCTGTACCCTTATTTTTTAAAAGAGTCCGCAAGCCCTGACTGAAAACAGTTCTTTGTTATTGTCTCCTGTAATACTGGAAGTCATTTTCGGTACTTTCCTTTCCCACACCCCCAGTTTATAGTCCAAATAAAGTATTTCTAAGTATCTCTTGTTTACTTTTAAAATATTTACCTTCTAAATGCCTTTAAAATTTTCCACTTCTCTTTGTTTTCATTGTTAACATTCTAGTCCATTCACGGTCTTCAACTATACTACTGCAATCGCCTTCTCACTGATTTCCTGCTGCCAATCTTGATCCAAGTAAACCCATTCTTTATACTGTAGCCATAGTGATGGTTTTCAAACAGTTTTCGTTATTTCACTCTCACACTGAAACCCCTTCAATAGCTTCCCTAGTTCATTGTTGTTGAGTTGCTCAGTCAACTCTCTGCGACCACATGGAGTACAGCAGGCCAGACTACCCTGTCCTTCTCCATCACCTGCAGCTTGTTCAGATTCATGCATATCGAGTCAGAGATGCCATCCAACCATCTCATCCTCTGTCGTCCCCTTTTCCTCCTGCCTTCAATCTTTCCCAGCGTCAGGGTCTTTTCTAATGAGTCGGCTCTTCCCATCAGGTGGCCAAAGTATTGGAGCTTCAGTATCAGCATCGGTCCTTCCAATGAATATTCAGGACTGATTTCCTTTAGGATTGACTGGTTGGATCTCCTTGCAGTCCAAGGGACTCTCAGAAATCTTCTCCAACACCAAAGTTCAAAAGCATCAATTCTTTGGCGCTCAGCCTTCTTTATGGTCCAACCATCACATCCATACATTACTACTGGAAAAATCATAACTTTGACTAGATGGACTTTGTTGGCAAAGCAATGTATCTGTTTTTAATATGCTGTATAGGTTTATCATAGCTTTTCTACCAAGGAACAGGTGTCTTTATTTCATGGTTGCAGTAACCATCTGCAGTGATTTTGGAGCCCAAGAAAATAAAATCTCTGACCGTTTCCATTGTTTCCCCATCTATTTGCCAAGAAGTGATAGGACCTGATGCCATGATCTTAGTTTTCTGAATGTTGAGTTTTAACCAGCTTTTTCACTCTCCTCTTTCACCTTCACAAAGAGGCTCTTTAGTTCCTCTTTGCTTTCTGCTATTAGAATGGTGTCATCTGCATATCTGAGGTTATTGATATTTCTCCCAGCAATCTTGATCCCAGCTTGTGCTTCATCCAGCCCAGCATTTCACATGATGTACTCTGCATATAAGTTACATAAGCAGGGTGACAATATACAGCCTTAACATACTCTTTTCCCAATTTTGAACCAGTCCATTGTTCCATGTACAGTTCTAACTGTTGCTTATAGGTTTCTCAGGAGGCAGGTAAGGTGGTGTGGTATTCCCATCTCTTCAAGAATTTTCCACAGTTTGTTGTGATCTACACAGATGGTGACTACAGCCATGAAATTAAAAGACGCTTACGCCTTGGAAGGAAAGTTATGACCAACCTAGACAGTATATTAAAAAGCAGAGATATTACTTTGTCTACAAAGGTCTGTCTAGTCAAGGCTACGATTTTTCCACTGGTCATGTATGGATGTGAGAGTTGGACTGTGAAGAAAGCTGATCACAGAAGAATTGATGCTTTTGAACTGTGGTGTTGAGAGTCCCTTGGACTGCAAGGAGATCCAACCAGTCCATCCTAAAGGAAATAAGTCCTGAATATTCATTAGAAGGACTGATGTTGAAGCTGAAGCTCCAATACTTTGGCCACATGATGCGAAGAGCTGACTCATTTGAAAAGACCCTGATGCTGGGAAAGATTGAGGGTAGGTGGAGAAGGGGACGACAGAAGATGAGATGGTTGGATGGCATCACCAACTTAATGAACATGAGTTTGGGTAGACTCTGGGAGTTGGTGACGGACAGGGAAGTCTGGTGTGCTGTAGTCCATGGGGTCACAAAGAGTTGGACACAACCGAGCAACTAAACTCAACTGCTGCTGCTGCTGCAGCTGCTGCTAAGTCATTTCAGTCATGTGCGACCCCATAGACGGCAACCCACCAGGCTCCTCCGTCCCTGGGATTCTCCAGACAAGAACACTGGAGTGGGTTGCCATTTCCTTCTCCAGTGCATGAAAGTGAAAAGTGAAAGTGAAGTCCTTGGATATGTGGAGCAGTCTTTTAGACAACAGCAGAGACTTGGATGTGTGGAGTGAAGTCGCTCAGTCGTGTCCAACTCTCGGCCACCCAATGGACTGCAGCCTACCAGGCTCCTCCATCCATGGGATTTTCCAGGCAAGAGTACTGGAGTGGGTGGCCATTACCTTCTCCAAAACTGAACTGAACACAGTCAAAGGCTTTAGCATAGTCATTGAAACAAAAGTAGATATTTTTCTGGAACACTCTTGCTTTTTTGATGATCCAGCAGATGTTGGCAATTTGATCTCTGGTTCCTCTGCCTTTTCTAAATCCAGCTTGAACACCTGGAAAGTCTTGGTTCATGTACTATTGAAGCCTAGTTTGGAGAATTCAGAGCACTGCTTTGCTAGAATGGGAAAATGAGTCTAATTGTGAAGTAGTCTGAACATTTTTTGGCATTGCCTTTCTTTGGGATTGGAATTAAAATGGACTTTTTCCATTCCTGTTGCCATTGCTGAGTTTTCAAAATTTCTTGGCATTTTTGAGTGCCTAAGTTCATTAGTGTTAAAATAATATCCATAACATTCTGCATCTATTAGTCATTATTTTCTACACAATTTAATCCCAGGTTTTTTAGTTCATTTCGTCTTATTACTCTCCTTACAGTGGTCTTTTATTTGGTAAATCCCTCCTACCTCAGGGCCTCTGCACAAGCTGTATACTCCATTTGAAACTTTTTTGTGTTCCTTTGCAATGGTGATTTAGTCACTAAGTTGTGTTCAATTCTTGTGACCCCATGGACTCTAGTCCACCAGGCTTCTCTGTCCATGAGTTCTTCTAGGGAAGAATATTGGTTGGGTTGCCATTTCTTTCTCCAGGGAATCTTCCTGACCCAGGGCTCTTTTTTTCCGTAACATGGCTCTAGTAGCACTTAGTTGTCTTTAATGTCATTCCAAACAATTTTACTGTGATGGTTGTCATATCAGTGTGCATTTTAAAAAAGAAAACATCAAACTCGGTGCATTTTTGTGTAGCCATTTTAATATTGGAATGGAAGAAAAGAAGTAATATTTTCAGCGTGTCATGCTTTATTATTTCAAGAAAGGTAAAAACACAACTGAAATGCAAATATATATATATATATATTTCTGCAGTGTATGGAGAAGGTGCAGTGACTGATGTAATATGTCAAGAGTGGTTTGCAAAATTTTGTGCTGGAGGTATCTTACTGGACCATGCTCCACAGTCTGGTAGACCAGTTGAAGTTGATAGTTGACAGATCAAATGGGGACATTAATTGAGAATAATCAACACTATACCATGTGGGAGATAGCCAACATACTCAAAATATCCAAATCAAGTGTTGAAAATAATTTACACTAGGTTGGTTATGTCAATCACTTTAATGTTTCAGTTCAGTTCAGTTCAGTTCCTCAGTCGTGTCCGACTCTCTGCGACTCCATGAATCACAGCACACCAGGCCTCTCTGTCCATCACCAACTCCCAGAGTTCACTCAAACTCACTTCCATCGAGTTGGTGATGCCATCCAGCCATCTCATTCTCTGTCATCCCCTTCTCCTCCTGCCCCCAATCCCTCCCAGCATCAGAGTCTTTTCCAGTAAGTCAACTCTTTGCATGAGGTGGCCAAAGTATTGCAGTTTCAGCTTTAGCATCAGTCCTTCCAATGAACACCCAGGACTGATCTCCTTTAGAATGGACTGGTTGGATCTCCTTGCAATGTTTAGGTTCTGCCTAAGCTAAGGTTCCACCTTCCTGACCATATTTCTGCATGTGATTCTTTACTTAAGCATCATGAAAACATTCTGATTTTAAAACAAATTGTGATGAGTGATGAAAAGTGAATACTGTACAATAACTTGGAAAGGAAGAGGTTGTGGGGTAGGTGAAATGAACCACACTAAACCACCAACCACCAACCACACTAAAGTCCAGTCTTCATCCAAAGAAGATGACGTGCTTATGGTGAGATAGGAAGGGAGTCCTCTATTATGCGCTCCTTCTGGAAAACCAAATGGCTAATTCCAGGAAGTACTGCTCCCAGTTACACGAAATGAAGGCAGCACTTGACAAAAAGCATTCAGCATTTATTATATATTATTAATATATATTTATTAACACACATTAGGATAACGCAAGACCACATTTCTTTGATAAACAGCAAAACTGTTATCATTTGGCTGGCAAGTCTGATTCATCCACTGTATTCACCAGGAATCAATCCTGACTACTCATTGGAAGGACAGACGCTGAAGCTGAAGCTCCAGTACTTTGGCTGCCTATGAGAACTGCCGACTCACTGGAAAAGACCCTGATGCTGGAAAAGATTGAAGGCAAAAGAAGAGGGAAGCAGAGGATGAGATGGTTGGATAATGTCACCAATTCAACAGACATGAATTTGGGCAAACTCTGAGAGGTAATAAGGGACAGAGAGGCCTGGCATATTGCAATCCACGGGGTTGCAAAGAGTCAGACAATGCTTAGTGACTGCTCAACAACAATTCACCAGATATTGCACTTTGAAATTTCCATTCATAACATTCTCTTAATGAAAAAAAAATTCCATTCCCTGGAAGACTGTAAAATACACTTGGGACAGTTCTTTGCTCAAAAAGATTAAGTTTAGGGAAGATGGAATTATGAAGTTGCCTGAAAAGTGGCAGAAGATAGTGAAATAAAACAGTGAATATGTTGTGCAATAAAGTTCTTGGTGAAATGAAAAATGAGTCTTATAATTTATTTAAAAAATGAAGGGACTTTTTGCTCAACCCAATACTATCTCTGAAAGAGAGAAGCCCACTCATAAGTTTACTTCCCAAGGCATGCATTTTTGTACCAATATATTAACCTTCATGGTGTCATGAGTGTTTCTGTAGGAAAAGATGGACATATCTTCATAGACCCTTGATAATTAGAAAGACAAAGAACACGGGTTTTCTGTTATGTTCTCACCATACGACGAAAACTGAAAAAATTAGAATAATAAAGCTTAGAAGGGATCAGAAAATGTCATTTAATCAATCTTTCTACCTTGAGGCATTTGTATTTAAATTAACAGCTAAAAAACCATAAGGGCTGAGGTAAGAAAGGTTAAAAAAAAAACCCACAAACTATGCTCTAGGCAAAGAAAATATTTATCAAAAAATAAAATGCAATCTTTTCATTTTATCTACATCACTATATTTTCAGATATACTTCATAAGCAGAGAATCATCTAGTAACAATTCTTTAGCAAATATTTATGCTTACAAAGACAGAGAATAGTGCATAATTTTCAAACTTTTTACAATCCTATAGTGAGGATTTTACACCAGCCCTTGATAATCCATCCCTTCTCCAGAGGATCTTCCCAATCCAGGGATTAAATCCAGGTCTCCTGCATTGCAGGCAGATTCTTTACCAGCTGAGCCAGAAGGGAAGCCAAAGAATACTGAAGTGGGTAGCCTATCACTTCTCCAGCGGATCTTCCCGACCCAGGAATCTAACCGGGATCTCCTGCATTGCAGGTGGATTCTTTACCAAATGAGCCATCAGGGAAGCCCAGAGAATATCACCCTCTTCTAAAGCTATGATTTTTTTCTTAAGTCTCACATACTCTCTCTGGCTATAATTTAATCTCATCCTTCTACTCTCAGCAGAGCAGGGAGCAGCTGGCAACATCCTCCTTCCTATTAATAATCTTTCATATAATTACAGGTGGTTAGTCACCAACTCTTAGCTTTTCTCATTTACACAAAATCAGCTCAGTAATTTTTTAAAGGCTTTCCCTCCAGGGCATATATTTTTATTTTTTTATATTTTTATAGGCCACACTTGTCTCATTTATATTCTTAGTACACTTATACTTTCCTTAGTGTTTCTCTTTGGTCAATAGGCAATGTTATGGAAAGCAAACCTCATACAATGGCATATAAAAAGTCTATTTTAGGATTACTGGTTCAAAGAATCCACATAATTGCATTGCTAACTAAACAGGAACCAAAGAGAATTTAGCCTTGTGCTCACAAGTGAATGTTGATTTATTAAAAACTCTATTTCTCTGCAATTTTTACTCAGCACTGACAGTAAATGTGAGGATGTTAGAGTTGATTATGATCCATCCTTTCAAGAGATCTAGGGCTGCCCTGGTGGCTCCGCTGGTAAAGAATCCACCTGCAATGCAGGAGACCTGGCTTCAGTCCCTGGGTTGGGAAGATACCCTGGAGAAGGAAACGGCTACACACTCCAGTATTCTGGCCTGGAGAATTCAACGGACTGTATAGTGCATGGGGTGCCAAAGAGTCGGACATGACTGAGCGACTTTCACTCTTCAAGAGATCCAGCAAGAAGAGAAGGAAGTGGATCTTGAGAAAGAGAGAGAAGTCAAGGTAAGAGAAAATCATCTTAGACTGAAGAATCTTGAGCAGAGTGTGTGTGGAAAGAACAGATATAAAATAAGAAGTGAAAAGTGAGAAAGTGGGGAGCTGCTGAAATGAGAGCGTAAAAGACCCAGCAGGGAGTGGAGTGAGGGTCAGAGGTGAGATTTAACTGACCTAGACTTATTTTAAAATGAGCAAAATTCTACTTTGCTACTTTGATTGTATACTAATATACTAATCTTATCCTTTGATTTTGTAAACAGTTCATTTAGATTGTTAATTTCTTGGCAATCTATAAAATGTTTTTCTCCTGAAAGTAATTATTTACTACACTACCCATGGACTGCAGCCCTTCAGGCTCCTGTGTCCATGGGATTCTCCAGGCAAAAGCACTGGAGCGGGCTGCCTTGCCCTTCTCAAGGGGATCATCCTGACCCTGGAATTGAACCCCAGGTCTCCTGTGTTTCCTGCATTCCAGCAAATACTTTACCTACTGAGTCACCTGGGAAGCACCAATTATGACAATATTTCACAGATAATATTTTAACTAGATTTGGGCTCTTTTTACTCTTCAAATATTAATACCTTGGTTGACTTAGGCTTTAAACTACCTTTTTATTTTATTGATGAGCTTTTGATTGATTATATTTAAATAATTGCATGATTTAATTACATTAACACTCAATTTTAAAATTTAAGTAGCTCTAATTAGCTTACAAATACAATTTTCCCTTTCTCAACATTTAATTTTTGTTATAATTTGTCTTTTTATGTCTTCTGTATCTTTGCAATCCATGACCTTCTTCCTTAAAACAACCAGGTGTCCTATAGAGAAGTATCAGATCCCCCCATCTTTAAAGTCCCCCAGATGCATCGAAGTGAAAAAGGAGAGTGAAAAAGTTGGCTTAAAGCTCAACATTGAGAAAACTAAGATTATCACATCTGGTCCCATCACTTCATGGCAAATAGATGGGGAAACAGCGGAAACAGTATTAGACTTTTGGCGGAGGGGGGCTCCAAAATCACTGCAGATGGTGATTGCAGCCATGAAATTAAAAGACACTTGCTCCTTAGAAGAAAAGATATGACCGACCTAGATAGCATATTAAAAAGCAGAGACATTATTTTGCCAACAAAGATCCATCTAGTCAAAGCTATGGTTTTTCCAGTAGTCATGTATGGATGTGAGAGTTGTACTATAAAGAAAGCTGAGCGCCAAAGAATTGATGCTTTTGAACTGTGGTGTTGGAGAAGACTCTTGAGAGTCCCTTAGACTTCAAGGAGATCTAGCCAGTCCATCCTAAATGAGATCAGTCCTGGGTGTTCGTTGGAAGGACTGATGCTGAAGCTGAAACTCCAATCCTTTGGCCACCTGATGCGAAGAACTGACTCATTTGAAAAGACCCTGATGCTGGGAAAGATTGAAGGCAGGAGGAGAAGGGGACAACAGAGGATGAGATGGTTGGATGGCATCACCAACTCAATGGACATGAGTTTGAGTAAACTCTGCTGCTGCTGCTGCTGCTGCTAAGTCACTTCAGTCGTGTCCGACTCTGTGTGACCCCATAGACGGAAGCCCACCAGGCTCCCCCATCCCTGGGATTCTCCAGGCAAGAACACTGGAGTGGGTTGCCATTTCCTTCTCCAATGTGTGAAAGTGGAAAGTGAAAAGTGAAAGTGAAGTCGCTCAGTCGTGTCCGACCCTTAGCGACCCCACGGACTGCAGCCTACCAGGCTCCTCCATCCATGGGATTTTCTAGGCAAGAGTACTGGAGTGGCTTGCCATTGCCTTCTAGGAATTGTCAATGGACAGGGAGGCCTGGCGTGCTGCAGTCCATGGGGTAGCATAGAGTCAGACACAACTGAGCAACGGAACTGAACTGAACTGAAATGCAACCTGCTATGTAAATAACAGCTTTTGATAGCCATTTCCCTCAGGGCTTCTCTTTTATGGGTAATATCGAAGCAGAGAACGTGTTTTGGAGTAAACTGAAAAGCGAACCATTTTCTTAAGAAGGATTTTTATCAGTCAAATGGAACATGTTAATGTTTTTCATTTGAGGTTTGAAGAGAAAGGAACTAAAGCACAGAGGAACATAGCAAGTATAGGTTCTCTGGCTTCCCTAGAAATGTTGGGTGACACACCTCTGAATTTTTCCAACAGAAGTATTGCAGGAGAAAGAAAAAAAGTTGTGAGAGGGTAAATGTTACCCAAGAATATAGTAGCATTAAGGGCTCAAGAACCTGGCTTAAAGAGTTTCTCTGCAGCACAGTTTCTTATCGATGAAATGTTTATGCAGCCTAATTAACATAACTGGAGCTACTCTAACTATGCTATCCATTTTTCTTACTTAACGCATACTGTTGAGGTATATGGGTAGCAGCATCGCTATTGAAATACTGCCCCCTTGCTGCATGTGGGTTATTTAATCATCCTGTTTATTTTACCTTCCTTGTGGTGACACCCTGCTACTCAAAGGTGAGGGTAAGTCCTCATAGCCAGGAAAGTAGAAAGAGATAAAGACAATGACGGCAATCCAGAACCCACAGCCACAGAGCTCTAAGAGTGAGCAGTCTTGCAAAAATACAACAGGAAAACAATATCCCCTAGTCAGAACATTCAATCTAATAAAACGATGAAAGAAATTGATTTAAAACAGAATGCATTCATTGTATGTCATTTGCCCCTCCGTTTTAAAAGCAATTAAAACAAGTTATATCTCACTTCAGAAAACTGAGAATAAAGTCATGAAGGCACAGTGGGGTTTGCTCGAAGTGCACATTACCAAAATGGGACCAAAACATTTTATTTGCTTTGGCCTTTTGAAGTGAGGCCGTGGTGAGGATGGAAGAATGATACTTCTTGACACTCAACATTTCTGCCGTTCACGCTTGCTTTTAGAGTCACTAACGGATCTTTTCCCTGATAACTCAGGATAGCCAGACAGGAGATAAGAACTTCACAGGTCTTCAGGATCCTGGGTGATCACTCCATTTCAGCATCTTCAAAGGAAAGCAAAAACAGAGGGCTTCATTTTCAAAATCAGTTTATATGGCTGTTTCATGGCACAGAAGAGGTTGCACAGGTGTTTCAGGCCTTTGATGTTTTCTTTCTGTTCATACTGTTTCCAAAGGGAAGGTGTAGGCGAAAGCATTCCCAATAGTTCCTACCAGAGGCCTCAAGCCAAGGCAAGCAGATGTTGGTGTCACATTCACAGTCAACGAATGTAATATCTGGTTTTTCACAACTACCCGTCCGAAGCATATAAACAGAACAGAGTATAGAGATCAGTAAAACAGGAGGAGACATACTCTGTGCCCTCTCACCCCACTGAGCTCCCAATGACTCCACATCCTCTTGCCTACATTTCCTGAGCTCCCTGTTGGACCAAAATCACTGAAAAAGCTGCCAGAGTATATGTTCCTCCTTAGAGGTGCATCACACAATCTTTGCTGAGCTTCAGGATGTGGCTGTTAATCATCCACCAGATGTTTTTATTTACTAGTTGCTATTTAAAAGAGCTTGTAGGGTATTCTTATTTCATTCTGATCTCATTCCATTTAGAAATCGTTAAATGCATGCAACGCATGTATTCCTAAAGCAGAGACTCAGCAGCAATAATCAAGGCTGTGAAAGTGTTTTGTGAAATCCGCACAAAACTACTCAACTGCATGAACATGCTGAACAGTGTTTCATACTAATCTTAAGTAATAAATAAATAAAAGAAAGAAAGAAACTGAAGTCGCTCAGTCCCGTCCAACTCTTTGTGACCCCATGGACTGTAGCCCACCAGGCTCCTCCGTCCATGGGATTCCCCAGGAAAAAGTACTGGAGTGGCTTGCCATTTCCTTCTCCAGGGCATCTTCCCGACGCAGGGATTGAACCTGGGTCTTTCGCATTGCAGGCAGATGCTTTCCTGTCTGAGCCACCAAGGAAGCGAAGTCTTAACCACTGGACCACCAGGGAAGTCCCAATAAATAAATAGGAGCATTTTGATGGTGGTGGAGTGAGAGCAATGGATACTTCCAGGGCCCCTGGAAAACATGACCTTTTTCTGTTCAGTATAACTAGCCCCTGGTTTAGTTGTCTTTTCCAGAGAACTTATCTAAGCTGATCTAAGCAGGAGTGTTCTCTCTGAAGGTAATTGTGATGCATACACATGCTCACACGTACACACACACACACAGAGAGAGACGCACCAGGTCAGCCTGCGTCTAATGTGAGCCGATAACTGACTCACATTAGTGCACACAGGACCAGTCCCCTTGATCATGCTGTAATTCATGCCCTAGAGCAACCCAACGGATCAGCTTGAAGCTGGACATCAGCAGGGATAACTTCTAATAGAGATTTGCCTCATCCTCCCCTATCCTGCCTCCCTCAGAATATCACTTTTAAAAGCATCACTTGATGTTCTAAAATTCCTGCTCTGTTTCTTGGGAATCCAACCCTATGTGAGAACATATAAATAATGTAAATCATTAGGACTGAGATTGTAAATCAATCAAAATATGGTCTGTACTCCGAATAGAGAACAAAGGTGGCAGAGAGCAAAAAAACACAGGCCTGAAGATATTACCTAGCACTGTGCAACAATTGTATTATTTTAAGTGGATGAATAAACAAACCAAAATAAGTTGATGACTGCTACGAATATCTTCTTCTTGTTGTTCAGATACTAAGCAGTGACCGACTCTTTGTGACACCATGGACTGCCACTTGCCAGAATTCGCTGTTCTTTGCTATTTCCATGAGTTCGCTCAAACTCACGTGCACTGACTCGGTGATGCCATCCAACTATCTCATCCTCTGCCCCTCCCTTCTCTTAATACCCTCAATCTTTCCCAGCATCAGGGTCTTTTCCATTGAGTCAACACTTCCAATCAGGTGGTGAAGTTATCAAAGCTTCAGCTTCAGAATCAGTCCTTCCAGTGAATATTCAGGATTGATTTCATTTAGGATTGACTGCTTTGATATCTTTGCAGTCCAAAGAACTCTCAAGAGTCTTCTCCAGCACCACAGTTGGAAAGCATCAGTTCTTCAGCACTCAGCCTTCTTTATGGTCCAACTATCACAACCATACATGACTACTTAAAAAACTACAGCTTTGACTACACAGAACTGTATCAGCAAAGTCATCTTTCTGCTTTTCAATATGCTGTCTAGGTTTGTCATGGGCTTCCCTGTTGTTTCAGACAGTAAAGAAGCTACCTGCAATGTGGGAGACCCAGGTTCAAACCCTCAGTTAGGAAGATCCCCTGGAGGAGGAAATGGGAACCCACTCCTGTATTCTTGCCTGGAGAATCCCATGGACAGAGGAATCTAGCAGGCTAGCATCCATAGGGTCATACAGAGTTGGAGAAGGCTGAAGTGACTTAGCCCATTTGCTATGAAATGATGGGGCTGGATGCCACTATCTTAGTTCTTTGAGTGTTGAGTTTTAAGCCAGCTTTATCGTTTTCCTCTTTCATCCTCAACAAGAGGCTCTGTAGCCCCTCTTTACTCACTGCTGTTAGGGTGGTAACATCTGCATCTCTGAGGTTGTTGATATTTCTCCCGGCTTTCTGGATTCCAGCTTGTGACTCATTAGCCTGGCATGTACTCTGCATACAAGTTAAATAATCAGGGTAACAACACACAGCTTAACTTACTCCTTTCCCAATTGTGAACCACTCTGTTGTTCCACTGTTATTCTTGTTCAGTTGTTCAGTCATCTCCGACTCTTTACAACCACATGGACTGCAGCATGTCAGACTTTCCAGTCCTTCACCATCTCCTGGAGCTTGTTCAAACTCATGTCCATTGAGTAGGTGATGCCATCCAACAATCTCATCCTCTGTCATCCCCTGTTCCTCCTGACTTCAATTTCTCCCAGCATCAGGGTCTTTTCCAATGAGTCAGAACCTTGCATCAGGTGGCCAAAGTATTGGAGCTTCAGCTTCAGCATCAGTCCCTCTAATGAATATTCAGGATTGATTTCCTTTAGGGTTGACTGGTTGGATTTCCTTGCAGTCCAAGGGACTCTCAAGAGTCTTCTCCAACACCACAGTTCAGAAGCATCAGTTCTTCGGTGCTCAGGTGCTCAGCCTTCTTTATGGTCCAACTCTCACATCCATACAAGTACTAGAAAAACCATAGCTTTGACTAGACAGATCTTGGTCTGCAAAATAATGTCTCTGCTTCTTAATAAGCCGTCTAGGTTTATCATAGCTTTACTTCCAAGTGAGAGTGTTAATAGCCTCAGTAGAGAGGCCAAAGGTCCCCAAGAGGCAGGAGGAAATAAAATTGTAAATGGCAGACATATTTTTTTTCTTTTCTCTGCTAATCTTGTGTTGTCAAGGTGACACCTGGTTCCCCTGAACTTAACTTTATCTCAAACCTTCCTTGAGCTAACCAAAGCATTTTTCTCGTGGAAATGTCTTCCTTAAGCTATGTTAATGAACTATGTATTTGCTCTAAAATCTGCCTTTCTTCAAGATTCATGTCAAATGTTTTATTGTGTGGGATGACTCACCTTGTGCCAATGCTATCTCAAAATAGGTGAGGGTTGTAGGTGAGGGGCCTGGTGCAACTCTCTCAGTTTTGAGGTGTTTCCCTTCTCTAATTAGCAGCTTTCTAACAGATATACCTTCAGTCAGTTCAGTTCAGTTGCTCAGTCATGTCCGACTCTGCGACCCCATGAGTCGCAGCACTCCAGGCCTCCCTGTCCATCACCAACTCGTGGAGTTTATTCAAACTCATGTCCATTGAGTCGGTGATGCCAACCAGCCATCTTATCCTCTGTTGTCCCCTTCTCCTCCTGCCCCCAATCCCTCCCAGCATCAGGGTCTTTTCCAATGAGTCAACTCTTCCCATGAGGTGGCCAAAGTATCGGAGTTTCAGCTTTAGCATCAGTCCTTCCAATGAACACCCAGGACTGATTTCCTTTATGATGGACTGGTTTGATCTCCTTGTAGTCCAAGGGACTCTCAAGAGTCTTCTCCAGCACCACAGTTCAAAAACATCAATTCTTCGACGCTTAGCTTTCTTCACAGTCCAACTCTCACATCCATACATGACCACTGGAAAAACCATAGTCTTGACTAGATGGACCTTTGTTTGCAAAGTAATGTCTTTGCTTTTTAATATGCTATCTAGATTGGTAACAACTTTCCTTCCAAGGAGTAAGCGTCTTCTAATTTCATGGCTGCAATCAACACCTGCAGTGATTTGGGAGCCCCAAAAAGTAAAGTCTGACACTGTTTCCAACTCCTTGTTAAAAACTAGCAAGGGGGCACTCTTTCTGTCCCCTTCTGATGTCTATGTCAGTAGCTTTCTCTATCTCTTTTATACTTTAATAAAACTTTATTACACAAAAAGCTGAGTTATCAAGCCTCGTCTCTGGCCCTGGATCAAATTCCTTTCCTCTGGAGGCCAAGAATCTCAGCTTCATTCATGGATCATTTCAGCAACTTTTCACAAGGAGCAAGTCTCTTTTAATTTCATGGCTGCAGCCACCATATGCAGTGATTTTGGAAACCAAGAAAATAAAATCTGTCACTGTTTCCATTGTTTTCCCATTTATTTGCCATGAACTGATGGGACTGGATGCCATGAACTTCATTTTTTGAATATATACTTTTAAGCCAGCTTTTTCACTCTCCTCTTTCACATTCATCAAGAGGCTCTTTAGTTCCTCTTTGCTTTCTGCCATAAGGGTGGTGTCACCTGCATATCTGAGGTTATTGATATTTCTCCCAGCAATCTTGATTCCAGCTTGTGCTTCACACAGCCTGGCATTTTGTATGATATACTCTTCACATAAATTAAATAAGTAGGGTGATAATATACAGCCTTGATGTACTTTTTTCCCAATTTGGAACCAGTCCATTGTACCATGTCCTGTTCTAACTGTTGTTTCTTGACCTGCATACAGATTTCTCAGGAGGCAGGTAAGGTGGCCTGGCATTGCCATCTCTTCAAGAATTTTCCACATTTTTTTTTTTTTTTTTTGTGATCCACACAGTCAAAGTCTTTAGCATAATCACTGAAGCAGAAGTAGATGTTTTCTCTGGAACTCCCTTGCTTTTTCCACGATTCAGCAGATCTTGGCAAGTTCATCTCTGGTTCCTCTGCCTTTTCTAAATCCAGCTTGGACATCTGAAAGTTCTTGGTTCATGTAATGCTGAAGCCAACCTTGAATGATTTTGAGCATGACCTTGAACACATGGAAATGAGCACAATTGTACAGTAGTTTGAACATTCTTTGGCATTGCCTTTCTTTAGGATTGGAATGAAAACTGACCTTTTCCAGTCCTTTGGTTATTGCTGAGTTTTCCAAATTTACTGACATATTTAATGCAGCACTTTAACAGCATTATCTTTTAGGATTTGACACAGCTCAGCTGTAATCCATCATCTCCACTAGCTTTGTTTGTAGTGATGATTCCTAAGGCTCACTTGACTTCCCATTCTGGGATGTCTGGCTCTAAGTGAGTGATAACACCATCGTGGTCATCTGAGTCATTAAGACCGTTTGTACAGTTCTGTGTATTCTTGCCACTTCTTTTCAATCTCTCCTGACTCTGTTAGATCCTTAACATTTCTGTCATTTATGTGCTCAAGTCTGCATGAAATGTTCACTTGATAGCTCTAATTTTCTTGAAGAGATCTCTAGTCTTTCCCATTCTATTGTTTTCCTCTGTTTCTTTGCAGTGTTCACTTAAGTAGGCTTTCTTATCTCTCCTTGCTATTTTTTGGCACTCTGCATTCAGTTGGATATTTGTTTCCCTTTCTCCTCTGCCTTTTTCTTCTCTTCTCTTCTATTTATAAGGCCTTCTCAGACAACCATTTTGCCTTGTTGCATTTCTTTTTCTTGGGGATGGTTTTGGTACCTGCATCTTATACAGTGTTACAAAGCTCTGTCCACAGTTCTTCAGGCATTCTATATACCAGATCTATTCCTCTGATTGTATAGATCATCTCCACTGTATAATCATAAGGGATTTGATTTGGGTCATACTTGAATGGCCTAGTGGTTTTCCCTACTTTTTTTTTTTTCAAATTTGAGCCTGTATTTTGCAATAGGGTGCTGATGATCTGAGCCAAAGACAGCTCCAGGTCTTGTTTTTGCTGACTGTGTAGAGCTTCTCCATTTTTGACTGCAAAGAATATAATTATTCTGATTTTCAAATTGACCATCTGGTGATGTCCATGTGTAGAGTCATTTCTTGTGTTGTTGGAAGTGGGTGTTTGCTATGACCAGTGAATTATCTTGGCAAAACTTTTAGCTTTTACCCTCCTTCATTTTGTACTCTAAGGCCATGCTTGCCTGCTACTCCAGGTATCTCTTGACTTCCTACTTTTGCATTCTAATCCCCTATGATGAAAAGGATATGTTTTTCTCGTGTTAATTCTAACAGGTCTTGTAGGTTTCATAGAACCAGTCAAATCAGCTTCTTCAGCATTAGGGATCAGGGCATAGACTTGGATTACTGTGATGTTGAATGCCTTGCCTTGGAAACGAACCAAGATCATTCTGTCGTTTTTGAGACTGCACACATGTACTGTATTTCGAACTCTTTTGTTGACTATGAAGGCTAGTCCATTTCTTCTATGGGATTCTTGCCCACAGTAGTAGATATGACAGTGATCTCAATTAAAGTTGCCCATTCCCGTCCATTTTAGTTCTCTGATTCTTAAAATGTCGATGTTCACTCTTGTCTTCTCCTGCTTATCCATGTCCAATTTACCTTGAATCATGGACTTAACATTTTTGGTTCCTATGCAATATTATTCTTTTTCAGCACTGGACTTCACCTTTACCACCTGACATATCCACAGCTGAGCGACATTTCTGCTCCAGCCCAGTCACTTCCTTCTTTATGGAGCTGTTTCTCCGCTCTTCCTCAGTCGCATATTGGATACTTCCTGAACGGGGTGGGGCTCATCTCCCGGTGTCATTGTGCTCATGTGGTTCTCAAAGCAGGACTCCTGAAGTGGTTTGCCACTTCCTTCTCCAGGGGACCACATTTTGTCAGGCCTTGACCAGCAGGGACATGCCCTTCAGTTGCTCCGCGACGTGCCCGGAGCCCCGGTTATACAACTACTGGTCATCCTTGAGCATGTAAACTTTCACCGGCCAAAGTCAATCACCATGACACCTGGGGGTCGTGACAAAGGCCCTGCGGGCATCCCTTGGAAGAGGGTCTAGGGAAGGTTGGAGCCAAGGTTGGGGGACGGAGATCCCCAGGCTCACTGCAGCTGCATCCCGACCTGATGCCCACATAGCCCACTCTGCAGGGCTCTGGCTCCTCTGCATTATTGTCCGGCCCCTGCCAGCCGTGCCACCCCAAGTGGGCCACACAGTTTCTTCGTGGCCTTGCCAAGCTAGGAACTCTGGACACAGGTCACTACCCTTGACCTGCCTCCTCTATGATCTCTGATAAGCTGCTCCCGGGCCACTGCCGTCTTTTCAGCCACTGTCTCTTCAGGCCACCGCCTCCATGCTATCCCACTACTATGATTCTTTGCACCCTTTTCAAGTGTCAGATAAGCAGCAGGAGCTGGTGGCACGGAGGAGTCAGTGTGCAAGCCCCGCCCCATCCCTCCTCTTCTCTCTAGTTTCCACTGCCTTCTCAACCCCCAAAATCTGGGTAGACTCAAGCCCAGGGAACTTGAACTTAGAGGGTTCGAGAGCAAGGGCTCAATTTCAGCTACTAGATGTGAGTCCACCTTTTATTAGATCAGAACACTGTCTGAGTTCACTTAGCTGGTGAGCCCTCCTGGACCTGACCTAGATTTGTGTTCCCTAAACCAATACTTTCATGTATGTGTCTGACTCCCCACTACATGGTGCATTTGAAGGCCAGAATCATGCTCTATTAATTTTTGTTTCCCCTGGCACAAGATTGCCTGTATTAAGTAGTGATAAATGCTTGCAGAACTGAACTGAATTGATAGCAATTTGGGAAGTTTAACATGTGATATACAGAGTTATGTCCTCTTAAAATTCTATGTTGAAGTCCTAGCCCCCAGTAGTTCAGAATGTGACTGCATTTAGGGACAGGGCCTGGAGTGTGTGGGTTGGCTTTAATCCAATATGACAGGTGTCGTAACAAGAGGAAAAGATAAGGCACAGAGAACAGACCATGAGAAGACACTGAAAGATTATGGCCATCCCCCAGCAAAGCAGAGAACCTCAGAAGAAATCAACTCTGATGATACCTCGATCTCAGACGTCTAACCTCCAGAATTGTGAGGAAGTGAATTTCTGCTGCTAAAGCCACCTGGTCTGTGGTACTTTCCTATGCCAGCCCTAACTAATACAATCACTCTGGAGATGAGGCCTCTGTATGGGCTTTATCAAAGTTCTGCTGAATTACTTTATCCCTCTTTTTCAGCTTTGGCTTCTTTCTGATGGATCTCAGCTCCTGAATTTTCCTTACCAGCCATCCCCAGACCCCTACCACTTTGTTCTTCCCTTAGGAGATTGCCGTTTCCTGTTTCTACCCATTTACGTGATTTCTCTCTCTAGCTTTGTCTTTTACATCCGTCTTGTTTTAGGCTAGCTTGCCTGATTTGGGCTTGTTGTGGCATTCCGTCAATTTATGTTACTGTCTGACCAGAGTCAGCAGATGTAGCAAATCAAAAAATTTTATTTTATTCAAAATGTTCTTCAAAATTCAAATTTACCTTTGTGTCTTGTCCTCTGCCTGCCCCCACAGTCTTAAATGTCCTTGTTTGTGGGATAGTTAATTATTAAGTGGGGAAAAACTTCTGTATGCAGTTTGAAAAATGAACGTCAGGATTTAGAGAAAGGCATTGAGTTCAAATTCTAACATTCCCACTAAGTTTCCAGTAACTTGTAGCTATTCATTCTGTCACTTCGTCTTTCTTCATCTGTGAACCATTAGCATAGCCCTAGTCAAACATAGCTGAGAAAGGGAAGGCCTAATCCCATTCTATTTAGAGCTGTCCAGCCAGTTCCTCTAAGTTGTTGGACTCTTCATTATTTTTTTTTCAAATCCTTCATCATGCCTCCTCCAACCAGAACTGAGGCAATGTCAAAGTGCTATTTTGCTTCATTCTCCATCCCATCCCTTCTCCACCCCCACTACCCAATTCTAAGGAGTTTTTTGCCATTCGTTCCTTTTGTATGACTCATTGGAAACATCCGCAAGCCATTTACAAACCCCACCCCATAACCCTATCACCACCCCAGCACTGGAGTTTTCTGCAAGTAATTCTTTTGGAAAAAAAGTCTAAGTTGTTTACCAACTAAGTTCTTCTGTAAATAAACCAGTTTGAGTTTTGCTTATGATCTGCTTTTTTATTCAAAGAGATGAGTCAATAGTACGTTTCATGGCTCTGCTCAAAGGGATACACAGTTAAGAAGTTTAACAGAGATAGCATGGGACATAAAGCAGTTCCCCTGGCTTGGTAGAGGTGGATTAACGCCCCCATGTTCCCTTTTAGACAGATGTTCCCTAGGAAACTTGCCAAACACACGCATGTTCTGTTAGCAGCAAAGAAGTTAAGTAGAAAGCCACTTCCTCCTTTCCCTGAATGCATGTTTGAAAATCAGAAACTAAAATTAAATGCACATGTGAAACTTTTTTGCAATATGCTAGGTTGGTGGTTCTAATTATTATCATAAATACCATATTTGATCTGGTAGAACATGTGAAAATGTTTATATATTTTTACATTATGGTTTAACAACACATATAAACATTTAGGTACAAAAGGATTATAAATTTTATTAAAGGCATTGAATTACTGTCGAAAGAGAGAAACTTTTAACAATCATCCTATATTTTTGCAAACTTTTTGTCACAGAACAAAGTGTTTCCAAAAGTAAAACTGTATGGAGACCCCAAATTGAGGCAGTGAGGCTGAAATGCATCAAATAGAATATATTTCCCTGGCGCCCTAGGATTCGGCAAGAATCTGAGAAATGGGGACCAGGGCAGGTTGTGAGCTCACCCAGCCCTTGGTGCACCCGTTAAACGTGAAGAAACAGGAATGGAGGGACAGTGAATAACCCAGTGTCAGAGCGCATATGCCTGCTGTGGACCATCCTGGACTGCTGCGATCCCAGGCACTTTTCATACATAAATTCCATCTTTACAAAAAACTGACTCTCGTGTTATAAACATGGAAACTGGTTCAAGGGTTTTATGCAAACTTCCCTTTATTATTTAACTGATAAGAGACAAACCCTTTATAAGTTAAGAAAAGGGGGGGGTGGAAATAAAAAGACAGAACCTGGAGCAACAGCTACAGGAAAACCCAGGTCCCAGGGGCAGAGCTTCCTTTGCTTCAGGGGGATAAGGGCAGCTTAGTCTGAGCTTTCCCTCCGAAGAAAGAGGGAGTGGTGTTAACGTTGATTAAACAGGGACGCCTTTGGACTGAGTGGGGCTCTAATGCCTGGCAGCTCGCACAAGGAAAACCAACCCCAAGCCTGTAGATGCCTCAGGGTTAGGAAACTGAAACCTGGGAAGAACCAATCCCAAAGAGCCAACCAGGCTTTAAGCTGTCAGTTCAGTTCAGTCGCTCAGTCATGTCCGACTCTTTGCGACCGCATGAATCACAGCACGCCAGGCCTCCCTGTCCATCACCAACTCACGGAGTTCACTCAAACTCATGTCCATCGAGTCGGTGATGCCATCCAGCCATCTCATTCTCTGTCGTCCCCGTCCCCTCCCACCCCCAATCCCTCCCAGCATCAGAGTCTTTTCCAGTGAGTCAACTCCTCGCATGAGGTGGCCAAAGTACTGGAGTCTCAGCTTTAGCATCAGTCCTTCCAAAGAACACCCAGGATTGGTCTCCTCCAGAATGGACTGGTGGGATCTCCTTGCAGTCCAAGGGACTCTCAAGAGTCTTCTCCAACACCACAGTTCAAAAGCATCAATTCTTCGGCTATCAGTTTTCTTCACAGTCCAACTCTCACATCCATACATGATCCCGGGAAAAACCATAGCCTTGACTAGACGGACCTTGGTGGGCAAAGTAATGTCTCTGCTTTTTAATATGCTATCTAGGTTGGTCATAGCTTTCCTTCCAAGGAGTAAGCGTCTTTTAATTTCATGGCTGCAATCAGCATCTGCAGTGATTTTGGAGCCCAAAAAAACAAAGTCTGACACTGTTTCCACTGTTTCCCTATTTCCCATGAAGTGATGGGACCAGATGCCATGATCTTCGTTTCCTGAATGTTGAGCTTCAAGCCAAACTTTTCACTCTCCTCTTTCACTTTCATCAAGAGGCTTTTGAGTTCCTCTTCACTTTCTGCCATAGGGTGGTGTCATCTGCATATCTGAGGTTATTGATATTTCTCCCAGCAATCTTGATTCCAGCTGGTGCTTCTTCCAGCCCAGCGTTCCTCATGATGTACTCTGCATAGAAGTTAAATAAGCAGGGTGACAATATACAACCTTGACATACTCCTTTTCCTATTTGGAACCAGCCTGTTGTTCCATGACCAGTTCTAACTGTTGCTTCCTGACCTGCATACAGGTTTCTCAAGAGGCAGGTCAGGTAGTCTGGTATTCCGATCTCTTTCAGAATGTTCCACAGTTTATTGTGATCCACATAGTCAAAGGCTTTGGCATAGTCAATGAAGCAGAAATAGATGTTTTCCTGGAACTCTCTTGCTTTCTCCATGATCCAGCGGATGTTGGCTCTTCGATCTCTGGTTCCTCTGCCTTTTCTAATACATGCTTGAACATCTGGACGTTCATGGTTCACATATTGCTGAAGCCTGGGAGCACAGAATGAAACAGGGCAAAGGCTAATAGAGTTTTGTCAAGAGAATGCACTGGTCATAGCAAACACCCTCTTCCAACAACACAAGAGAAGACTCTACACATGGACATCACCAGATGGTCAACACTGAAATCAGATTGATTATATTCTTTGCAGCCAAACATGGAGAAGCTCTATACAGTCAGCAAAAACAAGGCCAGGAGCTGACTGTGGATCAGATCATGAACTCCTTATTGCCAAATTCAGACTTAAATTGAAGAAAGTAGGGAAAACCACTAGACCATTCAGATATGACCTCAATCAAATCCCTTATGATTATACAGTGGAAGCAAGAAATAGGTTTAAGGGACTAGATCTGATAGAGTGCCTGATGAACTCTGGACAGAGGTTCGTGACATTGTACAGGATACAGGGACCAAGACCATCCCCATGGAAAGGAAATGCAAAAAAGCAAAATGGCTGTCTGAGGAGGCCTTACAAATAGCTGTGAAAAGAAGAGAAGCGAAAAGCAAAGGAGAAAAGGAGAGTTATAAGCATCTGAATGCAGAGTTCCAAAGAATAGCAAGGAGAGACAAGAAAGACTTCCTCAGCGATCAATGCAAAGAAATAGAGGAAAGCAAGAGAACAGGAAAAACCAGAGATCTTTTCAAGAAAGTTAAAGATATCAAGGGAACATTTCATGCAAAGATGGGCTCGGTTAAAGGACAGAAATGGTATGGACTTAACAGAAGCAGAAGATATTAAGAGGTGGCAAGAATACACAGAAGAACTGTACAAAAAAGATCTTCACGATGAAGATAATCACGATGGCGTGATCACTCATCTGGAGCCAGACATCTTGGAATGTGAAGTCAAGTGGGCCTTCTAGTGGAGGTGATGGAATTCCAATTGAGCTATTTCAAATCCTGAAAGATGATGCCGTGAAAGTGCTGCACTCAATACGCCAGCAAATTTGGAAAACTCAGCAGTGGCCACAGGACTGGAAAAGGTCAGTCTTCATTCCAATCCCAAAGAGAGGGAATGCCAAAGAATGCTCAAACTACCTCACAGTTGCACTCATCTCACATGCTAGTAAAGTCATGCTCAAAATTCTCCAAGCTTTAAGCTATAGCCAATCAATAATTTCCGTACTTTGCTTCAGCTTCTTCCCTATAAAGGGCTTCCCTGGTGGCTCAGAGGGTAAAGCATCTACCCACAATGAGAGAGACCTGGGTTCAATCCGTGGGTTGGGAAGATGCCCTGGAGAAAGAAATGGTCACTCTGACACGCTTGCCTGGAAAATCGAAAAGAGTCGGCTAAGACTGAAAGACTTCACTTTTGTTTCTTTCTTCTCTATAAAGTCTCTCCCCAGCTCCAGTGAGCACAGCATTGCTACCACTTATGGTCTGGTGCTGCCTGATTCCAACAGATAAAGTTTTTAATATACCTCAATCTATCTTTTAACAGGGTAAAGGGATTTTGTCATTTTATATCTGTGGGTTGTGTTAATGGCTAGAAAGATAGCAAGCAACATACGAAGCAATGTTTGAGCAAATTTGTGCATCATCAACTCATAAAATGTCAAAGCCTGACAGCCTTAGAAAGGCATCTAGTCCATCACTTTCATTTTGAAGAGGAGGAATCTGAGGTCAACTAGCTGTGTAACGTGGCATCAGAGCAAGAGTGTCCGAGAAATACTACCCTTCAGCATCCTAACATCTTTAATCTAGGGCAGAGGAGGTGCGCCTTTAGCTGGAGTTCTTCCTGCAGTGTCTTAAGCGTTAGTGTGTCTTGGGCCATGAAGTCAGTGCAAATGATCTACTACAAAGATGGAGAAATCTCTCCCAGGGTGTTACTCACGAGATAACCCAGCCTGTTAGGGCAGTTTCTCCTGATCATTGTTGCTTAATGGAGAGGATCAGTTAATCCAACTCAAACTTCTCCAGCTAAGTATCAGCTATGTCTTATCTGATTGATGGAGCTGGGGAGCCAAGGAGAAGAAGTCTCTGCAGGCCTCCATTGTAATGAGCCTTGTGGCTGGAAGGAAGCTAAGGTGGCCTGAAGTCTAGACACACAGACTCAACTCTAAAGGTGGAACAAGGAGCCATGGAGAGGGGCAGTTCTAAAAGCTTCGCTCAGGCACCTGATGGCCTCATGATGACTGCTGCCCCAGTGCTCCCTTCTGACTTAAACTACTAGAGCTGCCCACTGTGATTTATGGAAAGATGGGAGGAGAGACCCACTTCCTTTCTTCTTCTCTCCTGCTTCTCTAACGCGTGTTGAAGTTTGGTGATATCATAGGAGCCACTGTCATGCATTTCTAGCTGTAAAGCAGATCACCATTCCTCATTACAACTGCAAAGTAGTTTTTTATAAAATTGCATTTTAAGAGTGTTTTTTAACACCATATGGTTGGATAATGACAGGATACAGCACAAAGGCAACCGAAACATGTTTGGCAACAGAAAACAACTTCATTAAATCCACCTTTTCCTTCCATTTCCCACGTCCAAGGCCGTGTAGGACAGGAATTAGTGTCAGAGTTCAGGAAAGGACAAGATTACTACTGATCTCACAGGGGATGGGTCACACGCACAAAAGAGCTAGTGGGTTACACCCAGGACGTCTTGTTCTTTACATCGTGCTCACAACAAATAACGTTCCCGCATTCCCCTCTTTAGTTGTCCTCAGGCTCTCACTCCCAGGGGCCTTACACTTGAATTCTCTCCCTATTAAAATGCATCCAGGTGAAAAAGCTAACTAAAAACAAGGCATGAGAAACTGCCTCAGAAGGTGACTCACTGAATCCCCAAATGCACCCAAAATTATTAATAGGTCCATTTACACTATTTTTTAAAGCATTTATTGAGTACCTACTGAGTGCAAGGGGTAACTAAGTGTTCACGAAGAGCCATGCAAAATACAAAAGCATCACAGAGGCTACTAACTAAAGAAGGGACTGAGTGTTGATCAGAAGTGGTGGGTCTGTGGCATGCTTTGATTCTAGTAGGAGTCTCCCAGAGAAGGAAAGGGCAACTTATTCCAGAATTCTTGCCTGGGGAATCCCATGGACGAGAAACCTGGAAGGCTACAGTCTACAGCGTCGCAAAAGACCTGGACAAGACTTAACGACTGAACAACAGGAAGTCTGGCTCAGCCAGAAATCACAGCACTGATGATTGGAGGTTTTTGCCATGGAGTGGTGGTGCCTTGGTAGGTATCTCGCAGGAGCCTCCCAGCAGCATGCAGAAGAGAAAATAGTCTGTCCCGATTTACAAATTGGGAGACTGAGCCTCAGAAGAGTTAGATCATTTTCAAAAAAGCACATAGCTAAAAGAGCTATAACCAGGTTATCTGACTCCCAAGTCCTGTATCACAACTTAAATTTTAATGTACATGCCACAGTTCTGGTCTTCTGGGCAAGACAGGGAGTTGAGTACAGTCGTTTAATTATTAATGTCTTATAATAAAAGAGTATTTGAAAGCAGATGGAGGAGACCCAGGAGGATATCACTGACAGCCCTTAACTCAGAGAGGCAGTGGCTAGCAGTGAGGAGAGATCAAGCACTATAGAATGGGAAATGCTCTGGACCAGAGGCAAGTTTACCTGCAGCGACTGCCCAGGCTTCCGACTTAAACTCCCTTTCCACCACCCCAGTCTACAGAGTACCAAAGTCAGTCAAACACAACTATGGTTGTTTTTCTTTCTTTTTGAATCCTTTTTAAATTGAAAATAAAAGAATTATACAGAGGCCCACATCAGTCTCAATTCCAAACTTAAAGTCGATCCTTAGTTAACATGGACTTCCCCACGCAAAGTTAAAGCAGAAAGAAATCACCATGCTTTTGAAAATTATACCACGGTTAAAAAAAAAAGTCCTGCGATAACCATAAGTGACTTCCCTTGAAATAGATTTACTACAAGGAAAGATATATTTTAAAAAATTTTAATTTGGAGTTTCCTGTACAAACAACTATACAGTAAATCAAATAAAATACAGTATAAGGCCATAAATTAAAAATATCTCAGATAAAATTTATAATGTGAAAGATGATTTTTCAGTTAAAATTATAATGTAGTCTTTCTATGATATACTGGATACAACAGAGAGTGAATTTAGTGGAGAACAGATTAAATATTTCCATATAGAGTTCTGAGGAACAAGCTAAAGAGATCAATATCTTGATGAGAAGCAAGATCAGATCCAGTGGATACAGGACATATATTTAAGATGTTCATCACTGTGTCCAGACACCAAATATTTCAGACATCCAAGGGAGTCAGAAAATATAGCCTTTAAGTATTTTCTGAACAATATTTGAACATGCCTTCTAAGAAGTAGACACTAATCAAAATAAGAAATTCAAATTGTGCCCACAATTAGCAATACTATATAGAATACTTAAAATTTACTAAGAAGGTAGAGTTTATGGTTAGCATTCTTAAAATAAAAGTAAAGTAAGCGAAGAAGGCAATTCAAGCCTGTTAGGATATCTATTACCAAAAAGAGAAAAGATGCCATTGAGAATGTGAAGAGGAAAAAAACAAAACAAAAGCTTGTATACTGTTGCTAAGAATGTAAAGTGGTGCAACCACTATGGAAATCAGTATGGAATTTCCTAAAGAAATTAAAGAAAGAGCTCTCATGTGATCCAGCAACCCCACTTCTGCGTATCAGTTCAGTTCAGTTCAGTTCAGTCGCTCAGTCGTGTCCGACTCTCCGCGACCCCATGAATCACAGCACGCCAGGCCTCCCTGTCCATCACCAACTCGCGGAGTTCACTCAAACTCACGTCCATCAAGTTGGTGATGCCATCCAGCCATCTCATTCTCTGTCGTCCCCTTCTCCTCCCACCCCCAATTCTTCCCCGCATCAGGCTCTTTTCTAGTGAGTCAACTCGATGCATGAGGTGGCTAAAGTATACATCCAAAGAAAAGGAAATCATTATCCTGAAGGGACATTGTACTACTGTCTCATATTTGGCGGTTTTATGGTTTTAGTTGCTAAGTCAGGTCCCATTCTTGTGGCCCCTTAGACTGTAGCCTGCCAGGCTCCTCTGTCCATGGGATTCTCCAGGCAAGAATCCTGGAGTGGGTTGCCATTTCCTTCTCCAGGGAATCTTCCCCACCCAGGAATCAAACCCAGTTCTCTGCATTGCAGGCAGTTTCTTTACTGACCAAGCTACAAGGGAAGCCCTGATGTCATATTTATATATATATTGTAGATATATATGTATATCTGCATTTATATTTATAATTATGTACAAAGGAAATTATGTCATTTCTTATAACATGGATGAACCTGGAGGGCATTGTGCTAAGTAAAATAAGCCAGATAGAAAGACAAAAATCACATGGTATCACTTATGTGAAATCTTAAAAAACAGAAAGTTGAAAAGAAGCAAAGAATAGAAAAGTGGTTACTAGAGTTTGCATGTGGGTGTGTGCTCAGTTGTGTCTGACTCTTTGTGACATCATAGACTCTAGCCTGCCAGGCTCCTCTGTCCATGGAATTTTTGAGGCAAGAGTCCTGGAGTGGGTTGCCATTTCCTCCTCCAGGGGATCTTCCCTGCCCAGGGATCAGACCCGCATCTCCTGCATTGGCAGGCAGATTCTTTACCACTGTGCCGCCTGGGAAGCCACTTGAGTTGGGGAGTAGGACAAACAGGGAGAGGCTGATAAAGGGTACAAACTTTTAGCTATAAAATAAATAAGGTCTGAGGTGCTAACTTTATTATAGTTGATAACAATATTCTATAATTCAAATTCGCTAAGAGAGTAGAATGTGCTCATTCTCACACACAAAAAAAAGGTAAAACTATGAAATGATAAATATGTTAACTAATTTGATGGGGAGAATTCTTTCACAATGTGTACATATATCAAATCATCACATTGTACCCTTTAAATATCTTACAGTTTTGTCAATGATACCCCAATAAAGCCAGGGAGAAAAAGAGAACAGGAGGAAACCTTTGGAGGTGATGAGGTGATGAGTATTTTTATGACGAGAGATTGTGGTGATGGCTCATGGATATTATATATACTTATCTCCAAACTCATCAAGCTGTATATACTTAAAATATGCTGTGTATGTCAATCATAACTCAACAAAGTGGTTAAAAAAAGAAATTCAAAAATGGATGACTATAGGTCTAAGGAAGGGAAGTGAACAATGAGATAGGTTCAACTGTGTCTACATAATTTCTAGAATGGATATAAAACAAGATAAATGCAAAAATCATCTTTGAAGACTAGATGCATACTGTAATGAAGAGCAATAATATTTAAGTAAAATTTTATGTGTTATACAAAGAAATATGTGTTTGGGGGTATGTACATATTTATATATCCAAAAATCTATTTCAGGCAGACCTGAGTTAAAATCTTAGTTTTAACTTTCAGTTTTGTGTGATCTTGGACAAGTATCTTTCTAGCATCTACACACATACATTGACACCCTAAGTATACATACAACATACATGCAAGAGGACAACCCAACAAAATATTTAAAATAATTTCATCTAGTTACCAGAACTATGTGAATTTTTCTTATTTCCACTACCTATTTCTTGCCTTACTCAAATTTGTAAAGTAAGTATTGGATTGACCAAAAAGTTTGTTTGGATTTTCTGTAACATCTGACAGAAAAAGCCATTTTGTTTTGGGTTCTGTTCAAAACCCATTTGAACTTTTTGGCCAACCCAGTATTTATTGCTTCAGTAATCACAAAATAATTAAATACAAGAAAAGAGATACTAAAATTTAAAACAATAGTTTTAGTTAAGAATCTTTCCTTCTGAAAATCAAATTTTGTGCACAATTAGGAACCTAGCTTGTTTCAGTCGAACCTGTATTAGAAAGCTTATTAATCACACATGCCATTCTACACATCTTGGAAACTCAAAGTAACACCTTTCGCGTTATTGACACTTCTGAGTGTGCTGTTGATTACTGACATCATTGAAAGGTGGTCGAGAACGTCTGCTGAGAACACGTGCGGGGTCAGACTGTCGTGGGTCCATCTCCTGCTCAGTCCTCACCCATTCACAGCCTCTTAACCAGGTTAAAGTATTTAAAGCGTGCAATGTGATGATTTGATATATGTACACATTATGAAAGAATCCTCTAGGCCTCACTTTTCTAACCTGTGGACTAAGAATAATAGGATTGTTAATATCAATATCATAGCTTGACTCTGAGAGAAGTCAAACGTGACTGATGAGGATTCTGAAGTCTGGGGAAGCTGCAGATCGGTCTTCAAAGGCAGAACTGACCCGCTCCTGAGCTCTGCCTCATTGCCCTTGATCCTCCCTGATTCTGAAAGCCAGTTCTGAGTCTGGCTCCTGCTGAGTTTTGTTATTCCCATTCTTCTGCCTGGGCTGAAACTGTATTTGGTGCTTCAGTCTTCACAGCAAAACTCTTTCACTACTTAAAAATCATTTATTTGGGAACATTTGAAGTTCTATCCTCAACATTTGCAGCCACCATATTCTGCCCGCTCTAAGTTTCTGTTCAATATAACTCTTGTGTGTTAGGGATCAAATAGGAAAAGATAAGCATGTGATTTCCATTCTAACTCTGACAATGTATATTATGCAGACCTTACAGCCAAGGGTGTTTTCTGTAAAGCTAAGACTGCTCAAGCTTCTTTAAAACAGTACCATATACTCTCTGTGGAGATAAACGTGGAGATAAATTATCTGTGGAGATAACTATAGAGCATTGGTAGGTACATCACCGTTATCATGCTGAGACACTTTGGCTTTGTTTTGCAGTCATCACAATGAGAATTTTCATTATATTGTTTTTGCACTTGGCTGTCCTATTCTTTTGTTTTCTGTCCTTCCTGCCTGAATTGAAGCAAGTCATCCAAGCTATCATTTGGAGGTAATTAATTTGGACAGCAAGTATAAACCTAGCATTTCGGGGCTAACTTGAAGCTCAGTTAACTCACCAAATGAATTATTTCATTTTCAAGTAGCTACTCTTCCAAAGATCCATTAATAAGAGGTGTTTAACCTCTGGTCCCACATCTGACTCAGTCCCAGGCGATCACCAACTTTCCTGAATGTATCAATAGAATATTTTTTTGTGAATTTTCATTTATCTGTCACTAAGGCAATTGCTTTATCAATTTACCTTCTTTTTTTTCATTTTTTTGAGGTCAATGAACTGCCAAGACCTCCCAAACCAGAACAAAACAAGGAAAGACATTTAATTATTCTCATATCAGAAACTAGAAAATGCTATGAGCTTGTTCATTGAGTAATTATAAGATATATACATACTATATTTCAAAAGCACACATTTATATCCAGGGTCCACCTGACCAGTTCCCAAAACATGCTCCCTCTGAGAAACATGCAGCCTTCAGAATATTGCTCACAAAATGCAATTACAGCCATTATACCAATACTCCTGAAAAACGATGAAATTTGAAACCAGCGACTAAACAGTCATCAAGGACATGCTCACGTGAACACCACATTTCCACATCTGAAACAGATGTGCTGCTGTTTGAGGCTCAGTTCCTGGGGCCTTTTTTGTACTGGGAAGTGTCACCCAGATGCTGCTGCCTGGAAGGTCTTCACCGACTTGTGTATCTGTTTAAGGTGACAGGACGTGACCTCGTTCCTCAGTTCAGAGAGGTGGCACAACGTAGCAGAAAATGCAGTTTCACAGAATGGCGGCCACTGGCCCCTGCTTTCGCCTTGGTAAGAAACCGAATCATGCTGTTTAACTGAAGACTGCTCTCACGTGCCCCATGTATTCCAGGCGTGCTCCACTGATATATGGTTATTCAAATGGACAGAAGCTAACCTCAGCCTCTCCATCCTCCAGAAACACGTAAGTCTGCTTCACCTGATTTCACATCAGCACATATGTGCCCTACACACCTCTGTTAATGACCACTAATCATAATTTTCAGAAAAGAAAATTGCTGAATCTGATGGGTTTAAAGCAGGTAAGGATGAAAACCAAGAATTTCACAAGATTGTGGTGTTCTTTTTTTTAATGTTTTATTAGTCAAGACTGCCAAATGGGGAATGTATCAAAGGTAAGCTACTACAAAGAAGAAAAGCACTTTTCTTCCCCAAACATATGTTTCACAGATGAGTCCTGTTCTCAGTTTTGAGTTTTGTTTCATGTGGCAGTCTGATTCTCTTCTTTGGCCTAGAGCCCAAACTTCTCTGATGATACTTTCCCTGTCTTCCCAGACTTAGATTCAGACACCGAAACATTAAACTGAACACAAAGTATTTACATGAGACTGAGTCGGACACGACTGAGCGACTGAACTGAACTGAACTGAACTGAGTCTTCATGCAGTTAACGCAAATGACTGCCCAAAGGAAAAGTAAAACAAGAGTCGTTTTTCGCTAGTTGGAAAACATTTGAAGAAAGCTGTATGCTTTTTCTCCCCGCAAATACTCTTTCCTTTTCATTTTGAAAAATGAATAAGGTGAGAAAGGAAATGCAAAGAATGGAAGGAGATTAAGAGTTTTTGAAAGTTGGCAGAACGAATATGAAAATTCAAAAATGGTGTTGATATATAGAAAAAGAAATGTCACGGTAAGAGTGGTTAATGTTGTTAACAGAGCTTTTAAAGGTGCATGTGCGTTAATGCTAATTCCATTGAAAAGCATGCAACCATTTCTGGGGGATGAAAGGTTCAAGTTAGCTTCCACGTGTTCTGTTCACCATATGTCAGCGGTTTGAGACAAAGAATCGCTGCAGTGCTTCCTCCACTCCGAATGAGAGAAACAGCAGAGAAAAAAGGAGCAAATATTGCTCTTTCGTGAGTTTTTCTGATTCCTCAGCAAACTTGACCTATTGTTGATGACTTCAAATCCTATTTTTTGTGAGTTTCTTCTCAATATTCAACAATTCCCCTCAGTTATTGATGAAACTGACCTTATAATTCCAAACCCATTTTTTTTAGGCCTTGTAATCCTTTGAGTAACAAATGAGACCACACAACATTTGTACCAAAATTTGATTCATTCACAATCTCTATCTACTTAAAGAGAGCTTCAGTTCTGCCAGCTTCTCCCCTGTCGTGCCACTCCTCCTGTTGTCCGTGGCAGGTCTTGCTGGTTCATGAACAAGCCCACTTGCATGGCAGTCGTGTGCTCTGTGGCAGTCACCACAGCTTCGTGAGAAACAAGTCTTCCCATATTTCTGTGGATACAGGAGCATCTTTGTCTATAAACACGACTGCTCTGTAGGGGCTCACAGGCCAAAACCTACTCCTCCAACCCTTACGACCACTCGTTCTACCCCCTACTCCTGAGCACAGAAAAATTATTTTGCCTGAGTCTCTCCCGAGTCCAGAGAATGAGAGGGCAGGATCTCATCACCGATGCAATGAACACGAGCTTGGGCAAACTTAGGGAGATGGTGGGGGGCGGAGAGGCTCGACGTGCTGCAGTCCATGGGGTCGCAAAGAGTTGGACGTGACTGGGCAACTGAACGACAACTCCCGAGTCCTTTCCTGTGACACAAGTCAGGGACAGGTGTATTCTGTGGATCGCATACTGTTAGATACAGAGGTATGTGAGCTACAGTGGGGTATGACTTTTAGTGAAAGCTCTCTTTTCGTTTTATTTTCCGTATTGTCTAGGATTCAAATGTGTCAGAAAATTGAAGCTAGAAATATATTTATGTGGCAGAGAGTGTATTCAAAAATCCACACCCTTCTCCAAAGAGCTACTCTTTTTATTCATCAAGTTCATCATGCCTTCTTTGCATCATTCCTTCTTTGCACCAAGTGATCCCTCAACCCTTCTACTAGTAGATTTCCCTTGGGCCATTCACCAGAGCTTCAGATTTGCCAAGGTATTTACCAAAACTATGTATATGTTTATATATCCAATAAGTATATATATACAAGATATAAATATACAAAAGAAAAACATCTGAAAATTGGTTTCATGTATTATTAGCTCTTCACCTGCTTTACAGTTTGGGCCAGGATACATGGTGATCTGAAAGGAATTTTAGAAATAAACTCCTAGAATGAAATACAGTGTGCTGTGAATTCCACCATTCTGAGGCCTAATGAGAAGGGCTTCCCAAGACCTCTGAAAGTACTAAATTTGTGCCTCCTGCAGTTGGAACATTTACCATGGACTCATGTCATATTTTGCCTGTTCAATATAAAGGTAGACAGGCTGGCTGGCTGCTCCAAGGTTGAGAAGTGTTGCAGGGCCAGAAAGGGCCTGTATCCGTATGATTTGTTGAGGCAAAGTTTTCCAGACCACATGAGATAGGGATGCTGTTTCCAAGAGGGATATTTAAAGGCCCAAACAAGCCTCAGCACAGAGTCACTGAAATTTGGCCAAACTGGGAGCAAGATGGCCCCAGGCAGAGGACTTTATTATACTTCTCTGTCCTCTTCCCATGCCACCTCTTACCCCACCCCACCCCCTCAGGAAAAATCAATGGCTGTCAAGCAGGGGACAAGCTGATCCAAAAACCGAGGGAAGGAGCTGACCACACTGTCTTCCAGGGATGACTGCTCACTGTAAGAGCCCCTCCTAGTTGGGGGATGAGAAGGAAGACATGCGCTTGAGTGAAGGACCTGAACATTCTAATTTCTGAATTGAGGCTTTTCTGATTTAAATAGACTATAAAGAGCCTGACCAGAGAGTCATGGTAATACCAGATTTTCATCCAATCATGGAAAACTAACTCCAGTGATTAAAGATAAAAGGAGAATGAGCGTACAAAACAATGCTGCTTTATGAAAACAATCCATGAGTACTGTGTGTTCAATATCCAGATAAAGTTGCCACAAATCCAAGATGACAAGAGGGGAAAGTTTCATACCTACAGTTATATCTGATTGGACCCTTTTTTTCCTCCTTGACCTTTCAATTCCTTGAAACACCTAATGTTTGTAATTAGAACAACTTCTGTAATGTTTCCAATCTGACTGAGGCCTAAAAATCTGTTTCTAACAAGCTCCCAGGTGATGTCAATGATGCTGGCATATAGCTTATTTTTTTGCATATTTCTCGTAGCAAGGCTCTGGACAACATCTGTCCCATCCTTATAGTATAACCAGAACCCCTCAAAATAAAGAATTGGATGGCCTCATATGAAGCAATGAAATCAAGAAGACATCATTGTAGAATAGGGGTCTCTGCCATCTACTTCCTTATGCCGTGCTTCTTCACTGTTGTCACTCCAGTCGTACGTCATAACCGCTTCAGGTGTCGAGTGACCTATCCATATCAAAACCTAGTACTGGGTTCACGAGTCACACTTCCCAACTTATTCTGTGATGCCATTATTACTTTAATAACAAAGTCAGACAAAACACCATAAGAAAAGATAACTAGAGTTCTATATGCAAAAATCCTTAACAATATATTAGTAGATACAATCCATTAATATATAATCAAGGTTATATAGCCTAACCAGTTAGGATTTAATTTCCTTTATTCTAGGAGAGGGATCAAGAGAGCTTTTGCTGTGATTTATGTCAGAGCGCATTCTGCCTAGGTTTTCCACTAAGAATTTTTTTACTGTCTGGCCTTACTTTTAGTTCTTTAATCCATTTGAAGGTGTGTGTGTGTGTGTGTGTGTGTGTGTGTGTGTGTATATGGTATTAGGGAGTGTCCTAATTTCATTTTTTGCAGGCACCTGTACAGTTTTCCCAGCAACACTTATTGAAGAGACGGTCTTTTCTCTATTGTATATTCTTGCCTCCTGTGTCATAGTCTAGGTGACCATAGGTGCTCAAGCTTATCTATGGACTTTATGTCCTGTTCTGTTGATTTATATTTGTGTTTTTGTGCCAGTAGCATGCTGTCTAGATTACAGTAGCTTTGTAATAATGTCTGAAGTCAGGAAGCCTGATTCCTCCAGCTATGTTTTTCATTCTTAAGATTGCTTAGACTATTGAAGGTCTTTTTTGTCTTCACATAAACTGTAATATTTTTTTGCTCTAATTCTGGGATAATGCCATTGGTAACTTGATATGCATTGCATCAAATCTGTAAGTTACCTTGGGTAGCATGATCATGTTCACAATATTGATTCTTCTGATCCAAGAATATGGTAAATCTCTCCGTCTGTAGGTGTCATCTTTGATATCTTTCATCAATATCCTTTAGTTTTCTGAATACAAAATTTTGCCTCCTTAGGTAAGTTTATTTCTAGGTATTTTATTCTTTTGTTGCAATGGTAAATGATAGTTTCCTTAATTTCTCTTTCTGATCATTCATTGTTAGCATATAGGAATGGAAAAGATTTCTGTGTATTAACTTTGTATCCTGCAAATTTACCAAATCCTTTGATGAGCTCTAGTAATCTTCTGGTAGCTTCTTTAGGATTCTCTATGTACAGTATCATCAGTTCAGTTCAGTTCAATCGCTCAGTCATGTCCCACTCTTTGCAACCTCATGGACTGCAGCACACCAGGCTTCCCTGTCCATCATCAACTCTTGGAGCCTACTCAAACTCATGTCCATTGAGTCGGTGATGCCTTTCCAACCATGTCATCCTCTGTCATCCCCTTTTCCTCCTGCCTTCAATCTTTCCCAGCATCAGGGTCTTTTCAAATGAGTCAGCTCTTCACATCAGGTGGCCAAAGTATTGGAGTTTCAACTTCAGCATCAGTCCTTCCAATGAATATTCAGGACTGATTTCCTTTAGAATGGACTGGTTGGATCTCTTTGCTGTCCAAGCGACTCTCGAGTTTTCTCCAACACCACAGTTCAAAAGTATCAATTCTTTAGCACTCAGCTTTCTCTATAGTCCAACTCTCACATCCATCCACACATACAATATCATGTCATCTGCAAATAGTGAGAATTTTACTTCTTTTATGATCTGGATTCCTTGTATTTCTTTTTCTTCTCTGATTGCTGTGGTTAAGAATTCCAAAACTATGTTGAATAACAGTGGAAAAAGAGAACATCCTGGTCTTATTTCTGAGCTTAAAATAAATTTTTTTCCGCTTTTCACCATTGAAGACGATGTTTGCTGTAGGTTTGTTGTATATAATCTTTATTATGTTGAGGTAAATTCCTTCTATGCCTGTTTTTTGGAGACTGTTTTAATCATAAAATGGTGTTAAATTTGTCAAGAGATTTTTCTGCATCTATTGAGATGATCATATGGATTTGATTCTTTAATTTGTTGATATGGTATATCACATTGATTTGAATATATTGAAGAATCCTTGCATCCCTGGGATAAATCCCATTTGATCATGGTGTATGCTCCTTTTAATGTGTTGTTAATACTGTTTCCTAGTATTTCATTGAGGATTTTTGTGTGTATGTTCACTAGTGATATTGGCCTATAATTTTCTTTTTCTGTGATGTCTTTGTCTGATTTTTGGTATCAGGGTGATGGTAACCTCATAGCAAGAAGTTGAGAAGATTCCTTCACCTGAAAAATTTTGGAAGAGTTTGTAAAGGGTAAAAGATTGAAGGAAAGATTGAA
This sequence comes from Moschus berezovskii, assembly GCF_049115385.1. Lineage (NCBI taxonomy): Eukaryota > Metazoa > Chordata > Mammalia > Artiodactyla > Moschidae > Moschus > Moschus berezovskii. The sequence continues at coordinate 9,048,607 of NC_142475.1, read as the reverse complement.
GGCAAAAGGAGAAGGGAACGGCAGAGGGTGAGATGGTTAGATTAAACCACTGACTCAATGGACATGAATCTGAGCAAGCGTAGGTAAATAGTGATGGACAGGAGAGTCTGGTGTGCTGCAGTCCATGGAGTCTCAAAGAGTTGGACATGGCTTAGAGACTGAACAATTACAACAAAAGATTTATCAATTTTGTTTATCTTCTCAAAGAACTAGCTTTTAGTTTCATTTTTACTATTGTTTCTTTGTCTCTATTTCATTTATTTCTGCTCTGATTTTTATGATTACGTCCCTTCTACTAACTTTGGGTTTGCTTATTCTTTTTTCTCTACTTGCTTTACATATAAGGTTAGTTTGTTCATTTGAGATTTTTCTTGTTCTTTGAGGTAAGATTATATTGCTAAAAACTTCCCTCTTAGAACTTATTTTGCTGCATCCCATAGATTTGGGGTCATCATGTTTTCACTTAATTTTTATAGGTATTTTTTAATATTTTCTCTTTCATTTATTCAGTGATCCATGTGCTTATGCTTTTTAGGTTTTTCCCTGTAATTGATTACTGATTTCTTATGAGATTTCTGAAGAGCACTCTTGAGAGTCCTGTGGACTGCAAGGAGGTCAAATGAGTCAAACCTAAAGGAAATTAAATCCTGAATATTCACTAGAAGGACTGTTGCTGAAGCTGAAGCTCCAACACTTTGGCCACCCGATGTGAAGAGCCAACTCATGGGGAAAGACCCTGATGCTGGGAAATTTTGAAGACAAAAGGAAAAAGAGGTGGCAGGGGATGAGGTGGCTAGATAGCATCACTGACTCAATGGATATGAATTTGAGCAAGTTCTGGGAGATAGTAGAGGAAGGGGATCCTGGCTTGTTAGAGTCCATGAGATCACAAAGGGTTGAACACTGAAAAGAAAGTGTACTCTGCTGCTTTCAGATGAAATGTCCTATAAATATCAATTAAAGTCTTCTTGTAAAATGTGTCATTTAAAGCTTGTGCTTCCATCTTAATTTTCTTTCTGGATGGGCTATCCATTGCTTTAAGTGGGGTGTTAAATTTCCCCCACTGTTATTGTGTTACTGTCAATTTCCCCTTTTATGGCTATTAGCATTTGCCTCACACTTTGATATGCTCGTATGTTGGGTGCATAAATATTTACAATTGTTTTTATCCTCTTTGGTTGATCCTTTAATCATTATGTAGTGTCCTTCATTGTCCCTTGTAACAGTCTTTATTTTAAGCTCTATTTTTTCTGATGTGGGTATTGCTACTCCATCTTTCTTTTGATTCCATTTTCTATGAAGTATCTTTTTCCATCTCCTGACTTTCAGTCTGTATGTGTCCCTAGGCTTGAAGCAACAGCATATATATGGGTCTTGTTTTTGTATCCACCTAGCATCGACATTCTAGGAATCAGTGAATTAAAATGGACTGGAATGGGTGAATTTAACTCGGATGACCATTATATCTACTACTGTGGGCAGGAATCCCTTAGAAGAAATGGAGTAGCCATCATGGTCAACAAAAGAGTCCGAAATGCAGTACTTGGATGCAATCTTAAAAATGACAGGATGATTTCTGTTCGTTTCCAAGGCAAACCATTCAATATTACAGTAAACTAGGCCTATGCCCCAAACAGTAATGCTGAAGAAGCCGAAGTTAATCGGTTCTATGAAGACCTACAAGACCTTTTAGAACTAACACCCAAAAAAGATGTCCTTGTCATTCTAGGGGACTGGAATGCAAAAGTAGGAAGTCAAGAAACACCTGGAGTAACTGGCAAATTTGGCCTTGGAGCACGGAATGAAGCAGGGCAAAGGCTAATAGAGTTTTGTCAAGAGAATGCACTGGTCATAGCAAACACCCTCTTCCAACAGCACAAGAGAAGACTCTACACATGGACATCACCAGATGGTCAACACCGAAATCAGATTGATTATATTCTTTGCAACCAAAGATGGAGAAGCTGTATACAGTTAGTGAAAACAAGACCAGGAGCTGACTGTGGCTCAGATCATGAACTCCTTATTGCGAAGTTCAGACTTAAATTGAAGAAAGTAGGGAAAACCATTAGACCATTCAGATATGACCTCAATCAAATCCCTTATGATTATACAGTGGAAGTGAGAAATAGATTTAAGGGACTAGATCTGATTGATAGAGTGCCTGATGAACTCTGGACGGAGGTTCGTGACATTGTACAGGAGACAGGGACCAAGACCATCCCCATGGAAAAGAAATGCAAAAGAGCGAAATGGCTGTCTGAGGAGGCCTTACAAATAGCTGTGAAAAGAAGAGAGGCGAAAAGCAAAGGAGAAAAGGAAAGATATAAGCATCGAATGCAGAGTTCCAAAGAATAGCAAGGAGAGATAAGAAAGACTTCCTCAGTGATCACTGCAAAGAAATAGAGGAAAACAACAGAATAGGAAAAACAAGAGACCTCTTCAAGAAAATTAGAGATTCCAAGGGAACATTTCATGCAAAGATGGGCTCGATAAAGGACAGAAATGGTATGGACCTAACAGAAGCAGAAGATATTAAGAAGAGGTGGCAAGAATACACAGAAGAACTGTACAAAAAAGATCTTCACGACCAAGATAGTCACGATAACGTGATCACTGACCTAGAGCCAGACATCTTGGAATGTGAAGTCAAGTGGGCCTTAGAAAGCATCACTACTAACAAAGCTAGTGGAGGTGATGGAATTCCAGTTGAGCTATTTCAAGTCTTGAAAGATGATGCTGTGAAAGTGCTGCACTCAATATGCCAGCAGATTTGGAAAACTCAGCAGTGGCCACAGGACTGGAAGAGGTCAGTCTTCATTCCAATCCCAAAGAAAGGCAATGCCAAAGAATGCTCAAACTACCGGACAATTGCCCTCATCTCACACGCTAGCAAAGTCATGCTCAAAATTCTCCAAGCCAGGCTTCAGCAATATGTAAACCGTGAACTCCCAGATGTTCAAGCAGGTTTTAGAAAAGGCAGAGGCACCAGAGATCAAATTGCCAACATCCGCTGGATCATGGAGAAAGCAAGAGAGTTCCAGAAAAACATCTATTTCTGCTTCATTGACTATGCCAAAGCCTTTGACTGTGTGGATCACAATAAACTGTGGAACATTCTGAAAGAGATGGGAATACCAGACCACCTGACCTGCCTCTTGAGAAACCTGTATGCAGGTCAGGAAGCAACAGTTAGAACTGGACATGGAACAACAGACTGGTTCCAAATACGAAAAGGTGTACGTCAAGGCTGTATATTGTCACCTTGCTTATTTAACTTCTATGCAGAGTACATCATGAGAACGCTGGGCTGGAAGAAGCACAAGCTGGAATCAAGATTGCTGGGAGAAATATCAATAACCTCAGATATGCAGATGACACTACCCATATGGCAGAAAGTGAAGAGGAACTCAAAACCCTTTGATGAAAGTGAAAGAGGAGAGTGAAAACGTTGATTTGAAGCTCAACATTCAGAAAACAAAGATCATGGCATCTGGTCCCATCACTTCATGGGAAATAGATGGAAAAACAGTGGAAACAGTGTCAGACTTTGTTTTTTTGGGCTCCAAAATCACTGCAGATGCTGATTGCAGCCATGAAATTAAAAGACGCTTGCTACTTGGAAGGAAAGTTATGACCAACCTTGATAGTATATTAAAAAGCAGAGACATTACTTTGCCCACCAAGGTCCGTCTAGTCAAGGCAATGGTTTTTCCCGTGGTCATGTATGGATGTGAGAGTTGGACTGTGAAGAAGGCTGATTGCCGAAGAATCGATGCTTTTGAACTGTGGTGTTGGAGAAGACTCTTGAGAGTCCTTATACTGCAAGGAGATCCAAGCAGTCCATTCTAAAGGAGATCAATCCTGGATGTTCATTGGAGGGACTGATGCTAAAGCTGAAACTGCAATACTTTGGCCACCTCATGCGATGAGTTGACTCACTGGAAAAGACTCTGATGCTGGAAAAGGTTGGGGGCGGGAGGAGAAGGGGACGACGGAGAATGAGATGGCTGGATGGCATCACCGACTCTGTGGACATGAGTTTGAGTGTACTCCGGGAGTTGGTGATGGACAGGGAGGCCTGGCGTGCTGTGATTCATTGGGTTTCGGAGAGTCGGACACGACTGAGCGACTGAACTGAACTGAGCGGTGGCTCAGAGGTTAAAGCATCTGCCTCAAATGCGGGAGACCCGGGTTCGATCCCTGGGTCGGGAAGATCCCCTGGAGAAGGAAACGGTAACCCACTCCAGTACTCTTGCCTGGAGAATCCCATGGACGGAGAAGCCTGGTAGGCTACAATCCATGGGGTCGCAAAGAGTCGGACACGACTGAGCGACGGAATGGAGCGGAGCCTGTATATGTCTTTTGGTTGGTGCACTTAATCCATTTACATTTAAGGTAGTTATCAATATGCATGTTCTTATTGCCATTTTCTTCATTGCTTTGACTTATTTTTGTGGGCCTTTCTTCTTCCTTTAGTCTTTTGTACTCTTGTGTTTCTCACATAGGGAAGTTCCTTTAGCATTTGTTGTAAAGTTGGTTTGTAGTGCTGAATTCTCTTAGCTTTTGTTTGCCTATACAGCTTTAGATTTTTCCATCAAATCTAAGCGACAGTCTCCCTGGGTAGAGTATTCTTGGTTGTAGGCTTTTCCCTTTCATCATTTTAAATATATCCTGCCTGTCCCTTCTGGCCTGCAGAGTTTCTGCTGAAAAATCAGCTGATAACCTCATAGATATTCCCTTGTGTGTTTTTGTTGTTTTTTATCTTATTGCTTTTAATATTTTTATTTGTATTTAATTTTTGTTAGTTTGATTATTACGTGACTTGATGTGTTTCTCCTTGGGTTTATACTGTTTATACTCTCTGTTCTTCCTGGAGTTGAGTGACTATTTCCTTCCCCAATGTTAGGGAATTTGTTGACTATAGTCTCCAAATATTTTTTCAGGCCTTCTCTTTTTCTTCTTCTGGGAGTAGTATAATTTGAATGTCGATGCGTGTAATATTGTCCCCGAGGTCTCTGAGACTGTCCTCATTTCTTCTCACTCTTCTTTCATTTATTCTGTTCATGACAATGATTTCCACCATTTTGTCTTCCAAGTCATTTACCTATTCTTCTGCCTCAGCTATTCTGCTATTGATTTCCTCTAGTAAATTTTTTCACTTCAGTTATTGTCTTGTTCATCTCCATTTGTTTGTTCTTTAGTACTGGGTTTTTGAAAACCTTTTCTTGTGTCTTCTTGATCCATGCCTCTATCCGTTTTCTGAGGCCTTGGATCATCTTTACTATCATTACTCTGAATTATTTTTCAGGTAGATTGCTTATCTCCCCTGCAGTCGGTTGTTCTTATAGCTTTCCATCTGGCTTCTTCATCTGCAACTTTGTTGTCATCTCGTTTTGTCAAGCTTATTGTGTTTATGGTCTCCTTTTCACAGGCTGAAGGATCATATTTCCTCCTGTTTCTGGTGTCTGACCCCAAAAGTTAGGTTACTCCAAGGCTTGGGTCATTATCCCTTTGATAGGGGGTTTGATTGGTGTTGTGGTGATCAGAGCCGGTCATGGATATTGAATAGGGGCCTCTCCTTTGCTCTGTGTCACTGCCCTGTTTGGGGCAGTATCTGCTCCACAGCTGTTGGAGTAGAGGCTCCAGATCTTTCTCTTAGCTGTGTTTCTCATCTGCAGTGCAAGGTAGGTTGGATTGGAGGACTCTCACTTGGACAGAAGCCACTGAATATTTCTCCTCTAGAGAGGTCCATCTGTAAATGTGCTCTGCTGTGTCCCCTTTTATTTGCTTATTGGGCTCACAAAGTACACTGCTGTTGGCACTACTCTCCGTCCACCCTGGCTGTGTGTATGCCTGCAATTGGACCTGGTGACTTTCAGGCATTGTTGTCACTCGGACACCAGCAGAGCTTCACTGAGGTCAGGCCCTAGAACTGAAGTAGTCGTGCCCCTGGACACACTGTGGGAGCTATGCAGGCAGTTCAGACTCTGGTCTGGCTCAGCTCCCAGGTGTGCATGCCCATAGAACCCGCAGCTGCCAAAGCCAGACCAGTCCCGGCTGCAGAAGCACTGGTCTTTTCAGGTGTTTCCCAAGTGCTGGATTTAGGACGCCATTGCTGCTGCTGCTGCTAAGTCGCTTCAGTCGTGTCTGACTCTGTGCGACCCCAGAGATGGCAGCCCACCAGGCTCTTCTGTCCCTGGGATTCTCCAAGCAAGAACACTGGAGTGGGTTGCCATTAGTGGAGGTTTAACTCCACAGTCATGCAACCGTGAGGAGAGATTTTAACTCTTCTTCATTTGTTACATAGTCCTTGGGTCTCAGTTGTGGCTTCAACCTCCTCTGGGCTAATTTTCTGGTCGGTGGGGGTAGCCATGTACACCACCCCAGGACAGCATGGCAGGTCCAGACACCCAGTTGTGAATTTCCTAGTAGCAAGAGTTATTTGCATCTCCTGGGATAATAGGGCAGGCTCTAACACCCACTGAGGGATTTCCTGGTAGCAAGAGATCTCAGTGCACTCCTGGGACAGCAGGACTGGTCTTGTAGTCCTCTGGCAGAATTTCCTGGTGGGCAAAGCTGTCTGCACCCTCCTAGGACAGTGGGGCAGGTCCTCACACTCAGTGGCAGATTTCCTGGTATCAGTGTATTCAATGCAAAGAGGTATCTTTGCATTCCTGGGACAGTGCGGGCAGGACATGGCACCTGCTAAGAGATTTCCTAGGGAGCAGAGTTATCTGAGCACTCCCAGGACAGCCGGACAAGTTTCAGCACCCCCTGGAGGATTCCCTAGTTGCAGAAGCTATCTGTGCCCTCCTGGAACAGTGCGCAGGTCCTGGGGACTGCTGGTGGAATTCCTAGAGACTGGATCTGTCTGTGCCTTCCTGATCAACAGGGGTGGAGCCTGCTGTCTTCCCAAGGATCTTGAAGCAGCAGTCAGTACCCACCATTGGAGCCCAAGGTGGTGGTGGCAACCGTCAGCCTTCCACAGAGCTCCTATAGGCAGTGTCCTGTTGCACTGAGTGCTCACAGGGAAAGTGCTTATGGTGTTCCCCACTCTTCCCCTCTGCACACCTCCCAATAATGGTGTCTTGCGTCTCTGGTGGATCCCGGCTGATTCCTAGTATGCTCTCAGTTGCCAAGACCTGATCTCTCCACACTGCTTCTGCACCTAACCCTGGTCCTCTCCCTGGACTAAGCTTTGGGAGTCAGATTCAGCACTCAACTCTCACCCTCACCAACAGAGATGTATCTCAGGTTGGAAAGTGCGTGGAAGAGGTGCCAACCCTCTGGGCAGGTTGTTCTCCACCTTGCCTTCCACAGACTTGTTGCTGCTCTCCCTTCTTAAGATCCCAAGCCCCCCCTCCATCCAATATGATCTCTTCGCTGGTGAGGAGACTTCCCAAGGTTTGGGAAACTTTTCTCCTTCACAATCTTTCCCCAGGGTGCTGGTCCCATCCTGATCCCTTTTTTTTTCTCTTCTGAAAAGACAGCTGAGGTCTTCTGTCAGGGCTCATCAGCTGTTTTTTTGTAAATCTTTCCACTTGTCGATATATTTTCAAAGTTTCTGTGGAGAGAGGTGAACTCTGCTTCCTACTCCTCTGCCATCTTGATCCTGGCACCCTCATTAAGTTTGATTTTTTAATATCACAGATCCCGTAATAAATATAAGGAAGAGGGCTCCTGCATGTCCCCCTAGAGCATCTTGTGCTACTCTGTCGCAGCATCACACTGTGTTGTTTAAGGTCATTCAGGAGGGAGCCATGTCGTATGCGTCCTACTGCCTCCAGCACTGAGTGTAAATTCTGCAAAGGATAAGTACTGATAACTAATGTACTATGTGCCAGACAAAGACCTAAGCGATACATACACATCATCCCACTTAATCGTCACAATCATCTTATGAGGTCAACACTATCACATCCGTTTTTTAAATCAGAGATTGATAAATTTCTTCTGTGAAGGACAAGACAACAAATGTTTTAAGACTGTGGGCATGAAGTGTCCTGTTTAGATACCCCCTCTGCTCTTGTTGTGTAGAAGCAGCAGAGATGAGTATATGAATAAGCATGCCCCATTCCAGTAAAACTATTTACAAAAACAGGAAGTGGGCTGAATCTGGCCCATGAGACTTAGTGTGTCAACCAGTGTTCAGATGATACACTAACACTGTGATTAAATAATTTGCTCAAGGTCACACAGCTCTCAAGGGCAAACCCCTGTGATCTGTCAGATTCCCAAACTCCTTTTCCTAACAGATATTCTGATACTGCACAAGTCAACTGGACTCCTTACCTTGTTGTTGCTGTTGTTCAGCCTGTAAGGTGACTCTTTGTGACCCTATGGACTGCATCAGACCAGATTCTACTGTCCTTCACTGTCTCCCAGAGTTTGCTCAGATTCATGTCCATTGGATTGATGATGCTATCTAACCGTCTTTCTTTATGGGCCAAATCTCACATCCAAACATGACTACTGGGAAAGTCAGCTTTGACTATATGGACCTTTGCTGGCCAAGTGATGTCTCTGCTTTTTAATACACTGTCTAGGTTTGTCATAGCTTTTCTTCCAAGGATCAAGAATCTTTTATTTTCATGGCTGCAGTCACCATCTGCAGTGATTTTGGAGCCCAAGAGAATAAAGTCTCTCACTGTTTCCATTGCATCTCCATTTTTTGAATCTTGAGTTTCAAGCCAGTTTTTTAACTCTCCTCTTCCACCCTCATCAAGAGGCTCTTTAGTTCCTCTTCACTTTCTTCCATTAGAGTGGTATCATAGGCACATCTGAGGTTGTTGATATTTCTCCCAGCAATATTGATTCCAGCCTGTGATTCATCCATCCTAGCATTCCATATCGGAGAAGGCAATGGCAAGCCACTCCAGTACTCCTGCCTAGAAAATCCCATGGATGGAGGAGCCTGGTAGGCTGCAGTCCGTGGGGTCGCTAAGGGTCAGACATGACTGAGTGGCTTCACTTTCACACATTGGAGAAGGAAATGGAAACCCACTCCAGTGTTCTTGCCTGGAGAATCCCAGGGAAGGGGGAGCCTGGTGGGCTTCCGTCTGTGGGGTCACACAGAGTCGGACACGACTGAAGTGACTTAGCAGCAGTAGCAGCAGCAGCAGCATTCCATATGATGTATTCCACATATAAGCTAAATAAGCAGGATGACAATAAACAGCCTTGTCACACTCCTTTTCCAATTTTGAACCAGTTGGCTGTTCCGTGTCTTGACTAGCATACATGTTTCTTAGGAGACAGGTAAGGTGATGTGGTATCCCCATCTCTTTAAGAATTTCCCACAGTTTGTTGTGATCCTCACAGTCAAAGGCTTTAGTGTAGTCACTGAAGCAGAAGTTAGCGTTTTTCTGGAGCTCTCTTGCTCTTCATGGCCCAGTGAGTGCTGGCCATTTAGTCTCGTTGCCTCTGCCTTTTCTAAGTGCCACTTGTATGAGTGGAAGTTCTCACTTCACACACTGCTGAAGACTTGCTTGAAGGATTCTGAGAAAAACCTTGCTAGCATGTCAAAGGAGTACAATGTTATGTAGCTTGAACATACTTCGGCTTTATCCTTCTTTGGGTTTGGAATGAAAACTGACCTTTTCCAATCCTGTGGCCACTGCTGAGTTTTCTAAATTTCCTGCCATATTGAGTGCAGCACTTTCACAACATCATCTTTTAGGATTTTAAATAGCTCTGCTGGGATTCCATTACCTCCACTAGCTTTGTTCATAGTAATGCTTCCTTGGGCCTTCCCAGGTAGCACAGTGGTAAAGAATCCTCCTGCCAATGCAGGAGACACAAGAGATGTGGGTTTGATTCCTGGGTCAGGAAGATCCCCTGGAGCATGAAATGAATACCTTGGCAACCTACTCTAATACTCTTGCCTGGAAAATTTCATGGATAGAAGAGACTGGTGGGCTATGGTCCAAGAGGTCACAAAGAGTTGGACATGACTGAACAACTGAACACACTCACACACATTGCTTCCCAAGGTCCACTTGACTTCAAACTCCAGAATATCTGGCTCACCACACCATCGTGGCTATCTGGGTCATTAGAACCTCTGTTTAGTTCATCTGTGTCACCTCTTGTCACCTCTCCTTAATCTCTTCTGCTTGTTATGTCCTTGCCTTTTCTGTCCTTTATCGTGCCCATCCTTGCATGAAATGTGGGAGACCTGGGTTCAGTCGCTGGGTTGGGAAGACCCCCTGTAGAAGGGAAAGGCTATCCACTCCAGTATTCTAGCCTGGAGAATTCCATGGACTGTATAGTCCATGGGGTTGCAAAGAGTCGGACATGACTGAGTGACTTTCACTTTCACTTTTGTGTGAAATATTCCCTTGATAGCTCCAATTTTTTTGAAGAGATCTCTAGTCATTCCCATTTTAGAGAGATCTCTAGTTGTTCTTTATTTCTTTGCATTGTTCATTTAATAAGGCCTTCTTATCGCTCCTTGCTATTCTCCGGAACTCTGGAACTAAAGCAGATTGATTGTGTTCTCTCTAGCCTAAGATGGAGAACCTCTATGCAGTCAGCAAATAAAGTCCTGAAGCTGACTGTGGCTCAGGTCATCAGCTCCTTATTGCAAAATTAAGTTCTAAATTGAAGAAAGTAGGAAAAACCACAAGACCATTCTGGTATGACCTAAATCAAATTCCTTATGATTATACGGTGGAGGTGATGAATAGATTTAAGGGATTAGATTTGGTAGACAGAGTTCCTGAAGACCTCTACAGAAGTTTATAATATTATATAGGAGTCAGTGATCAAAACCATCCCAAAGAAAAAGAAATGAACGAGTGCAAAGCAGTTGTCTGAGGAGGCTTTACAAATAGCTGAGGATAGAAGAGAAGCAAAAGGCTAGGGGAAAAGGGACTCCTTGTATACATGTTGAAATAAATTAAAATTTCTATTATTGTATTCATGTTACAAGAGAAAAAAATGTGTTTCAGCACATGGTCAGGGTTTCTGAATCCTACTGTCAACTTAGAATGAAAAATTAATCAGGTTGGGATCAGTAACTCTCTGCTTTCTGTTTTAATGGTATATCCAATAGGAAAGACCAGTGGTTAAGAGAAACAGACCTAGATTCTGGGCTCTATTTTCCACTATTTGGATTCTCTTCTGTGGGAAACTCACCCTAATTCACTGTTTGTTTGGAGGATAACTGTTTTACAATGTGGTGGTGATCTCTGCTGTATAGCAACGTGAATTAGCCATAATTATATATATTTATATGAGAGCCTTCCTCTCCCACCATTGCGCCCCTCTAGATTGTCACAGAGTCCCAGGCTGGGCTCCCTATGTTATACAGCAGTTTCCCACCGCTTATCTATTGCACACGCGACAGTGGGTGAATGTCAATGCTACTTTCTCAATATGTCCTACCCTATCCTTCCCCCGTCATGTCTGCTAGACCATTCTCTGTCTGCATCTCCTTTCTTCTCTGTAAATTGGTTCCTAAGTACTGTTTTTCTAGATTGCATATATATGTGTGTTAATTCATTTTCACGTCCTTCAGGCTTTGACTGTGCGTGAATGCCTTTGACTTTCTAGGGTTGTCAAATCATAAACCTAGTCACATTCCCATTACTAGAAGAAATTCAAATAACCCACCAGCTAACTGCTTTTCTCTCTCAAATTTTGTAGTTATGAAAGACTAACAATGTTTTTCCACACTTTTCTGAAAAAAAAATGCTTCCCAGCTGCAATACTGTCTTCTAATTTTTAACCAAAAATACATAGAATGAGAAATAAAAAATTGCTGACCCATCTTAGATTGACTGTGCCTGAAATAATGGCATTACTAAGATGATTCAAGTTTTATTTTCCATAAACTGGAGGAATGAATAGCTGCAGTTGTTGTTACTCATAATTCAGAGCTGGCTGGTATTTAAAAAAAAAAGACATGTGGCATCCGGAAAATGTAATTAATTTGATGGTATAAGCCTTCATAAATTATCAAGTATTCCCAATAGCAGCCATGGAAAACTTAGAGAGAACATGAGCTGCCTTTAAATTACTTAGTTTGCTTGCACCAGAATTATTTTAAGGTGGTTGAGTTGCTGTTAGTATTAAAAGATGTTGGAATTATTGCTACCATTAATGGCTGACTCCACCTTTAAATAAGGTGATGGAGATTTGGAGTCACACACAAGTCAGCGTCAGTGTCTCAAGGCTGTCATTCTTCTCTCTAATGAACTGCAGCTTACAGAAATTAATTATGGGGGAAAGGTTGCTGTTACCCCCACCAGGAATGAAGCTTCCAGATTCCAAATCAAGTGTTGCTGGAGAGGAGGTGCAGAGGCTCCACCTCTGAAAGCTCTGCACACACTGTGCTCATTCTGCGTGAACAAGCAGCACGCCTGACCGCACCGTGGGAGAACAATGACTCAAGGAAGGGGTTTTTAATATTCTCAATGAGTATGAAAAGCAACCCCAGAAAGACAGAACAATTCAGTGGCTAGAACAATTTTTCAGGGTCAGAATAGAAGGTTCTGGGCCAGGGGCTCTGGGTGACCATAAATCTACTTTTGAATACCTACATGGTATTTGCAAAATAAACAAGGTATATCTGACCTTTCCAACTTGTCTAGAAAATGTATGCAAAATGTATGTTAAAATAGGCATATTTTAAAATGAACATAATGTAAAGCATAATTCTATCTTTTAAAATTAAAAAAAAAGACATTTATTGTCTGTGAAGTATTTAGGTGAAATCTGAAGACCAACTCTCTTACCCTTTGATACTTGGCTGTTGGAGAAAAACAAACAAGCAAACAAAAATTTCTCCTATTCAGAGATGAATAGCTAGCCTTGGGAAGAAGCTAATGGAATGTGTTATTCTGGAGGTATTAAGGGCTAAGCTGTCTGCTCACTACTTGTCCTTTTCTGGGAGGTTCAAGGGTCTCCATGAAGTTCTAGCACTAGGTAGTTTTGAGGTCCTTTGTATTCCTGTGATCCTTTCATTATGCAATGACATTTATGAAAGGGTGGGCAATTAGAAAATTAGAAGTATGAATCATGTGATTTGGGTCAAAAAGTTAAAATCATAAGAGATCATTCTCAATATCATCCAAAATGTTTTCTAAGTGAGGATAGGAGAAAAAGACTAGAAATAAACCAGCCTGCGTTAGAGTTTGAAGACTTCAGGATGAAACTGGCCATTTTTCAACTTCACAAGTGCCTACAGCTCACTTCTAGGCTATTTTACAGAAATATCCTCATCCTTCCACTTGCTGGAAAAGAGAGAACAGAGAAGTAAATCTTGTGGATCAGTTCCTTGAGATGAGGATCTGGGGATGAGGAACACTAATTTTAAGATTATTATTATTAACATGCTTCCTATTTACTGGCAATATTAGAACTGTGAGAGTGCAAAATTCTTTGAAAATGCTAAAAAATATATTTTTTTAAAATAAAAATGCCACAACTACTGACTCGAATGTTTGATGCAAAAATTTTGGTTCTACTCATTATATTTTTGCTTAAGACAATTATGTGTTAGTCACTCAGCCATATCTGACTCTTGGGACCCCATGGACTGTAGCCCACCAAGCTCCTCTGTCCATGAAATAAATTCTCCTGGCAAGAATACTGGAGTGGCTTGCCATTTCCTTCTCCAGGGTATCTTCACGACCCAGGGATGGAACCTGGATCTCCAGCATTGCAGGCAGATTCTTTACCATTTGAGCTGCCAGGGAAGCCCCCTATGAAAATTATAGGATATATTAAATTAGATAGTAATAATAATGTCTAAGAAAAAATAACACTTGAAATACATAAAGAATAAAAGCATCCAACTGTAGAAATTCATTTCTTCTGCAAAAAGAAAACCAAACAAGGTCAAAGTGCTACCAAAGGCTCTGCCATCAGAGATACAGGTCTGCTGTGATCAATCACAGTGCAGTGGTGAATCATGGGCGTATCTCCTACAGGGTCTGCAAGCTCACGATGCTGAGTGCAGCTACTGAGGATACCTTCAGAAAATGCAAATAGGTTTGTCTACCTATTTCTACCTATCTATCCATCAATGACTGAGCCATTGATCTGTCGGTCTATATCTATTTACTGCAATTTGTGAACCCAGCCCCCTTGACACAGATCACTCATCAGACATCGTGTTCCTGTGCAACAGTTTAGAAGCTCAGTCTGAGCAGTTAGTTGCCAGTGAAACGCCTTCCAGTTTGTCGTAAGAAGCTCAGAAAAATTGAAAAATATTATTTAGTTTACTTTGCTTTGTTTAAATAAAGCACTCACATTAAATTATCAAAATTTTCTTCTCTCATTTAAAACAAAATGTCCGTCTACAAATCAACATAAAGGTCAAGGAAAAGTAATAAAATGACATTTAAATAATGGAAAATAAAGGGACCCTTTTTGGGTATCATGAAGAATGTAAAGGCAAAAAGACCATTTGCATCCTCTATTCGAGGAAGGGAATATCTGCTAAATTATCTTAAATAATGCCACATTGACCCTATTTAACTAAAGTGCTCAGTCACTAAGTCATTTCAACTCTTTGTGACTCCATAGCCTGTAGCCCACCAGGTTCCTCTGTCCGTGGGATTTCTGAGGTAAGCATTCTTTAATAGCTTGCCTTTTCCTCCTCCAGGGGATCTTCCCAACCCAGGAATTGAACTGTCTTCTGTGTCTCCACTGAGCCAGCTGGGAATCCCAGCTAAAATGAATACATACAGTAAAAAATATGAGGAAAGGATTGATCAGCCTACCGAAAGAAAGTTTATGCAAAGAGCAAACCAGCTAACGAAGTTGCCTAAACTGCTCAATTTAGTAAAATATGAAGATTTTGTTATTGTTTTCTATGTCTCTGTAGAGAATAGCTTCATTTTTACAGTTCTTCCAAAGAAGCACTTTAGGGAATTGATGCAGATGGAAGAGAATGGATGAATTCCTCCATCCAGAATGGAACACATGAGTCCCACCAAGAGTGAGAACCACAAGCAAGTCCCAGATCAGAACTAGGGAAACTCAAGTGCAAGCTCCTCATTCTACGGATAAGGACATTAATGTTCAGAGAAGAAAAAATCATGCTTCCTAAACTTTAACATTTCTAGAAATCTTCTTAAAATCTTAAGGCTTCCCTGGTGGCTCAGACAGTAAAGACTCTGCCTGCAATGCAGGAGACATGGGTTCAATCCCTGGGTCAGGAAGATCCCGTGGAGAAGGAAATGGCAATCCACTCCAGTATTCTTGCCTGGAAAAATCCCATGGATGGAGGAGCTTGGTGGGCTACAGTCCTTGGGGTTGAAAAGAGTTGGACACGACTAAGGGACTGACACTTTCACTTTTCTTAAAATCTAGTTAAAATAATCATTCTGATCTGGTCTGGAGGGGGACTAGAATTTACATTTCTTACAAATACCCCAGCTGTTGCTGTTTCTGCTCATAGTAAAGTGCAAGAAGATTTCTGCATCTCAGTTACTAGAAGAAGTGGGGCCTGGCTTTATGAAATAATTAATTCTCTTGTCAAATATGAGCAATAGCAGTTTGCATTTAAAATTATTGATCAAAGGTATGTTTCATTCTCCTCACTTATGTAGGTGATGAAAACTGGATTCTACAACAGTCTTCTCTGGGCTTTAATCCCCATTTTGTCACTTAGTCCTATGTGACTTTGGGCAACGTTGCAGCCTTCTCTGTGTCTCAATTTCCTTGACTATAAATAGTGTTGGTAATATATACTGCATAGAGGTTGGATCTTCTGGGTGACGGTTTTTATTTAACGTCAGGTAAATAACAGTGCCTGGCATGTGCCACCCCTCAAAAAATGTTAGATTTACTATTAAAGAAGAATGGAGTCTGACTGATTCGACAGGTACAAAACTTGAGGTTTAGAAGAAAAGAAAAGCAGACTCAGAATCAACATCTTTTGTTGCCACTTGTGACACTAGGAGAGAGAAAACTCCAAAAAGCATATTATCAACTTTTTCCAGAGTGGGAAGGAAAATTGCATGTGCTGAACACTGATTTTTCCCTCAGGCAGCAAATGCTATTACCTTTAATTTTCTTAACCGCCCTCCTGTGGAACTGCACTGTTTCGGTGGGGGGCGGGGGGCGGAAACCAAGACACACACATTAAGTGACTGACTGTGAGACTCATAGCTACAAACACGACAGGAGTAAGGTTTGGTCTCAGCTTGCTTGAGTCTAAAACATATGTAAGGGCACTCGGTGTGAGCCCCTGGGAGAGCAGTAAGGAAGCGTCTGGATCCAGCTTAGTAAGTGAAGGCTTCTGGACCATACACGTCTCCCCCTAATACCCCACAAATCAATCAGACATTGGTGACTGGTCAGCCAACACTTCAAAACTTGTGGGGGGACAGGACAGCACAGTATTCTCTCTCACACCAAATATCAAGTCACTTTTCCTTTGACTGACTGAAGAATCTTTTTCTGTTCTAGATGTTAGAAAACAGAGAAAATGAGTGGAACGATTTGATATTATCCTTTCCCTCAAGGGTTTCCCTGGTGGCTCAGACGGTAAAGAATCCACCTGCAATGCAGAAGACCTGGGTTTGCGATCCCTGGGTTAGGAAGATCCCCTGGAGAAGGGAATGACTACCCACTCCAGTATTCCTGCCTGGAGAATCCCATGGACAGAGGAGCCTGGCGGGCTACAGTCCATGGGGTCGCAAAGAGTCAGACACAGCTGAGCGACTTTCACTTTACTTCAAGGGCTTCAGGGTTTTATTTGGTCTCTCTCTTTCCCACCTGTCTATTTTTCATTTTCCTTTTAAGGAACACTACCATCACAATCCCCAGATTAGTCTTCACTCTTGACTGAGCAGCTGCAGCATTTATTCCCTCTCTCAGTCACCATCCATACCAGACCCTCTCAAAAGGATTAGCGGGCAATTTAGAGTCTACTGATGATTTCACTGCAGAGATGGAAGAGAAGATTTACACTGGGAGCACCACAGAAAACCGCTCACAATCACCCTTCTACGGGCAGGACTACAGGGAGGGGGCATTGGCCCCCAATTCTTCCCTCAGTGGAGCACTCACGGTTGCTGGTTTCCCTCTTCTCTCCAATGTCTCCTCAACCCCGAACGTTCCCTTGAACAAAGCCACCCGGTGTGACGCCAGCTCCTTCCTCAGACTGACATGTTCACATCCACCCGACAGCAAAGCACAGTCCTTTGCTCATCAGCCCTCGCCTTCCCCAGAAGGCGGGCAGTGCCGTAGCAGGACGCTTACTGGCCAGTCTCGAAGGTCAAAAGTAGCATCGCGATGTGCCAGACAGACACGAGGCTCAAAATAAAGTCAGTATCCTTCCCCACGTACAGTTTGACAGGGAGGTAGCCATTGACTCAGTGACTACAGGAGCTGTAGGAGCTGCGACGGGGAGATGGAACATTGTTCAAAGGGAAAGCCTTTGTCAGAAGAGCTTCCAGAGGGAAGAATAACTCAGTTGAAAACTAAAGGACATGGTAGAATAGCCCGAATGAGGAAAGGGAGGAAGGAGAGCTCCAGACACAAGGAACACCGGGGCGGAGCCCTCTGGCAGGAAAAAGCCCAACATGGCCTAATTCCGTGGTTCTCCAGGGAAGGACACTTTTCCTTCCCATATCCCTTGCTCACCAGCCAGCAGTTGACAAGATGTCATAAAAGACTTCAAAGCCCTCAAGGGGCCCTCCAGAGAAATATTAATTGGCCATTCTGATCCATAGAGGTACCATCTCTGAACATTATATAATCTTTAATCTATTGACATACTTCTATGTCTTAATGTGTATGTATAATAATTTATCCTTGGAGGTAATAGGGAGTAAAAACTATAAGTGCCACTTGCTAAAAAGCTATAAGAATTCATATGTGTATTTTGCTGATGTATATTGTTTGCATAAATCACAAAGGCATATTTTTATTGCAACAGCTCAAAACACTGCTGTATACATGATTGCAATTCCAAGTAATTAATGGGATAATCAAATATATCAGGAGTTTTATTTAAAGGCCTCCATGATCTCTCAGTTCTAAAATCAATCAAAATATTCAGAAGTTTGAAAATCTGGAATTCTTTAAAATAATTTTACATGATCATATCATTTTTGAATCTCAGTCCCTGTCACTCTGATCTCTACATTTGTTTCTTTTTCATAAAAAAACAAGGTAGACCAGTGATTTCTCTGTTGGCTACCCTAGATCCACTCACTACTGTCCGCTCACTGCCCTGTACCTGTCTCACATGTAAGCTTCATCAGAATGTGGAATTCTGTTTGATAAACTTTTGCTGAATTGAAACTAGTTAAACTGAATATTAACATTCCCTAAGCATCAACTTTTGTTTATAAGACTAGAGTAAGCATGAATCTCCACAGGGGCAAAAAGATGAATTGCAACTATTCCTCAATAACAGAATGATGAAATTAGGCAAATAATGTTTCACTTGAATCAAGTATCTAATTCAGTGATTTAAAAAAAAAAAAATATGTGTGAATCAGCAATTTGTTCAGCTGAAATAATCTTCCATTTTAGTTCAAAGATAGTACTGTTAATACATGAATCAGGATGGCCTGATTCCTTTAATTTTCCTCACAGATCTTTCTTACTAAAAGAAAATTTAAATCTGTAAAATTAAAAAAAAGAAAAAGAATGTGGAATTTTGTCAGTTTTGCTCCCTCTGGTATCCCTAGATTCTTTTGCAGTGCTTGTAGATCATTATTTGACAAAGAATCTGGGAACTGCAATTGCCTTGCCTTAAGTCACCAGTAAATTCTAAATGCATAGGCCCTTTTCTTTACCTCTCATAGTACCCCAAGAATCTTTTGAATAAAAATAGCCCCAAGATTTTATTCACTTTCACATGTATATAGTCCAATCATCATTGTATTGTAATGACTTTATGTTGTACTTGTCCTCTCTTTTACTGGATAATTAACTCTTGGAGAGCAAATATTTCTGATTCACTTCTGATTACTTCTGTCACCTAGAACAGCACCTGGAACATCACAGACAATGACTGTTTCCCTGAATTTTTACGAGAAAACAAAAATGAGAGCTAGAGTTAATATAAAATACAAACTAGGTTCACCTTCTCTTGCTGAACAGGTAACACCATCAGCCGTCCTTTCTAAAACTGTATTGTTGCAAGTCATTCTACGTATCTGGAACACCACAGTGCTACTAAAGATTTTCATTCTGAGGTCTCAGTAGTTGACATTTATATCTGCAGGCAGAAGGAGGGCATGAAGGAGCAGCGACTGGACTTCCTCTCCATTGACTGTGTCCTCCAGCAGCATGACCGTTTCCTTCAGGATGGCAGGTGACACAGACATTTTGCTGCTCAGCAGGGAGTGTTGGCTTCATGCTCCAGACCTCCGTGATGCTGGTGGATGCAGCTGAGGGAGAGCCTGTTTCCTCTGCAAGGGTTCAACTGATTACGCAGAGGTCCCACAGTGCCTGTGCTAGAGAGACCCTTGGGACTGACTATGGCCAACCTTCTCATTTATAGGTTTCCCTTTCTGTGATGCCTGACATTTTTAAGACTGATCTGGCAAATAATCTGTGAAGACAGCCTCCAGAGAAGAGCTCATATTAAGTACCTATAAGAGGTTGAGTTTATAGAGGATTTCTCTTTAGCCTGTAACAAGTTGTCTCATTTTATCCTCTCAATGAATGTTCCTTTCCTGTAAAGCATAGAGTGATTCCCAACCCTGTTTTCCAGCTAAAGAAACAAGTACATGAAACAAAATGGGCTTCTGACTAAGTGAGACTAAGAGCTAGGTGTTTGGATTTTCAGCTGGAGACTGTTTCTCTTCAAGACTCAGAGATAAAATGATACGCGTGAAAACATAATGACAGCATTTTTTAAAGAAACCAAGCATAAACAAAGGTGCAAGAATTATTTCTCACTTTCTTCAAATTGAGAAGCTAAACTTCTTGTATCTGATGAGGCCCCTTCCTGAATACTTATTCTTCCCTATTAAACATTTTGAAAAGTCACGTTCAGAGGATCCCACTCTTAAAGGGTTCACATAAAATCTCACATGCCCTGAGACACAGGGAAGAAGTATCAATAGCAATTTGAAGGGACCCTGAGTCAGACTCACCTGCTGATCTTGGAGAGCCTCCTGAGCGGGGAGGCAGCTGAAGTTTACCCTCGGGACATAGACGATGGGAGTGGCCATTTTGGGAACCTTGTTCTATGTGGACACTCATGTTAGCAAGCACCGTTTTGGAATTCCCTCTCCAGCCTATGAACACCAGGACCCAATCCCTCCCAGCCACCGCTAAGTGCCAGTACTGGAACACGTGATACCAAGCAACTGTGGAGACACAGCCTCACCCACCAGCAGTCCTCCTGCCGTAAGATCTGCTGAACCCATGGCC
Source organism: Moschus berezovskii (assembly GCF_049115385.1). Taxonomy (NCBI): domain Eukaryota; kingdom Metazoa; phylum Chordata; class Mammalia; order Artiodactyla; family Moschidae; genus Moschus; species Moschus berezovskii. The sequence continues at coordinate 9,028,249 of NC_142475.1, read as the reverse complement.
ACCCCAGGGCACAGTCCTGTCCACCAGGACATCCAGAACACGGTTCCATAACCCATTGCAAATACAAACATCCCAGATCTCCCAGGGTCCTGCAGGTAGAGACTCTGGGATCAGCTCTGCCCACCAGTGGGCTGGCCTTAGTCCCAGGACCAGCCTCACCCATTACTGAGCCAGGCATCAGCCCTGGAATTCCCGGGCTCTGGCCCACCACATCGATAGGCCGTGACACTACCTCCAAGATGCCCGTGGTTCTGCAACCAGAGACACCAGGACCCAGCTCTGCTTACCAATGAGCTGGCACTAGTTCTGGGACCACCTGGGCCTCAGTCCTGCCCGCCAGTGGGCTGACATAGGGCCCCTGGGCCTTGCAGCCAGAGATACCAGGATCCAGCTTCACTCACTGCTGAGTAGGCAACAGGCCTGGCCCATCCTGCTGGGTGGACGCCAGCCCCAGGCCCATCACAGTGTGACAGCCTGGCAGGTCAGGACCCAGCCCACCAACCAGCAGGCTGTCAACAGACCCAAGAACCCCTGGGTCCTGGCTCTGCCTACAGCAGGCCAGCTCCATCTCTGGGAGACTTTTGGGCCCTCAGCCAGTGGCCCTGAGATCTGGCTATGCCTACTAGTGGGCCAACACCAGTTTTGGGATCCCCAGATTCATACAGCCAAAGATCCTGGGACATAGCTTCACCTACCAGTGAGCTAGCACTAGCTTACACACATTGTTTTACTTCAGACTTACCTGTTGTGTTGGTCATTCAGTTGTGTCTGACTCTTTGCGACCCCATGATGTGAATAGCCAATTCATTAGAAAAGACCCTGATGCTGGGAAAGATTGAAGGCAGGAGGAGAAGGGGATGACAGAGGATGAGATGGTTGGATGTCATCACTGATTCAATGGACATGAGTTTGAGCAAACTCTGGGAGATGGTGAAGGACAGGGAGGCCTCGCGTGCTGCAGTCCATGGGGTTGCAAAGAGTCAGACATGACTGAGCAACTGAACTGAACTGAAGTGAACTGAAAACACACCAGCTCAGTTAGCCTTACAATCTATGGACATTTTTGTTGTTTTATGGTTAAGGAATAACAAGGTAGGATTGGTTACTTCATCAGTTCAATGACCTCATTAGAGCCCAAGTTATTTCTGCCTTTCTAATCAGTCATCTTGGTGGGTCTACTTTTATCCTTAGATTAGCTCCCTCCTTGGTCACAGGATGGCTGCCACTATCCCAGGTATCCAGTGGAAGAAGAGAGATTTATTTAGTTCTTTTCAAAAATGAGGGACATTTCCAAAGAAGATCTCAGTGAGACTTCACCACAAATTTGGTTAAATCTGATTCCATGTGCATCCTTAAATCATTATTTGTCTGTAATTAGAAGGATTTTGGCAATGTTTATCCGTAATTAGAAGATAGTAATAGAATTAGATGGCGTATCCATTGTTTGGCAGCTAACAATGTCTGTTAAGTCCTGGAGCCAAATTTAGACCCAGTGCTGAATGATCATCCCCCAGTTGTCAATGGAGTCCAGTGACCTCCCTGCTCTTTATACCATTTTATACCATTCTTATCCTCTTGCACTTTACTTAAGCCATCTTCTCAAACACATCAAGAAAATTTACATCTCAGTACCACCCTGTTTGTTTCTTGTCTCCTTCAGATCTTTGCTCAAATGTTCTCTTCTCAAATATTCCCCTATTCTTAACCATCCAGTATAAAATTAGCACATGGCTTCCCTGGTGGCTCAGTTGTAATGAATTCTCTAGCAATGCAGGAGACCCAGGTTCGATCCTTGGGTAAGGAAGATCCCGTGGAGAAGGAAATGGAAACCCACTCCAGTATTCTTGCCTGGAGAACCCCCATGGACAGAGGAGCCTGGCGGGCGACAGTCCATGGGGTCGTAAAGCGTTGGACAGAACTGAGCAACTAAGCACAGCACAGCATTTTACTATGTTGCAGATCCTCTTCAAAGGACTCTACAAACACTGAACTCTTTAATCCTCATAACAACCCCATGAGGTAGGCATTATTTTTATTCTTATTATTCCCTTTAAAAGAGAAAGAGTTCTAGTTATGGAAGGAGTGTTCAGAGAGAGCTCAAAGCAAAATATTTCTCACTGGACAGAGAGGTTGCTAGGAATATATTTACTTCCATTTTCTACAGTTGTTCAGTCACTAAGCTGTGTCCAACTTTCTCCAGCCCCTTGGACTACAACATGCCAATGGGATTCGGCAAACTATGACCTATGGATGAAATCCAGCCTGACACCTATTTTTGTTAATAGGTCTTTATTGGAATAGGGCTATGTCTGTTCATTTATGTATGGCCTATGCTCGTTTCATACTTCAACCATAGATCTGAATAGTTGCAACAGATACCATACTTGCTACAAAGCTGAAAATGTTGACCATCTTGTCCTTTATAGAAAAAAGTTTGCAATCCCAGGTCTATAACAGAACATTCAAATGACTGTCATACAAAGACTATATAGTAATACTGCATTTGTTGATCTAGACCTGTGGCCATAGGGTAAGTCTGGAGATGAGCATCTCTACAGGAAGAAGAAGATGGATATCAACACAACTTGAAGTCATCATTTGTATTTTCATCCCAGCATGGCTGAATTTATCTCTTACCCTCTTGCAGCATAAGACACAGCTATGCCCCTTTGAGAGGTGTGGTCCAGACTAAACTAGGGTATTCATGAAGAGATAGAGACACCTAAGTACACATATCTAATTTGTTTTTGGAGATGGCTTACCTTAAGGAAGAATACTTTTTGTCTGGTAGGTGCATCACCCTGATACTGATTGAAATGCAAAGTGTACAAGTTGTGAAATGAGCTCCCCAAGCCACCCAACAAAGCTCTACTAAATGAGAAATTGGAAGGAAGAAAATAATTAGTGCTCTCTTCAAAGGCCAGGAGAGAGAAGCGGGATTAATAAAAGAAAGGCAGAGTGTTTGGAAATTGTCGGGAAGATGGAGATGCTGGAGAAGAGAGATGGGGACCAGGGAAGGACTTTGCTATACCGGCCTGGCGTGCTGTGATTCATGCGGTCGCAAAGAGTTGGACACAACTGAGCGACTGAACTGAACTGAACTGAAAGTTAACTTAATAAGGATCCATAGGTTTCCTAAGTAAACTCTTCTGCTTTGTTTTCTGGGGCCTTGATGTGCACTTAGTTTTCTAGCAGTAATGGATTTTACTGCTAGAACGAGGGCAGAGCTAAGGAGCTTAACCTCAAAGCAGTGTTGTTAAAAATGACAGTTTTACGTAGGGGAAAGAATCTTCCGCAAATGGAAGCAAAAAGAGACTAGATCTTTGGTCCAGTTCCCGCTACCATTCCTTTGCCATTTTCCCAGGTCCTGGAACAAAGCAGAAGAAAATAACGCTGCATTTGGCATCCCCGAAGAGTGTGTCCACTTTCAGTCCTACAGCTATCTGTGTGTGTGAGATGACATCTGGACAGATGTGGGCAATGCTGGCAGGTCCTTACAAAAGCAGATGTTGGATAAACCATTTTGGACTACTCTCCAGTAAAATGGGCAGGCGAGCAGAATGGTGCCATTCTTTGCCTGGCATTTGGCAAAAAAGAGAAAACAAATGCAGTTTTGACATCTGTTCCTTTTCTTTGTTTTAGCTTAGTTCTGCCAGCCAAGTAGGGCTGCCCAGGCATAATTAATAAATTATTTAAGGCAACTTGACAAGGAGGCCAATGAAAACTAATAAGAAGAAAAAGGATAAATGAAACGATATGTGTGTCAGGTGTTTTGAAGGAAAAAACTAAAAGGATAAGACAATCTTTAAAAATTAGTATTGTTTTAGTACCATGGTGACTAAAACATAAATAACTTTGGTTTTCTTCTTTGCCTCCCACGAGTTACTGGGCACAGACTGAAAAGTTATATTCTTCATATCATGAAATAATAATAGATGTAACTTATTGAGCACATAGAAAGATGGTGTATAATCTCCAAATCTGTAAAAGAAACAATTTCCATTTTAGAGAATGGAAACCAAGTGCCCAGAGAGTGCCACACAAGTGATCAAATGGTTGTGACAGGGTATGAAAGATGCCTTGAGCTGACAAACTGCTCCCACGTACCTGTTTATTTAGACAGACGTGGCTGGTGGCAAGAGCTTGGACCTTGGCACTAGAGAGTCTGAATCTGGCCTTTGCTACTCTTCATTATAGCTGGTGGAATTGATTTAGTTATTTAACTTTGAAATTCAGTTTTATTGGCTCCAAGTGGGAAAGAAAAATCTATATCACTGGGATTTATCGTGAATTAAATGAAGAAATATCTATCAAACACCTTAGAAATAGTTGACACCCTGTAACAACTTTTTTTTCCCCTTTCTCATTGAATCACATCTTAAGTACCCAGCTCAAAGTAGCTTTCAGAGAAGACAAATAATTGTACTTAGTGTTTTGTGGAATAGCTTTTAAAATTGTGTCAAGCTGCCATACTTAATAGCATATATAGTTTAGTCACTCAGTAGTGTCCGACTCTTTGCAACCCCATGGACTATAGACTACCAGGCTCCTCTGTCCACAGGATTTTCCAAGCAAGAGTACTGGAGTGGGTTGTCATTTCCTTCTACAGAGGATCTTCCCAACCCAGGGATCAAACCGAGTTCTCCCATACTGTAGGCAGATGCTTCACCGTCTAAGCCACCAGAGCCATATTACTAGAAGTTAGTTCAAATAAAATGTTTGTTTGTACTGATTATATATCCAACTTTACTGCTAGTTATGTTACTAAACTTACCAACAATTTTGACCCTAATATCCTAAAGTAAATCAGAATTTCCAAACCATCTTTCAGATCAAGTGTCTTTAGAAAAGGTCTGGAGCAATGGAAAGAGGGTTTTTCGATGTCCCAGAAGAGAAATAGCCAGCAGTTGTAAGAGAATTCATCTAGTATTTATACCTTAATTTGGTAATTGAAAAGTTTTCATCATATGATTTCACCTGCTTTTTACTTGTAATCTCATGAAGCTTTAGATTATGCTCTTGTTTTCACTATAATTGCATACATCAAATTGGTACTAATCATTAGCTGACACCCAAGAAGGAAATGAAGATCTGCAATAAATGACTTTTTAAGAAATTACTTGCTTTCTGAATATAATGCCTATGAACAATCTGGCAGAGGGTTGAGGGGAGGTGCAAAGAGTGGAATTCTTGCCTTTGTAAGTTCTGAGCTGACATTTACACTTCAGTCTTCAAGTCCTGTGGGAAACACTTCAGTAGCACTCCCTGTTATCCTGTAATTATATCTGGAATGATTAGACAAAGAACAAGGCACAGCAGTAAATGTTCAGCAAGGTTACATTTTGCAATTTCAACACTATTAGAAAAGAAATCAAATATAAGTGGAATCAGTGTGCATGAGGAAACTACAAATGAGATGCTAAGTAGTTGCTTTTCTATGTCTACAGTTTCTTTCTAATACCAGCATAGTTAATCAGGTCTTCAGCATCTTTTTTAAACTCAGTGATGCCATAATTCAAGTAGACATCTTAGGAAATGAGGGCAAAAGAATCTAGGCCAGATGAATACGTGAATGATTTCAAACATGAAAAGAGAGATTGGCTCATTTCAATGGTGGTCTGAAAACATTTCTTTTATTCTAAAAGCCATGGAAATGTCTTATTACTCATGAAATTTCCAAATAGAAACCTAAGTGTTAAGGATCCATAGGTGAATCTGAGAGAAAACAATTACCATTGAAGGCCATCTTTCAATTCCATTAAACAGTTATTCAAGAACAACGTTTTTAATACTACAGGAAATGGACAGAACTGGGGGTCAAGCCCTACAGTTTATTAGTTCTGTGTCATGAGTCACCATCCTCCGTTGATTATGAATTTCCACTGCATCATTTACAAAATGAAGATGCTTGTTCCAGTAACCTGTTACTGTGGAACAAATTATCCCAGTTGGAAATTAGCAATTTAGGCAGGGCCCACCAGGGAGAGCTTATCTCACTTCAGGCAGGGTCAGCCAGGGTAAGAGGAAGGCTGTGGGGAACTCAACAGCCAAGGGCTGGAAGAACGTCAGCTTGGAATGCCGCGTGCCCACCTTGTTCTCCTCAAGGGCCACGTTTGGTACTTGAGTTCTTCCCAGCAGAGAGCCTGTGTCCAAGACCCCGTAAACTACGCTGAAGCTGGAAGCTCCACGCTCTTTTAAAGCCAGTCTTAAAAGTGGTATATTGTGCCTTCTGCCACAGTCAGGAGCTCACTCAGGTATCAAAAGAAGGCAGCTCAGATCTACCTCTCATTTAGAGGAAGGGCACGATGACACAGGAAGAAGAGCACAGATGAGATACTGTTGAGACCATTTTGGGAATGTGTACTCTACCATTTAACACACCCTGCTAGTCTCCTTTTTATTCAAAACACTCTTCACAAGTGCTTGCACGCATTTTCACAATTTTTTCATATCAATTTCGCAAAATAACAGAAATTAAAACGCAGCGCTGAATTTAAGTTGTAATATCACATCTTTGTCCCTCAGGCAATGGCTTCTTGGATTTGGTCGCATGGAAGCTTCAGCGCGCTGTAACACAGGGAGGAAACGACAGGTGAAGCAGCGGCAGCCTTTGGCTCGCGTTGCCTTTAATTGCGAGAACGCACCTGAGTAAGCTTTGCTAGTGGAACAAACAGTGCGGCCCTTTCATCAAGACTGTGTCCATGAATACTCTTTACATTGACTATCCATGTGTCGAGCACCTCTTCTTGTTACGCCCTTTTGTTTTTCAAGAAGTAAGAGCATAATAAAAGGGCAAGGGCACCTAACGCTCATGAATAAGGTTGTGAGTATTTCATGAGACAGCTGTGTATGGGGACCTCTACCCACTGGCTGGATGAGCAGTCTTTGACAAATTAAAACTAAATCTCACGAAACAATCAAAACATCCAAGTTTGCTGATTTACAAGTTAGTGATACATTATTAATTTTTTTTATTTTATTGGAGGCAAATTACCTTACATTAATATATTGGTTGGTTTTGAAATACATTGACATGAATCCGCCCTGGGTGTACATGTGTTCCCTTTCTTGAACCCCCCTCCCACCTCCCTCTTCCCCATATCCTCCCTCCAGGTCATCCCCGTGCACCAGCCCCAAGCATCCTGTATCATGCGTCGAACCTGGACTGGTCACTTATGATAATATACATGCTACAATGCCGTTCTCCCCAATCATCCCACCTTCACCCTCTCCCACAGAGTCCCAAAGACTGTTCTATATGCCTATGTCTCTTTTGCAGTCTCGTATACAGGGTTAAGGTTACCATCTTTCTAAATTCCATATATATGCGTTAGTATATATATGTTTTTCTTTCTGGCTTACTTCACTCTGTATAATAGGCTCCAATTTCATCCACCTCATTAAAACTGATTCAAATGCATTCTTTTTGATGGCTGAAAAATACTCCATTGTGTATATCTACCAAAGCTTTCTTATCCATTCATCTGCAGATGGACGTCTAGGTTGCTTCCATGTCCTGGCCATTATAAACAGTGCTGCAATGAACATTGGAGTACATGTGTCTCTTTCAATTCTGGTTTCCTCGGTGTGCGTGCCCAGGAGTGCTATTGATGGATCATATGGCAGTTCTATTTCCAGTTTTTTGAGGAATCTCCACACTGTTCTCCATAGTGGCTGTACTAGTTTGCATTCCCACCAACAGTGTAAGAGGGTTCCCTTCTCTCCACACCCTCTCCAGCATTTATTGCATGTAGACTTTTGGATAGCAGCCATTCTGACTGGTGTGAAATGGTATCTCATTGTGGTTTTGATTTGCATTTCTCTGATTATGAGGGATGTTGAGCATTTTTTCATGTGTTTGTTAGCCATCTTTATGTCTTCTTTGGAGAAATGTCTGTTTAGTTCTTTGGCCCATTTTTTGATTGGGTCACTTATTTTTCTGGAATTTAGCTGCAGGAGCTGCTTGTATATTTTGGAGATTAATCCTTTGTCAGTTGCTTCATTTGCTATTATTTTCTCCCATTCTGAAGGCTGTCTTTTCACCTTGCTTATAGTTTCCTTTGCTGTGCAGAAGCTTTTGATTTTAATTAGGTCCCATTTGTTTATTTTTGCTTTTATTTCCAATATTCTGGGAGGTGGGTCTTGGAGGATCTTGCTGTGATTTATGTCAGAGAGTGTTTTGCCTACGTTCTCCTCTAGGAGTTTTATAGAATCTGGTCTTACATTTAGCTCCCTAATCCATTTTGAGTTTATTTTGGTGTATGGTGTTAGGAAGTGTTCTAGTTTCATTCTTTTACAAGCGGCTGACCAGTTTTCCCAGCACCACTTGTTAAAGAGACTGTCTTTTGTCCATTTTATATTCTTGCCTCCTTTGTCGAAGATAAGGTGTCCATAGGTGCGTGGATTTATCTCTGGGCTTTCTATTTTGTTCCATTGATCTATATTTCTGTCTTTGTGCCAGTACCATACTGTCTTGATGACTGTAGCTTTGTAGTAGAGCCTGAAGTCTGGCAGGTTAATTCCTCCAGTTCCATTCTTCTTCTTCAAGATTGCTTTGGCTATTCGAGGTTTTTTGTATTTCCATACAAATTGTGAGATTATTTGTTCTAGTTCTGTGAAAAATATCCTTGGTAGCTTGATAGGGATTGCATTGAATGTATAAATTACTTTGGGTAGTATACTCATTTTCACAATATTTATTCTTCCAATCCACGAACACGGTATATTTCTCCATCTATTAGTGTCCTCTTTGATTACTTTCACTAGTGTTTTATAGTTTTCTATGTATAAGTCTTTTGTTTCCTTAGGTAGATATATTCCTAAGTATTTAATTCTTTTCGTTGCAACAGTGAATGGAATAGTTTCCTTAATTTCTCTTTCTATTTTCTCGTTATTAGTGTATAGGAATGCAAGGGATTTCTGTGTGTTGATTTTATATCCTGCAACTTTACTGTATTCATTGATTAGCTCTAGTAGGTTTCTGGTAGACTCTTTAGGGTTTTCTGTGTAGAGGATCATGTCATCAGCAAACAGTGAAAGTTTTACTTCTTCTTTTCCAATTTGTATTCCTTTTATGTCTTTTTCTGTTCTGATTGCTGTAGCCAAAACTTCCAGAACTATGTTGAATAGTAGTGGTGAGAGTGGGCACCCTTGTCTTGTTCCTGACTTTAGGGGAAATGCTTTCAGTTTTTCACCATTGAGGATAATGTTTGCTGTGGGTTTGTCATATATAGCTTTTATTATGTTGAGACATGTCCCTTCTATTCCCACTTTCTGGAGGGTTTTTATCATAAATGGATATTGAATTTTGTCGAAGGCTTTCTCTGCATCTATTGAGATAATCATATGATTTTTATTTTTCAGTTTGTTAATGTGGTGTATTACGTTGATTGATTTGCAGATATTGAAGAATCCTTGCATTCCTGGGATAAAGCCCACTTGGTCATGATGTATGATCTTCTTAATGTGTTGTTGGATTCTGATTGCTAGAATTTTGTTAAGGATTTTTGCATTTATGTTCATCAGTGATATTGGCCTGTAGTTTTCTTTTTTTGTGGGATCTTTACCAGGTTTTGAGATTAGGGTGATGGTGGCCTCATAGAATGAGTTTGGAAGTTTTCCTTCCTCAGAAATTTTCTGGAAGAGTTTGAGTAGAATAGGTGTTAGCTCTTCTCTAAATTTTTGGTAGAATTCAGCTGTGAAGCCGTTTGTTTGCTGGAAGATTTCTGATTACAGTCTCTAGTTCCGTGCTTGTGATGGGTCTGTTCAGATTTTCTATTTCTTCCTGGTTCAGTTTTGGCAAGGTGTACTTTTCTAGGAATTTGTCCATTTCTTCCAGGTTATTCATTTCATTGCCATATAATTGCTGATAGTATTCTCTAATAATCCTTTGTATTTCTGTGTTGTCAGTTGTGATCTCTCCATTTTCATTTCTAATTTTATTGATTTGGTTCTTCTCCCTTTGTTTCTTGATAAGTCTGGCTAGTGGTTTGTCAATTTTATTTACCTTCTCAAAGAACCAGCTTTTGGCTTTGTTGATTTTTGCTATGGTCTCTTTTGTTTCTTTTGCATTTATCTCTCCCCTAAGTTTTACGATTTCTTTCCTTCTACTAACCCTGGGGTTCTTCATTTCTTCCTTTTCTAGTTGCTTTAGATGTAGAGTTAGGTTATTTAGTTGACTTTTTTCTTGTTTCTTGAGGTGTGCCTGTATTGCTATGAACTTCCCCCTTAACACTGCTTTTACAGTGTCCCAGAGGTTTTGGGTTGTTGTGTTTTCATTTTCATTCATTTCTATGCATATTTTGATTTCTCTTTTTATTTCTTCTATGATTTGTTCATTATTCAGCAGCGTGTTGTTCAGCCTCCATATGTTGGCATTTTTAATAGTTTTTCTCCTGTAATTGAGATCTAATCTTAATGCATTGTGGTCAGAAAAGATGCTTGGAATGATTTCAATTTTTTTGAATTTACCAAGGCTAAATTTATGGCCCAGGATGTAATCTTCTGGAAAAGGTTCCATGTGCGCTTGAGAAAAAGGTGAAATTCATTGTTTTGGGGTGAAATGTCCTATAGATATCTATTAGGTCTAACTGGTCTATTGTATCATTTAAAGTTTGTGTTTCCTTGTTAATTTTCTGTTTCTTTAATCTATCCATAGATGTAAGTGGGGTATTAAAGTCTCCCACTATTATTGTGTTATTGTTAATTTCTCCTTTCATAATTGTTAGTAATTGTCTTACATATTGTGGTGCTCCTATGTTGGGTGCATAAATATTTATAATTGTTATATCTTCTTCTTGGATTGATCCTTTGATCATTATGTAGTTTCTTTCTTTGTCTCTTTTCACAGGCTTTGTTTTAAAATCTATTTTATCTGATATGAGTATTGCTACTCCTGCTTTCTTTTGGTCTCTATTTGTGTGGAATATCTTTTTCCAGCCCTGAACTTTCAGTCTGTATGTGTCCCTCGATTTGAGGTGGGTCTCTTGTAGACAACATATATGGGGGTCTTGTTTTTGTATCCATTCAGCCAGCCTTTGTCTTTTGGTTGGGGCATTCAACCCATTTACGTTTAAGGTGATTATTGATAAGTATGATCCCATTGCCATTTTCTTTATTGTTTTGGGTTCGAGTTTATATACCCTTTCTGAGTTTCCAGTCTAGAGAAGATCCTTTAGCATTTGTTGGAGAGCTGGTTTGGTGATGCTGAATTCTCTCAGCTTTTGCTTGTCTGTAAAGCTTTTGATTTCTCCTTCATATTTGAATGAGATCCTTGCTGGGTACAGTAATCTGGGCTGTAGGTTATTTTCTTTCATCACTTTAAGTATGTCTTGCCATTCCCTCCTGGCCTGAAGAGTTTCTGCTGAAAGATCAGCTGTTATCCTTATGGGAATCCCCTTGTGTGTTATTTGTTGTTTTTCCCTTGCAGCTTTTCATATTTGTTCTTTGTGTTTGATCTTTGTTAATTTGATTAATATGTGCCTTGGAGTATTTCGCCTTGGGTTTATCCTGTTAGGGACTCTCTGTGTTTCTTGGATTTGGGTGATTATTTCCTTCCCCATTTTAGGGAAATTTTCAACTATTATCTCCTCTAGTATTCTCTCATGGTCTTTCTTTTTGTCTTCTTCTTCTAGGACTCCTATGATTCGAATGTTGGGGTGTTTAATATTTTCCCATATGTCTCTAATATTGTCCTCATTTCTTTTAATTCTTTTTTCTTTTTCCATCTCTGTTTCATTTATTTCTACAATTCTATCTTCTAGCTCACTTATCCTGTCTTCTGCCTCCGTTATTCTACTGTTTGTTCCCTCCAGAGTGTTTCTGACCTCATCTATTGCATTATTCATTGTATATTGACTCTTTTTTATTTCCTCTAATTCCTTATTGAACATTTCTTTCATCTTCTCAATCCTTCTCTCCAGTTTATTTATCTGTAACTCCATTTTGCTTTCCAGATTTTGAATCATTTTCACAATTAAAATTCGAAATTCTTTATCGGGTAGGTTCCCTATATCTTCCTCTTTTGTTTGTGTTGGTGGGCATTTATCCTGTTCCTTTACTTGTTGGGTATTTCTCTGCCTCTTCATCTTGCTTATATTGCTGTGTTTGGGGTGGCCTTTCCGTCTTCTGGAAGTTTGTATAGTTCTTTATTATGTAGTTACCTCATTGTGTGTGGGGTTGGATGGGTGACTTGTCAAGGTTCTCTGGTTAGGGAAGCTTGTGTTGATGTTCTGGTGGGTGGAGCTGGATTTCTTCTCTCTGGAGTGCAATGAAGTGTCCAGTAATGAGTTTGAGATGTCAGTGGGTTTGGAGTGGCTTTGGGCAGCCTGTATATTGAAGCTCAGTGCTATTCTCCTGTGCTGCTGGATAGTTTGCGTAGTATGTCTTTCACTGAAACTTGTTGACCCTTGGGTGGTGCCTGGTTTCAGTGTATGTATGGAGGCATTTGATGAGTACCTATCAATTAATGTTCTCAGGAACAGGAGATCTCTGGTGTTCTCAGGATTTGGCCTTAAGCCTCTGCCTCTGGTTTTCAGTCTTATTCTTGCAGTGGGCTCAAGGCTTCTCCCTCTGTTACTTCCAAGGCAGTTCCTTCTGTTGAAAAAGCTCTTCTGTTTTCTGGTCTCCTCAGTGTCTAATTCCCATCCTGACACCAGGATGCGGTGGTGGACACTTTTTTTTTTTTTCCCGGCTCTCCTATTCAGTCCTGCTATGGGGAGGGAGGAACAGCTAACAAATATCCCTGGCGTCTGTGGGGAGTGCTCGCGGTGTCTCGGCTACACTAGGAATGCTCCCGCTCAAGGCGTGTGTGCTTTCCCTGTTTATGCTGCTTAGGCTTCAGGTTGCTCTGCTGGGAGCTGTCCGCGGCTGGTGCTGGGTTGCATGCACTTCCCAGGTCTGAGCGGCTCAGGTTCAGGTCCTCGGGTACTCGACAAAGGCGCAGACTTGGCTGGGCCTGCGTTTTGTGCCTTCCCCGGTCCGAGCAGCTCAGGTGACCAGGCGTTTGGCGAGCGCGGTCGCTGCGACTTATCGCCTTCCCGGTCCCTGCCGCTCGGTTTTCTGGAAGTAGCCGGTGCATTTTCTCAGGCGGATATCGACCGGCCGGAACCCAAGAAGTCCTGGCCAGCAAGGAAGCCTGCCTGCAGCTTGGCATGGGAAGCCTCTCTGGGGCCGCGGCGGCCCCCACCCCGGCGCTGGCTGCCCTCCCCGCTGCGTCGGCAGGGCTGCTGGGATGGGCCGCACGCTGCCGCTCGCTCTGCTCCGCGCCCGGTTCTGTGGGCGGGGCTGGCGGAGTCCTGGCTTGGGGCTTTTCGCAGGCTTTTCCTAGCCTTTTCGCCTTTTGGTATCTTAAGTTCGCGCCCTCAGTTTGCCCTGGAGCGTTCAAGCCCAGTTCTCCCTCTAAGCACCGCTGCCCGCGCCTCCCTGCCCAGCCCCCTCCTGCTAGTCGGGGGCGCGGGCGTCTGTGCCACTTCTCAGCTGAGAGTTTCCTCTGGGCACTTGGTCTGTGAGTTTTAATTATTTATGTCTTTTGTCTCCCAGTTATGCGGCCCTCTGAGATTCCACTCGCCAGTGTTTCCAGGTGTTTGGAAACGTCTCTTTTTTTTTTTTAAGCCTCCCTTCCCGGGACGGAGCTCTGTCCCTCCCTCTTTTGTTTCTCTTTGTATCTTTTTATCTATTTCCTACCTCCTTTCGTTGACTATGGGCTGCTTTTCTGAGTGCCTGATGTCCTCTGCCGGTATTCAGAAGTTGTTTTGTGGGATTTACTCAGCGTTCAAATGTTCTTTTGTTGATTTTGTGGGGGAGAAAGTGGTCGCCCTGTCCTATTCCTCTGCCATCTTCCCGTGCTCCTCCACATTATTAATTTTGAGTCTCAACAACCTCAGTTCTTATCTAGAGAATTATATAATTTAAGACCAGTTGGGAGAAATAAAAAGCTTTGACAGATACTTTCCCTGCTTCTGCTGCTGCTGCTAAGTCACTTCAGTCATGTCCGACTCTGTGTGACCCCATAGACGGCAGCCCACCAGGCTCCCCCACCCCTGGGATTCTCCAGGCAAGAACCCTGGAGTGGGTTGCCATTTCTTTCTCCAATGCATGAAAGTGAAAGTGAAAAGTGAAGTCGCTCAGTCGTGCCTGACTCTTAGCGACCCCACGGACTGCAGCCTACCCGGCTCCTCCATCCATGGGATTTTCCAGGCAAGAGTACTGGAGTGGGGTGCCATTGCCTTCTCTGGATACTTTCCCTAAATATTCCCCAAGTGTTGTAGAAAACCCACAAAGAGAACTCTTTAGATGTCTTCCCATCCAAAAGCTGTTATAATACTCAATGCCAAATAGTCAAACAAAATAAACCCCTCAAATTATTTATAATTCTACATTTTCCAAATTCTCAGATATTTAGCATCACAAAGACTCAATTAAAAGCTGTTCACCTGCAAGTTTTACTTTGGCATTAACTTATTAAACAAGAAACTGAGAAAGTCATTGAGAATAGTAGCAAAATGAAGTGCATTATTGAACTGTCAGCAAAGCTGCCAGACATATTTTCTACTTTGTGGGGGAAAAAATAATGTAGTTGACAGAGTTTTCGTTACTCCCACTAAACTGTTGCTTTCATTGTTGTTAAATCAAGCTATCTAGATGCAGTGCGCTGAAGGAGGAGTGGGCACTGAGGGTCCACATTATCAGCCAGTACTTCACCCCAGGGGTTTCCTGACCTCTTATATATGGTTACTGTGGTTGCAAGTAGCCATCTTGACAGTCGTAAAATCGGTGGTGGATTTTCTGTTGTTGTCAACAGACACCCTAGAGGTTTATGTTGAACCTTGGAAATCAATGTCAGCTTTGAAAAAAATGCATTTTAAACAATGTAGGGGGGAATGTAAGTTATGTCCTATGAGTATGTTGTCCAGTTTAAATAGCAGGGCATATTTTGCTGGTGTAAACATATCCATATCCATCACTGGTTTCACCACTGATAATAGGCAATTAGTAAATTAATTTGTGTTAATATATTAAATCAGTAGATTGAGAATGCCCTTAACTTAAAAGAACCATTATCTTTTAATTAATGGGAGAGGAAAATGACATACAGTAGTCTTAAGAAGTATAGTACCTGGACTTTTATGCAACTTCTTGTTTTTTATTGGGGTATAATTGCTTTACAATGCTGTGTTAGTTTCTGCTGTACATCAGTGTGAATCACCGGTGTGTGTACATACATCTGCTCCCTCTTGAACCTTCCTTCCACCCCTTCCAAACCCGTCCTTCCAGGTCATCACAGAGCACCAAGCCGATCTCCCTGCATTATACAGCCACTCCCCACCAGCTGTCTGTTTCACACAAATGTTAGTGTATATGTGTCAATGCTACTCTCCCAGCTCATCCTACCCTCCCCTTCCCCCATCCCCCATCTCCACAGCTGTTCCCTAAGTCTGCATCTCTATTCCTGCTCTGCAAATAGGTGTATCTGTACTCAGCCACAAAACGGAAAGAAATTGGGTTGTTTGTACATGTAATGGACCTAGAGGATGCTACACAGAGTGAAGTAAGTCAGAAAGGGAAAAACAAATATTGCATGTTAATTCATATATATGAAATGTATAAAAATGCAATTTCTTAATTCTGTGACTCTATGCTTTCAAATCTGTGACATGCCCCTGGAACAAATTAAAAATATAAGATGATTGCTTCAGTTAACTCTCAGTTCCCACTCCAGTATTCTTGCCTGGAGAATCCCCATGGACAGAGGAGCCTGGTTGCATGCAGTCCAGGGTCGCAAAGAGTCAGGCATGACTGAGCGACTAAGCACAACACATTCTTGAGAATGGGAGAGTGTGGATTAAAGAAACCCACAGACAATCCAAAAGTATCTCCCACAGCCCTGCCTCTGGGGAAGAAGCTGATGGATGGATTGCTGGAGGGTCTTAATCTTGCGCCTAAACTGGACTGTGCTATTTGTTGAGTCAGGCTTCCAGGACTCGATTCACATGCAGAACAGAGATTTCGGAGGTACTCTGTTGGGAAGTGTACCGTTATCTATTTCTGTATAAAAAAAACTATCATCGGTTCAGTGCTTTAAAACAATACGTATTTATTATCTCACAGTTTCTGTGGGTCAGATATTTGGGCACAACTTCCCTGGATCTTCTGCATAAAGGTTTCCCACAAGCTGCAATCGAAGTATCAGCCAAGGCTGAGGTTTCATATGAAGGCTCAACAGAGTAAAGATCTGTTTCATTGGCAGGATTCAGTTCCTGAAGGGCTGTCAGACTGAGGATCCCAGTTCTTTTCATGCTGTCAGACTGACAGTCTTACTTTCTCACTGGCTGTTAGCCAGTTCAGTTCAGTTCAGTTGCTCAGTCGTGTCCGACTCTTTGCGACCCCATGGACTGCAGCACGCCAGGCCTCCCTGTCAATCACCAGCTCCTGGCGTTTACCCAAACCCATGTACATTGAGTCAGTGATGCCATCCAACTATCTCATCCTCTGTCATCCCCTTCTCCTCCTGCCCTCAATCTTTCCCAGCATCAGGGTCTTTTCCAATGAGTCAGCTCTTCACATCAGGTGGCCAAAGTTTTGGAGTTTCAGCTTCAGCATTAGTCCTTCCAATGAACACCCAGGACTGATCTCCTTTAGGATGGATTGGTTGGATCTTCCTGCAGTCCAAGGGACTCCCAAGAGTCTTCTCCAACACCACAGTTCAAAAGCATCAATTCTTCTGCACTCAGCTTTCTTTATAGTCCAACTCTCATATCCATACATGACCACTGGAAAAACCATAACCTTGACTAGACTGACCTTTGTCAGCAAAGTAATGTCTCTGCTTTTTAATATGCTGTCTAGGTTGGTCATAACTTTCCTTCCAAGGAGTAAGCATCTTTTAATTTCATGGCTGCAGTCACCATCTACAGTGATTCTGGAGCCCCCCAAAAATAAAGTCAGCCACTGTTTCCACAGTTTCCGCATCTATTTGCCATGAAGTGATGGGACTGGATGCCCATTCTAGTTTCTTGTTGTGTAGGCCTCTCCATGTGGCAAGTTGCTTCAATAAAGCAGGCAAGGCAAGAAATCAGTAGAATCTGCTGGCAAGACGGAAGTCTTGCCAGTTTGTAGCATCATTCTTGGCCTTATCAGGGGAGTGACAACTCATTATCATTTCTCCATCCTGTTGGTTCACCAGAAGCCGCTACATCCAGCCTTCACTCAGACATGGGTGAGGAAGTTATTACACTTAGACATGAAGGAGATTGGCATTATCGGAACCAGTCTTATCTTCTTGCCTCAGGTTGGTTGAGGATAGAGAGACTAGGATGGGAGAAGACCTGTGTATCTGCCCTGGATAGTGGTTTCTGGACCCAGGCTCAGGTTTTGTGGTGATACCCTTAGTAAGCTAAAATGAGAAGAATTGCTTTCACCCATAACTATTCAGGGAAATGAGAGGTGTGGCTTTTTCTCCTATGAGAGTAAGTGATGCTTGGTGGGAGTAAAGAGTAGGCTCCTCTTTTCTACACATAACACAAAACTGGTTTGTCCCCACAGCATCTGTGTTCTTTGTAATAAGAGTTCAGATAGTGGAGCTTTGCTGCTCCAAGAGTCTGAATTATGAGGAGTAATGTGAGACTGTGTCCTTGGGTTTTTATGCAGCTGTAAAAGGGAATGTTGAATGTTACAGCAATGGATGAATCTTGTCTGTTTGAGCAGCCTTGTGCATACTGGATACACAGTTGAACACTAAATTATTCTAAGGAACTGTTTACCAGTTCTATTTCTTACCCTCCTTTCTTCATTTGACTCAGTGATCAAGCTCTCAGGAGGCTTTAAACATCCTAATTTGTATGTAAAAATAATAAAGTCAAATATAAGTTAATTCTCTAAGCTTCAAAGCAGAAGGTTTGGTGAGGAAGAGCAGCTGCTAACCTAACCTCTAGCCTATATCCAGAGATATGTTTTGAACGGTGCATATGATGTTCATACATTATTTTGGATGGATAAGTGAATGTCTCAACATATTAATCCTAAACTCTGTGAGCAAAATTTAAAGTATTTCCCTTTATCTATGCACATAGTAGATGACACAAAGATGATGTGTGTTGATGTTCATCAAATAACACTAAACCAAAGAATACAGAAAAAGAAGTGGAAATAGAGAAAAATAAATGTGGAGGGAGAGGTTTTATCCCCCCCCGCCAATAATCCTTATCAGATCTCTTCTGAAAGATATACTGCAAGTATCATAACAAAATGTTCATACAGTGTGTTTCTTTTGAACAAAGCACCTCAGACTCTTCATAGAAGGACGGTAAGAGCAATAGGAGACAGACATGTCAGCTTTGTCTACTGAACTGGCCTGAAAATTTATTCTGTAAATAGTTCTATAATGAGCTTATGATGGACTATTTTCTCTGAAAACCTAGAGATTTCAGGATGGTGCTTCAGTACCACCTTATGTCTAATATTTATCAAAACAGAGAGACTAAAGGATTAGAATGTCTAAATTTTATCACACATTTCTGTCTGCTGGCAAGACTATAGAACAGTTGTTAATATTGAAAATGAGATGAAAGATGTTCTAAATTTATCTTATCAGCCCTGTCTTTCAACAGAATGATAGTTACTTGACACTATCACATAGCTTTTCAGCCAGTTGAAACCAAGTCTGAGAAGATACAAATTCATCCAGAAGTTATGGCTCAGAAATATAGAGTGATGCCAAGTGGAACAGATAAGTGTTCCTTTACCTGGGGATCATATTTTGATTATACTGTGGTACACATGGAAAAAAGAAAACCTAATGTTCCCATGAGTTTAAAAATCATACTTAAAAGATCTCAGATGGAAACCATACATCTTTCCAATATCCACGTATAAATTAATATGTGCCATCTGGGTTACATCTGGCAACATAAAAATGTTGTCTTACGAACACTAAAGGTGTGAGAACCATCACGCAGACCCAAGCTGATCTGGCACAGTTGTTCACAAAGAAGGCAGTTCTTATCGTGGTAAGATTTAGCTTAGAAATGGAAGCTTAAGAACTCATCCCAGTATACACAGTTTTACCAAAAATAAAGAGATGAGCTACATTAATATTGATGACACAAAATGATGTTCTATATTAGAAGATTATGAAGAGGAAACTAAAATAAAACTATAAAATAAATAGCTTTGGAAAATAAAACTACTTTGGATCTTTTTATCACGATAATTCATACACATTTCAGAAATATGATATTGTATATAGAAATTGTGATTCTCCTAAATAAGAACACGAAGGCTAAATCCTCAGTCTGTGTGCGTGCAGGTCTACGCTCAATGTTATATGAAAGTTTGTGTGTGTGTTAGTTGCTTCCATTGTGTTTGACTCTTTGCAGCCACGTGGACTGTAGCCCACCAGCCTCCTCTGTCCATGGGATTCTCCAGGCAAGAATATTGGAGTGGGTTGCCATTCCCTTCTCCAAGGGATCTTCCTGACCCAGGGATTTAACCTGCATTTCTCACATCTCCTGCCTTGGCAGGTGAGTTCTTTACCACCTGTGCCACCTGGGGAGGCTTAAGAAAGTTTGACAGACACCAATATATAGTATACACTGACCATTGCTCTAAAAGCCCCAACTTCAACAGTTACCTTTATCCTTCAATATCAACATTAAGAAAAGTGTTTAGTATGCTGGCTATTCCTTACTGTTGTTTGGGAAACATCATATATAAACAAGGTACTAAAATGAAAACAAAATTATTTCCAAATTAATATATGGCTCCCATTTACTAGGAGATATTGAGGTTCAAAGTTAATATACTTAACTAGCTCACTTGGTAAAGAATCCGCCTAATGCAGGAAACCCCAGTTCAATTCCTGGGTCAGGAAGAAACTCTGGAGAAGGGAAAGGCTACCCACTCCAGTATTTTGGCCTGGAGAATTCCATGAACTGTATAGTCTATGGGGTCGCAAATAGTCAGACATGACTGAGCGACTTTCACTTTCACGAAACTTTATTCAATATGAACAAGTAGATAGAGTAAAGAATAAGCAGATCCTTGATTTGATATGCAAAGGATGTTAATTAATCCTGATTTTCCACCAGTGCTGATGGGAATATATTAGAATGAAGATGAAAAATAATAACTGTGATCATATTTATAATTGAATAGGTGAAGCTGTGAGAGAAACAATACAATCAAATAATAGAATATACTCAGTTTCTTTTGTCTGAAGGCTGGAGGAAAATCAACCTGCTGGTCCATGCCTTAGAAGCAATCCTGAAGAGCCTGCTGGAAATGTGCTCTTTCCTTCAGGGGTGGAGGGAGGGATGGAGACAGCAAGAAGGAGGAGGACTGCTGGGAGGAGCTGAGCACAGAGCTCTGGTGCGCCCCTTAAATGTGGCTCTGGCTGCATTTCTGGGACCCTCAGCAGGATGCTCAAGCCAAGCCAGGGTGCTACGTGGGGTCACCAGTCACCCCATGCACTTCCTTTTCCTTTATCTCCCCAATATTTCCATGCAGGTCAAATCAGTTTAAGGTGACAAACAAGTGATACACTAAAAGAAAAAGAAGTAAAAAGGGGTTATCAGGAGGAGACTGTTCCCTGTGATAGGGCAGGCCGGAGGAGGAGCCCAACTGGCAGGTACCATGAATAGAGAGGTTTAAGAGCACTAGCAGTTTATTTAAAATAAAACATGTCAGAGGATGAGCAGATTATGAAAATCTTAATTCTAAGACTTCGGGGAGCAGTAACTGTCTACCCAATCTCCATGTTCTTAAATACCAGGTTGCTTTAAAAGGCATTTCTTCTATTGTGATTTGACAACCAAACTACACCTGCTGGAAAACCAGCTAAATCTGTCTTCTTAACCTAAAGAGCAAGAAATATCTCTGAAGTTACAGAAGAAGCCCCTTCAGGTGCAAAGAGATTGAAGAGTTTTGGATATATGGAAATTCCTTCTCATGCATTTTAACAAGCAAATATAAAAGTCCTGGCAGTGCCCACAGAGGCCTGAAATCATGCAGCCCCGCAGGCCCCTCCGTCCGTGGGATTATCCCACTAAGAATGCTAGAGTGCATTGCTATTTCCGTTTCAAGAGGATCTTCCCAACCCAGGGGTCAACTTCATGTCTACTGTGGCTTCTACGTTGGCAGGTGAATTCTTTACTGCTGAGCCACCTGGGAAGCCTTTACCCTTCTCTGCACAGAATGCATACTAGCTGAAAATAAAATGAAACATGCAAACACTGTCAATAATAGGGGATGTGTTGATGACATGTTAAATAAGATGCACACCTATATATCAGATAGTTATAGAGCTCTCCCCGTATCCATCTCCACATACACACCCACGTCCCTCCTACACAGACACAGAGATTTGCTTCATTAGACAAGAAGTGTGGAATACCAGCCTTTTAAAATGTATGTATTTTTCTCTATTTTTAGAATGATGTTATTTGTGAGGGACACACGTTCAGAGCCTAGGCAGCTGAACCAGCTCACAAAAAGAACACGAGTAAGTAAATGAGGTGTTCAAATTTGCAGCCCAAAATTATTTTGATATTAAAGGGAAAGTTGTAATAACAGCGAACTAATAGCCATAAAATTAAAAGACACTTACTCCTTGGAAGGAAAGTTATGACCAACCT
This sequence comes from Moschus berezovskii, assembly GCF_049115385.1. Taxonomy (NCBI): domain Eukaryota; kingdom Metazoa; phylum Chordata; class Mammalia; order Artiodactyla; family Moschidae; genus Moschus; species Moschus berezovskii. Next base: position 9,006,620 of record NC_142475.1, on the reverse strand, counting down.
AGATAGCATATTAAAAAGCAGAGACATTACTTTGCCCACCAAGGTCCATCTAGTCAAGGCTATGGTTTTTCCCGTGGTCATCTATGGCTGTGAGAGTTGGACTGTGAAGAAAGCTGATCGCCGAAGAATTGATGCTTTTGAACTGTGGTGTTGGAGAAGACTCTTGAGAGTTCCTTGGACTGCAAGGAGATCCAACCAGTCCATTCTAAAGGAGATCAGTCTTGGGTGTTCACTGGAAGGACTGATGCTCAAGCTGAAGCTCCAATATTTTGGCCACCTCATGCGACGAGTTGACTCACTGGAAAAGACTCTGATGCTGGGAGGGGTTGGGGGCGGGAGGAGAAGGGGACGACAGAGAATGAGATGGCTGGATGGCATCACCGACTCGATGGACATGAGTTTGAGTGAACTCTGGGAGTTGGTGATGGACAGGGAGGCCTGGCGTGCTGTGATTCATGGGGTCACAAAGAATTGGACACAACTGAGCGACTGAACTGAACTGAAGTTATAATAGCTATTAATATGCTAAGGATTTTGATGTTCACTGAGTTCTTAGAACGACCTGATGACTAGTATAAGGACTGCCATTTTAAAGATGCAGAAATCAAGGCTCAGTGGACTAATGAAACCTTTTACACAACAGTGAAGAAGTAGACAAAATTTGAACACAATTTTGTCTCTTTCTAGATTCTCTTTTTGCACTATAATATGTTGCCTCCTTAATCATCCAAATAACAAGTTCAGCTTTAAAAAAAAATCACTTTCTCACTTTTTGCTCCAAATCGACCTCTTCCCACACTGTCAGCTTTACTGATACCCTTGTTCCAGGGATTGTTCTGGCCCTGGTGCATATTCAAGGAGTCACTGACTTCTAGCACACATCCGAGCCACTCAATAAGTAGGAGAGTCATTATTCTTATGAACTAGAAGTTCAACAACCAGACCAAGGAAATACTCCACTGGAAAAACTTTCAAGAACCAGTAATCTATGCAGATTTCTTAAAAGTCTGCCTCAACTTTTCCCCCTTACTAACCCCTTAAATGGGTGTAGGGTGGAAAGAGCAGCCATCAGTAAAATAGAGTAGTGACTTAAAAATTGCCTTTTGAAACGTAGATCATTGGAAATGCTATTGCTACTCCTCCTCCTTTCTATTTTTGCTGGGGGTGATATGCATAGCCATGTGAATTATCCAAGACTCTGAGGTAGGGCTCACTGGTGAACTTGGCTGAGCAGAACAAAAGCTTCCCAACCTTGATGTTACACAGTCCTCTCCAGAAACCTTCTCAGATACTGTATCTAATTCTAAATCAGCATCTCTATGTTTTCACTATACAAGTTAAAGGGAGATGGAGAAAAACTAGGAGATATGCCCTTTTCATCCAAACATGCGGTACTTATTTATAGAGTACTGGTTGAGTGTTGTGCCCCTGCCAAGTCAGGGAATACAAAGAGAATCAGGCAAGGTTGCTACACTTAAGGAGCTTAGAGCCTAGTGGTCTTTTATGCTTTATTTCTTATCCACATGCCAGTGGCTGAACTGGTGTCTTCAAGGTGGGTTCTGCATTATGAGCTACAACAGTTAATTCTGTGAAAGAAAGGGCAGCCTGGCAGTTCCAAATTAAGACACAGAGGACTTGCAAACTCAAGCTAAATAAATGTTCTAGCTCTAGCACATTGATACATCTAGAATCATGCACTAAACATCAAATTGCCTTCTCGATGCTGGTGTATGCTTAGAGCATAGAGTGCAAAGGATAGACAGACTTTTATCAGTATTACACATTTGTACAGAGACTATTCCAATAGCTAAAGTCTCCCAAGTTTAATCTGGTCCCCTCACTATCACCTTTAACTATATCTCCAGACAATTTGTAGAGTGTTTTTTCATGCAAATTCCCTTATTAGAAAATGAGGTATCAGTTCAAGAATTGATCCAGTTTCCTTCTCTGCCTGCAGCCGATAGCTTTTGACTTCAGGCCACATACTATTTTCTTCGCCTACGTGTAACATGCACCGTCACAGTGAAATAGAATCTCTGACTGTATGAATGTCAAAACAATGCTAATGTGGAATCCAGCCTCCCAAATTTGCTCTGAGCACAGCTACTGCAAAATCCAATCTATTTTATCACTCTGTCTTCTTGCTGGATTTAGCAGCTTCATAATTCCACACCTCTGTCAGTGAGACCCTCATTATGCAGACTTCTAAACATTTTACTTGTGGAAAGAATAAACAACATATTTAGTACTAATGAGGTGAGATATTGCTTTTTTATTTGCATTACTGTTTAATGATTGTGATATCTCTAGCACTTTGAGCTCTGGGAGCTTGTTTTGATTGATGCAATTTTTCTTACAGACACCCAGTTACTTACACAGCACAGTTTGTCTCATGTTTGGAATGTGTGGCTTCAGAATTACAGCAAAATGAAGTGCCCATCTTCCACTCACCATGGTGGCTATATAGGTAATAATGCTACTCATTTTGTTTATGTTTCAGTATAAACATTGAAATGGAGTGTTCTCCAACCAGAAAAATGTAATCTTAACATTTTTTCCTGGCCTTTTTCTCCTCCCCTTTGCTGTACAACGACTGTGAAATCACAACGACTTAAAATTTTTTCATTGACTCCAATTCATCCTAATTTTCCTCGCTCAATGTGTTTTTGAAAGTTTATCCACTTAAATCTTATTTAGTGCCATCTTGTAAGATAAAGTTAAATATCTACGGTTTTTCCAGTGGTCATGTATGGATGTGAACTGAACTGAACTGAACTGAAGCTTGTGCTAGCGACTTAATTTGATACATAGGTTTTTAATCAATAAACAAATATTTTAAAACATCAACCTCTGATTCCTAAGGATCAGCAAGATAATATATGTAAAATTCCATTGTATAGAGGCCTGGTGCATCAGTTCAGTTCAGTCGCTCAGTCATGTCCGACTCTTTGCAACCCCATGAACCGCAGCACACTAGGCATCCCTGTCCATCACCAACTCCTGGAGTCCACCCAAACTCATGTCCATTGAGTCAGTGATGCCATCCAACCATCTCATCCTCTGTTGTCCCCTTCTCCTCCTGCCCTCAATCGTTCCCAGCATCAGGGTCTTTTCCAAAGAGCCAGCTCTTAGCATCAGGTGGCCAAAGGATTGAAGTTTCAGCTTCAGCATCAGTCCTTCCAATGAACACCCAGGACTGATCTCCTTTAGGATGGATTGGTTGGATTTCCTTGCAGTCCAAGGGACTCTCAAGAGTCTTTTCCAGCACCACAGTTCAAAAGCATCAATTCTTCTGCGCTCAGCTTTCTTTATAGTTCAACTCTCACATCCATACATGACCACTGGGAAAACAATAACCTTGGCTAGACGGACATTTGTTGGCAAAGTAATGTCTCTGCTTTTTAATATGCTATCAAGGTTGGTCATAACTTTCCTTCCAAGGAGCAAGTGTCTTTTAATTTCATGGCTGCAATCACCATCTGCAGTGATTTTGGAGCCCAGAAAAATAAAGTCAGCCACTGTTTCCACTCTTCCCCCACCTATTTCCAATGAAGTGATGGGACCAGATGCCATGATCTTTGTTTTCTGAATGTTGAGCTTTAAGCCAACTTTTTCACTCTCCTTTCATTTTCATCAAGAGGCTCTTTAGTTCCTCTTCACTTTCTGCCATAAAGGTGGTGTCATCTGCATATCTGAGGCTATTGATATTTCTCCCGGCAATCTTGATTCCAGCTTGTGCTTCTTCCAGGTAACCATTCCTCATGATGTACTCTGCATAGAAGTTAAATAAGCAGGGTGACAATAGACAGCCTACGTACTCCTTTTCCTATTTGGAACCAGTCTATTGTTCCATGTCCAGTTCTAACTGTTGCTTCCTGACCTGCATACAGGTTTCTCAAGAGGCAGGTCAGGTGGTCTGGGATTCCCATCTCTTTCAGAATGTTCCACAGTTTATTGTGATCCACACAGTCAAAGGCTTTGGCATAGTCAATGAAGCAGAAATAGATGTTTTTCTGGAACTCTCTTGCTTTCTCCATGATCCAGCGGACGTTGGCAATTTGATCTCTGGTACCTCTGCCTCTTCTATAACTAGCTTGAACATCTGGGAGTTTATGGTTCAGATATTGCTGAAACCTGGCTTGGAGAATTTTGAGCATGACTTTACTAGTGTGTGCATATCAGGCCCTCAATACATTTTCTCTATTATTACTATTGAAACACAGAAGAATAAGTCAGGTATATAGACAGTGATTAACCCTGTGTAGAAACATAGAGTGCTGCTCGAGCTGAGTATTCATAAGACCAAAGAGCAGTTTTTCTTTCTGTGTTTAATCTCTGAACTGTGAAAGCATAGGTTACTCTTCATCCACGCCAGAACCTTAGTATGCCTAAGGGACATTACAGAGTTTCTCAATTTTTCCTCTAAGAGTGGTGAAGGGATCTACCCTTGAGGCAGTCCTCAAAGACAATTGGTGCCTTGCAACATGGTGAAGTTGTAACTGCTGAGCCCCAGTGGAGCATGCTAGCCTAGCAGAGATCCTTGTCCAAAGGAAGAAGTAACAAAGGCTTAGAATTAAGGTGGGAAACTTGGGGAACCCTTCATTCAACAGACACTTTTCTAATGCCATTCAGAACACTAAGTATGCTGTGTGAACACCTAGCTGCGAATCCTGATTCTGTCACTCACCAGTCTATAAAAGAGAGCTCTATCCTGTTTACATAAAACAACTGCTGTGTGACTCACATGGGTAATGCAATGGTGCCAGCTTAGCAAATTCTAAAGTGCTTTATATACTCTCTAGCTGAGATGTATAAAATAAGATACTACTCAATTAGCAATTCAAGTTTATTTTATGGTTTTACTGGACTGGTAAGCATCACTGTCAGCAGCAGAAAATTTATTTTTTCTTTCCTAAATGTCTGAGGCAAGATGGCCACACTAACATCATTAGGCCAACTCGCAGGAGAAGACGAAGTCTCAAGACCATACCACACTTAAATATCTGCAGATCTCTTTGGTTACACTTATCCAGAATATCTCTGTGGCCCACAAGATGTTAAAATAGAGAAATAAAGGTGCTAGGAACTGAGTAAAAGGAAGGTTTCACAATGAATGAGTGGCATTTCTGAAATATTTTAAATTCTACATAGACACTTGGTGAGTTTAACTTCAGTAGGCCATCAAACTTCTTTCTTCAGGGGGAAAAAAATTTAGGGCTTATGAGTGGGCTAAAGGTAATAATAAATGTTTTCATTGGCTGCCTAAAATAATTATTTTTATTCATTTGTGAAGAGTATCTTTGTTACGTAACGTTTTGAAACAAAGTATGTTCATCAATACAGCTAGCAGAGAGCCTAAACATGATCATCAAAGCTTTTAAATTGCTTAACCCTTTGACAACATATCTTTTCTCCATTTGTCTATGACTCACAGTAAAGAACCGTGAAGCCTAATCTAATTTTATTTTAAAAATTTCCCGGGAAACTATTTTTCTGGGGTGCAATGAGAATTTCTTATCAAAAACGTTTCTTGATTTGGGGCTGGTTTGGAGCACTTCCCTTGGATAGTTTAGTTTCTTTTTATGGCTTTACTGGTGGCCTCATTGATTCACATGTGTTCAGTGAATTTCTTTTATGCTCCAGACATTATGCTAAGGCTTGGGTACCAGCATGACCCAAGTCAGACTCACTGTGGCTTTTGCATACAGTCAGCCCAATGAGCCTGCAGCCTGATTTGCTCTGTCAATAACCCCAACATGTAGTGTAAAGGGAAAGTAGAAAATATAACCTAAAAATGTGAGACCAGTTGGGAAAGAGTGTTCGTAGAAATTGGAATTGAGTTAGAGGGAAGAAAGAGGAGAGATTTGAGGACTCCTAAAACTCTCACAGTGAAAAAGTTGGCTTGAAGCTCAACATTCAGAAAACAAAGATCATGGCATCTGGTCCCATCACTTCATGGGAAATAAATGGGGAAATAGTAGAAACAGTGTCAGACTTTATTTTTGGGGGCTCCAAAATCACTGCAGATGCCGATTGCAGCCATGAAATTAAAAGACGCTTACTCCTTGGAAGGAAAGTTATGACCAATCTAGATAGCATATTAAAAAGCAGAGACATTACTTTGCCAACCAAGGTCTGCCTAGTCAAGGCTATGGTTTTTCCAGTGGTCATGTATGGATGTGAGAGTTAAGACTGTGAAGAAAGCTAAGCGCCGAAGAATTGATGCTTTTGAACCGCGGTGTTGGAGAAGACTCTTGAGAGTCCCTTGGACTGCAAGGAGATCCAAACAGTCCATTCTAAAGGAGATCAGTCCTAGGTGTTCATTGGAAGGACTGATGCTAAAGCTGAAACTCCAATACTTTGGCCACCTCATGCAAAGACTTGACTCACTGGAAAAGACTCTGATGCTGGGAGGGATTGGGGGCAGGAGGAGAAGGGGACGACAGAGGATGAGATGGCTGGATGGCATCACCGACTCGATGGACATGGGTTTGGGTAAACTCTGGGAGTTGGTGATGGACAGGGAGGCCTAGTGTGCTGTGATTCATGGGGTCGCAAAGAGTCGGACACAACTGAGCGACTGAACTGAACTGAAAACTCTCACTGAAAAAGAATTTCAGATATCACTTCCTTTCCATAAATAACTGTTTATAGGTGAGTTCTAAATTTTTACAGCTCCAAGGAAATGCCAAGTTAATGTTTCATATTATCATATACACAGCAAATTGCTGCATTAAAGTAAGGATTGGCTAGAGATCTGAAGTTGTGAAAGTCTGTTTTTATGCTTTTATGCTTATAACATCTTTTGTACATATTAATAATACTCTGCAGTGAAAATAGTGTAAAACAATCCTATCATAAAGGCAGAATTTTTTTAAAAATGTGTACTCATAACTATAATTACAAAGGATTAGGTAGGTATTTGAGCTGGAACACTATGGAGAATTATTTTCACCTATGCTTGGTTAAATGCATGAAACACTACTGCAATTTATTGTGATTATAACCAAACTGGTTGGCATCCTGTAAGTTAGAAATATGGGTTTACATTAAATATTTACCGAGTTAGTTGCAATTCTTCCTTAAAGAAAGGGCAGAGATTAGCTGAAAAAAACTACTCATGATTCATCTGAATGTTATTGCTTTAAAACATACCTTGGAAAGGTATTCATTTTATGGAACTCATTTTTTCCCTGCAGTATTAATAAATAGAAGAGATAGAATCTTATTTCCTTTGATAAAATACTGTGGGTATATATATTTACAAGGGTCTTGGAAAAGGCATGGAAATTAATTTCTGAGAATTAATGTCTTTCAACCCTTGCAGCTTTTATGCATTGTGCTTTTATAAAGCATCTTTCTGCTTCAGGCAGAGGCAGGGTCACAGGGAGATAGTTACATGCTCATGCCAAGAATAGCAACACTGTTGTTAAGCAGAACATTTTTCATCTCATATATGAATCTTGACAAATGAGGCTATTTATTGGTCTAGTGTCTATTGATTCTCAACCTGCTACCCATTTTTTTGACGCCTCAGTTCAGTATAGTCACTCAGTCGTGTCTGACTCTTTTCAACCCATGGACTGCAGCACACCAGGCTTCCTTGTCCATCACCAACTCCGGGAACTTGCTTAATTTCATGTCTATTGAGTCGGTGATGCCATCCAACCATCTCCATCAAATGCCATCACCATTTGATGCCTACAGTTTTTTAATCTTTTTATCGGTAGTGCCAACGAGGCTTACTTCAATATGCCCAAATCTCAACCAAGTCTGAGATGCAACTTTCCATTCATTCTACTTTCTTTGTGATTATCTGAATATCTGGGCAGGAATTACTGCATTTCACATTTTGGAAAAATAACCAAATGATGAAAAGTTCATACAGAAATTACAGGCTCACTCAGAAGTTAATTCAAAGTTTGCCATCCATGGATAAATGGAGCTCAGTTCAGTTCAGTTCAGTCGCTCAGTCATGTCCAACTCTTTGTGACCGCATGTATCACAGCATGCCAGGCCTCCCTGTCCATCACCAACTCCCAGAGTTTACCCAAACCCATGTCCATCGAGTTGGTGATGCCATCCAGCCATCTCATCCTCTGTCGTCCCCTTCTCCTCCTGCCCCCAATCCCTCCCAGCGTCAGGACTTTTTCCAGTGAGTCAACTTTTTGCATGAGGTGGCCAAAGTATTGGAGTTTCAGCCTCAGCATCAGTCCATCCAATGAACACCCAGGACTGATCTCCTTTAGAATGGACTGTTTGGATCTCCTTGCAGTCCAAGGGACTCTCAAGAGTCTTCTCCAACACCACAGTTCAAAAGCATCAATTCTTCGGCTATCAGCTTTCTTCACAGTCCAACTCTCACATCCATACATAACCACTGGAAAAACCATAGCCTTGACTAGATGATCTTTGTTGCCAAAGTAATGTCTCTGCTTTTTAATATGCTATCTAGGTTGGTCATAACTTTCCTTCCAAGGAGCAAGCATCTTTTAATTTCATGGCTGCAATCACCATCTGCAGTGATTTTGGAGCCCAAAAAATAAGGTCTGACAGTTTCCACTGTTTCCCCATCCATTTGCCATGAAGTGATGGAACCAGATGCCATGATCTTAGTTTTCTGAATGTTGAGCTTTAAGTCACCTTTTTCACTCTCCTCTTTCACTTTCATCAAGAGGCTCTTTAGTTCTTCTTCACTTTCTGCCATAAGGGTGGTGTCATCTGCATATCTGAGGTTATTGATATTGAGATGGTTGGATGACATCGCTGACTCTATCAATATGAGTTTGAGTGAACTCCAGGAGTTGGTGATGGACAGGGAGGCCTGGTGTGCTGCAGTCCACGTGGTCACAGAGAGTCTGATGCTACTGAAACAACTCAGTATGCACGTGATGTTATTTCGCAGCCTTTATCTACTTGCCTTGTGCCCATCTGCCCTGCAAACCCAATTCTGCCTGTGGATCTTTAAGACTGTGATTCGTTCATGATCTCCTCACCATTTCATTCTTAGATCCCTCCAGTACTTTTGGTCTTCATAGTGCTCGCTGACCCCTCCTGCTCTAGGCTGCTTTTGGATGGTTTTGCATCTCAAAGAATAATCTCTTGATAGTTCCAGTTCTCTAGTAAGTGGGAGAATCCCAATTCACACGTATTTACCCCTGTACTCCAGGAAATAAGAACTAAGATGAGTCTGAGCAATAAAACAACATTTTTCTACATTCTATCAGTGCAAGAGATAACTCAGTCTCAAACATAGCTGGATCCTAACTGGCCAATTAAATACAAATTAAATAACCAGAAAATCATGGGCTCTTAAGAAGTGTTTCTCAAATTTGATTGGGTACAGAATCTTGGTATTGGAGGGTGGGGAGACTTGAAAATACCATTCCTAGATACCTCTCAGAACAACTCAGTCAGAGGCTTGGGGGTTGAGTGTAATAGAGAATGTTCACCTTGTTTCTAAAAAAGTTTGCCTGATGATTTCGATGTACAATGAGAGTTCAGAACTATAGATTTTAAAGACCATATAAAGATGCAAAGAAACCCATTTTCAACAGCTCTTTAAAAACTCACTAGGAAGTCAAAAAATATAATAATTGACTGGAGTATATAATAATATAATAATTATTAAATAAATAATTGACTAAAATATAATAATTTGACTTCTTCTCATTAAAGTCTATAGGAAGTCCATAAAATGAATTCCATTGACTCTTCATAGAGAAGAGGACAGAAAGGAAACCAAAGGACACTGATTTTACAAGGTGGCCACAGCGTGGGTTAGTACCTCAGAGCTTTCCTTTGGCATGTACTTTGACCAAGAGGTTCTACATTTTAATGACATATTTTTGACTGAATTATCTTAAAGATACTTTATTCTGCAAGACCATATCCATCTCGCTCCCTTGGAATAACATTATTGTTCCCAAACTCATGATTTTTGGAAAGAAAATAAAACATGGTAGTATTAAAAAAGAGATCAAGCAACAGTTAATAATGGATCAGAACTTTTAGTCTGAAAATAAAAATATGTCATCTACCTCTGATGATGAACAGTTCCCCTTCATTTATTTGAAAACCTAGTGGTTGGTTGTATGACTTCATCACATCTCCCTAAGAGTATTTGTGTTTTCTGTAGACACAGTGCGGGGTTTCTCAGAGTTTCTAACATCTCTCTTTAATTACACAGCAGGCCTTTGTGTACTTCACTCTTATCACAGGCTCCCCAACTAGTAGTACCATTGTGCTAAACACAGTATGTGGCCTCTCTATTTCTGCAAAACTGCTTTCTCATAGAAATTTCATCCATAGACTAATGGTTTCACTACAGATTGTCTTCCCCAAGTGGAAATACTACATTTTTGCTATTAGAGTTTTTCTTCGTTCCTTTACCTAAGTCACAATCTTTTCCTCTGTGGGGAAATCCACTAAAAAAGCAAGTACATTACTGGACCAATGGCTTCTCTTTGTAAGAAAAACCTTAAGATATGTTAATCCTTTATGTATCAGAAATTCCAGATCATTTTTCTTAGTTTGATATAAAATTTCACATTTCATTCCTTTTTTATTTAAAAAGTAGGAAGTCTCCTAGGACTTTTCTAATTTGTACAGCATGGCTTTATATTTAGACTTATTAATGTTTGGTATCAAGTCCGTCAAAATTTTTATCCTTAAATTATAGAAAGGAAACACTTTTCAAAAAAATTTTAACAGACTGGCTTGTCTACAGACTTATTTTCAATCTTTCACTCAATCACCAATATGCATGGCCTCAATTAACGGGAAAGATTTTGCCATTAAGAATATTATACAACAATATTATTGTCTGTATTTTTTATTTATTCCTTTCTTTCTTCATTAATCATCAACTGCTACAGGGAATTGTGTTAAAATTGCCTATAGACAATATACACAGGAGTTTATGACAATATTGTTTCTGTTCTCAGAAATCTTGAAATTTAAATGGTGTGAAAGCAATGGAAAAAACTGAATAAAATAATGCAATCAGAATTTGATGAGTGTCACAAGAGACAGTGTTATACCAGTTCACAGAAAAGAGGCTGAGTACATTTTATTGGAGTAGTAGATAGACCAGGGAAGTCTCTATTTTTCATTCATTAAAGATTATCAACACCATCCTTCGTGAATACAGTGAACAAAATATCTTTAAGATGCAGAAGTATTTTTTGGGTGAAATCCATGTCTGTTTTAAGTTTTCCCAGGTGGCTCAATAGGTAAAGAATCTGCTGACCCCTGGGTTGGGAAGATCCCCTGGAGGAGGAAATGGCAACCCACACCAATATTCTTGCCTGGAGAATCCCATGGAAAGAGAAGCTCTGTGGGCTACAGGCCGTAGGGTTGCAAAGAGTCAGACATGACCACTTAGCATTCTGACCACTATCCTTTCAGATGAGGGAAAGACAGTACAAATTATTTTTATCAAAAGCTCATCTTAGCCTTATTAAAAAATAGTCAAACTTATTTTCAGAATTTCAGACTTTTTCCTGGATCTTTTTCACTTTTATTTAACACCCTCCCCACCAACTTGCCTCAGAAGCCCTGGGCTGTATATATCCTATTTAAATATACTTTTAGGTCCTTCAAGTTCACAAAAGATATGAATAACTGATATTGTGCAAATTTATGCTAATATTAAGGCAACTTACTAAGGAAACAAGGGTAAAAGACATTATACCATTTATCAGAGTCACACACAATCAAGTGTCACTTCCCTTGCTCGAACAACAAGTGTTCTGACTCTATATAATTGGGGTACAAACAAGTAATGATCAAAATTCAGACACTTATTTTTCTCTGAGGGAGTTATTTGGAAGCTTTACCAGTTCTTAATTAAGACAACAGACCACGAAGATAATCATGTTTTTTGCCATCATATTTGACCAGCCCTGATTGTATTATCAGGGACGTTATAAGCTTTCTGATTATTTTCTCCTTCTTCAGGAACTTAAGTCTACTGTTTGCTATTCAGAGTGAATTATACCAGGAAAAAAAAAAACACCCTATAGGAAATCAGCATTTAAAATTCAAGACTGAAGCATGATTTATATGAATTAGGAATGCCAAGTGATATCTGCTGATACCATAGCTGTCACTCAATAGCTTTCTCAAGATTCTCCTTCAGCAGCAAAAAACAAAGTGTCTAAGCTTAGCCAAAGTAGGACCAGTGATGATACAAAGTGACAGAGCTTTCATTGCATGGGAGACAGTTTAGATAGCTGTTGCTTTGGATTCCTAAAAGCCGCAGATGGAGCACTCAGTCTATGAGTGAAGCGTGTGTGATCTTCAGGGGAGCCGGCCAAAGTGCTAAAGTGCATGGGTTTTGGATGTCAGTGCGAACATGTGGTGCTGTGTGAATAAAACGTGATAGTGCCTATCATAATGAGCCTGCGTCATATTCTACTTGACATACTAAGCAAAGCTTTCAGCTCTGGGTGTATTGATGATGGAATTTTGTTCACAATTGTTTCATGATAGCTTGTTCTGACACTTGAAAGCCAAATGCTTTTTATCTTCTTATCAGGAAAGATTTAAAAGTAGCATCGCGTACTCTGCCCCTCTAGCGCTGAGAACTCATTTGTTCCAATCTTCACCCTAAAAAGTTTAACCTGGTGAATACCCCAGCTTTGCACAGAGAACCGTTTCTTTTTTGTTATCCAATGAACAGCACTGGACCAAGAATTACATACTTGAGTTGCAACACCACATTCTTGAATTAAAATTATTTGCTCAGATGAAATAAATAAAAGGGATCACTGTGTGTTCATGTGTGTGTCCTCTGATCTATTGTTCATATATACTGAGTTAAGCAAAGGCAGGTAATTTCTATATTTCTAATTTGTTTGTTTACATCTTATTTTAAAACTTTAATCTCTACCAATATAATTCTTTATTATTCATGGATAACTTTAAGATTAGGGTGCCTTAGACTGACTTCCTCAGGAATCAAGACCTGATACAAAGTGGAAGTGCTTTGTTGGAAAATGTGTTCTGGAGGTAGAAGTGAGAGATGAAGTAGTGAAGAAGGGAGAAGTCAGTTCAAGCTGTCTCCCTGAACTGGTTGTTCCAACTGGTTATTCCAACACATAAGACCTCTTGAAGAACTTTATGAAGTAAATTTTAGGACTGTCTTTAGAGTATAAAGGAGGAAGACTCCATCCATGCATTCATGTCTATCATGAGTAAAATAGCTGTCCTTCGGAGCACTTCTGGTTTACACTTGAGTGAGTTTCCCCATTCCAGCAGCTTTATAAACAGAGGCCTTCATGGAGTGTCTAAAATGCTGTCAAGATAAAAGCTTGCATGAAACAACTTTGAGCTAAAGCAAAACTGGTTGTTCCTGTGACTGCAATAAGAGCAAATCTGTGGTGGTACCCAAGAGGCTTCTGATTTGTGAGGGCTCCATAACTTACAAATAATCTCAATTCCAAAAATTCACTTGTAAGTATATGAGTACTCTATTCCTACACAAACTGTTTAAATTTCCTTTAAATGTTTAGTAAACATTTTTAAAGAACTTCCCAGTGTAATCCACAGAGACCCACTTAACCCATACAGATAAAAATATTACTTTTCCCAATGACAAACTGTGTTAAAAAATCCTATTATAACTGTATATCATATTGTTTCAACTAAACATGCTAACTGACATCTTAAAGCTCTTGGAAAATGGCTGCTAACAGCCTCAGCCAAACCAGGTTGATCTCTAAATTCATTCTCACTAGAACATTAGTGACTAACAACAGATCTGTCTGGTTAACGGGAGAGCAAAGCAAATCATAAGAGTGAAGCACTAAGGGGGAGCACTGGCAAAGGTGAAAGTTTTCTAAGTTGCTTTTAGCAGTCTGCCTGCTCCAGAGTTTTCCATCTTCTCGTCACATTTCATCACATACATTGTTTTTACACTGCTTCCACTTTGACTATAGTCTTTGGGTCTGGGCAAGGGACATGCAAAAAGGCATGGCATGGAATTTTGAATCAACAATGATACCTTTATTTTTCATTCATTAATTTTTAAATTATTATTTGAATGATAAGAGAAAGGAGCATCCGGAATAATAAGTAGTAATTCTGTGATGTTTATTGCATTTGTAAATTAAGTCATCTAAAATTGGAGAGTTTAACCTATTTTTTATTATGGCAAAATTTTACTCTTTAATCCTATATCCCTGTTTTTATGTGTGGAATGGGAAAAAAATTTAAAAACAAAAACAAAATACTCTGGTTTACTACTTTCAAGTTCTTTCCTTAAACTTATCTTTACAGTTCTTTTTCTTTGGAATTTACCCACAGTTATCCCAAGAGGAGAAAATCTTCCTTTGATGTTTAGCATATGAATAAGAAATAAAACTATAAAACATTATTAAAGAGTGATTTCAGTAAAAGTAGGAAAGAACTCTGACACTCTATCCCTCAATAAAGGCAATGAGAATCTGGCAAAAAGTGGCTGGAATAAACTTTTTCAGAGCTCTAAAAACTAATCAAAATACCTTCACAGTCAGGGAAAAAGTATGTTTAAAAGAAAAGAATCTTAGTAAGAAAAAGATATATTCAACAGAATGCAGAGTTCCAGAGAACAGAAAGTAGAGATAAAGTCTTCGTAAGTGAAAAATGAAAATAAACAGTAGAGAACAACAGAATGGGAAAGATTAGAGATCTCTTCAGGAAAGTTGAAGATACCAAGGGAATATTTCATGCAAAGATGGGCACAATAAAGGACAAAAACTGCAAGAACCTAACAGAAGCAGAAGAGGTTAAGAAGAAGTGGCAAGAATATGCAGAACTGTACAGAACTGTACACAAATAACCACAATGGTGTGGTCACTCACCTAGAGCCAGACATCCTGGAGTGAGAAAGAAATTGGGCCTTTTAGGAAGCATTACTAGGAGCAAAGCTAGAGGAGATGATGGAATTCCAGCTGAGTTATTTAAAATCCTAAAAGATGATGTTGTTAAAGTGCTGCACTCAATATGCCAGAAAATTTAGAAAAATCAGCAGTGGCCACAGGACTGGAAAGGGTCAGCTTTCATTCCAATTTCAAAGAAAGGCAATGCCAAGGAATGTGCAAACTGCCATACAATTGTGCTCGTTTCACATGCTAGCAAGGTAATGCTCAAAATCCTTCAAGCTAGGCTTCAACAGCACGTGAACTGAGAACTTCCAGATGTTCAAGTTGGATTCAGAAAAGCCAGAAAAACCCGAGATCAAATTGCCAACATCATTTTGATCATAGAAAAAAACAAGGGAATTCAGAGAAAAAACATCTACTTCTGCTTCACTGACTAAGCTAAATAAAGCCTTTGACTGTGTGGATCACAGCAAAATATGGAAAATTCTTCAAGAGATGGGAATACCAGACCACCTTACTTGTCTCCTGAGAAACCTGTATGTAGAATAAGAAGCAACAGTTAGAAACAGACATGGGACAACTAACTGGTTCAAAATTGGGAAAGGAGTACGTCAAGGCTGTATATTGTCACCCTGCTTATTTAACTTATATGCAGAGTACATCATGTAAAATGATGGACCAAATGACCTACAAGCTGAAATCAAGATAGCCAGGAGAAATATTAATAACCTCAAAAATACCACTCTAATCACAGAAAGTGAAGAGGAACTAAAGAGCTTCTTGATGAAGAAGAAAGTGAAGAAGAAAATGAAAAAGCTGGCTTAAAACTCAGCATTCAAAAACTAAGCCCATGGCATTTGGTCCCATCACTTCAGGGCAAATAGGTGGGGAAAAATTGGAAACAGTGATAGATTTCATTTTTCTTGGGCTTCAGAATCACTGTGGACAGTGACTGCAGTTACAAAATTAAAAGATACTTGTTCCTCAAATTAAAAGATACTTGCTCCATGAAAGAGAAGCTATGACAAACCTAGACATAATATTAAAAAGCGGAGACAACAGTTTGCTGACAAGAGTCCATAGAGTCAAAGCTATTGTTTTCCCTGTAGTCATGTGCAGATGTGAGAGTTGGGCCATAAAGAAGGCTCAGCACTGAAGAATTGATGTTTTCGAGCTGTGGTGCTAGAGAAGTTTCTTTTTTTTATTATTTATTTATTTTAATTGGAGGCTAATTAATTTACATTATTGTATTGGTTTTGCCATACACTGACATGAATCTGCCCCGGGTGTACACGTGTTCCCCATCTTGAACCCCCCTCCCGCCTACCTCCCCATCCCATCCTTCTGGGTCATCCCAGTGCAGTCCCTTGGACTGCAAGAAGATCAAACTAGTCAATCCTAAAGGAAATCAAGGGATTTACCAGGTGGTGCTAGTGGTAAATACCCTGCTTGCCAGTGCAAGGACATAAGAGATTTGGGTTCGATCCATGGGTTGGGAAGATCCCCTGGAGGAGGAAATGGCAACCCACTCCAATATTCTTGCTGGAGAATCCCATGGACAGAGGAGCCCGGTGGGCTGCAGTCCATGGGTTCGCAAAGAGTTGACTGAAGCGACTTAGCACCCAAAGGAAATCAACTCCAACTATTCATTGGAAAGATTGATGCTGAAGCTGAAGCTCCAGTAGTTTGGCCACCTGATGCAAACAGCCAGGTCACTGGAAAAGACCCTGATCCTTGGAAAGATTGAGGGCAGGAATTAAAGGTGACGTGACAGAGGATGAGATGGTTGATGGCATCACTGACTCAACGGTTATGAGCTTGAGCAAACCCCAGGTTGCTGTTGCTTTTCAGTCGCTCAGTCATGTCCAATTCTTTGGGACCCCATGGAAGGAGGCATGCCAGGCTTCCCTATCCTTTGCCATCTCCCAGAGCTTGCTCAAACTCATGTCCACTGACTCGGTGATGCCATCTAACCATCTCACCCTCTGTCACCCTCTTCTCCTGCCTTTAATCTTTCCCAGCATCAGAGTCTTTTCCAGTGAGTCGGCTTTTCACATCAGGTGGCCAAAGTATTGGAGCTTCAGCTTCAGCATCAATCCTCCCAAACTCCAGGAGATAGTGAAAGATAGGGAAGCCTGGTGTGCTGCAGTTGATGGTGTCACAGAGTCAGACATGACTTAGCAACCGAACAGTAGAACAGATCATCCCATCTCTGACTCTCCGGGTTAGTGGTGATCTTGAAGAAAACAGAAGTCTCCATTGGTACACATACTGGTATCAGAAGGAGTTGATGAACTTCATTTATAAAGTTTTGGTTCTTTGTTTTTACCTGCCTTGTGTCTTTATGGAGGACAACTCAAAGGGATTCCTTTCATCCTACCTAACTCAGAACTCTCCCAGTGTTGAAGTGGCTACCCAGGGAGCATTTGTTAAAACATTTATAGCCAATTACATTTGTTGTTTCCATCTATGGTAATGGAGTACAATTAGGGAAAACAATAGACTAACTAAAACTTGGGAAGAAAGGCTGAGGATGAGATATTTTGTGGAATAAGAATATGAAAAATTCTCACATATTCCTGGGACTCTAGCAGTCCCTGCACTTTCCCAGGGCTCTATGATGCTCAGGATATTAAAAAAAGAAAAAAGAAAGTCCTGACATCTGGATGAACGTCAAGCTCTGTACAAGTAGGAAATGAGGTCTAAGGCAGAGCTGTAAATTGCCTACATGAGTATTGAAGGTGTGCATCAGCACACACAGAAAGCCCATCTGTAAAGATTAGAAGATCTATTATGTCTCTAGGTGCTAAGGTAGTCTTTGCCCAATCACCAACTGACTACTAAACCAACAAAATAGAGAATTCGGTCACCCCACATAACGAAGAATACAAATTTGCGAAACAAGCTCAGAAAAGTCAGCACATGCTGAGAAGGGTTGGGGGCGGGAGGAGAAGGGGACGACCGAGAATGAGATGGCTGGATGGCATCACCGACTCTGTGGACATGAGTTTGAGTGTACTCTGGGAGTTGGTGATGGACAGGGAGGCCTGGTGTGCTGTGATTCATGGGGTCACGGAGAGTCGGACACGACTGAGCAACTGAACTGAACTGAACTGAACAAGAAGTGACATAAACATACCCTGGGTATGAGGTCGTTTGTTTCCCATAGTTGTCACATTATAATATTCAAAATTTCCAGATTTCAGTTTAAAAGTACAAAGTGTGCAAACAAATAAGAAAATATGACTCATACAAAAGGGGAAAAAGCAAGTAATAGAAACTGCTTCAGTGGAAGCCCAGACATTGGACTTACTAAATAGTAACTTTAAATCTCATGTTTAAATATATTCAAAACGCTAAAGGAAACCATGTTCAAAAGCTAAAAGAAATTGTATCACCAAAGATGTAACACTAATAAAGATATAATCATTACAAAAAGGTATCAAGTAGAAATTCTGACACTGAAAATTATTATTGTTCAGTCATTCAGTTGTGTCCAGTTCTTTCTGACCCCATGGACTTCAGCTCAGCAGCCTTCCTGTCCTTCATTAACTCCCAGAACATGCTCCAACTCATGTCCATTGAGTTGGTGATGCCATCCAACCATCTCATGCTCTGTCGTCCCCTTCTCCTCCTGCCTTCAATCTTTCCCAGCATCAGGGTCTTTTCCAATGAGTCTGCTCTTTGCATCAGATGGCCAAAGTATGGAGTTTCAGCTTCGGCATCAGGCCTTCCAATGAATATTCAGGACTGATTTCCTTTAGGATTGACTGGTTTGATCTGCTTGCAGTCCAAGGATCTCAAGTGTCTTCTCTAGCAGCACAGTTCGAAAGCATCAGTTCTATGCTCAGCCTTCTTTACGGTCCATCTCTCACATCCATAGGAGAAACCATAGCATTGACTATAAGCCCCTTTGCCAGCAAAGTGTTGTCTCGCTTTTTAACATGCTGTTTAGGTTTCTCATAACTTTTCTTTTAATTTCATGGCCACAGTCACTATCCACAGTGATTTTGGAGCCCAAGAAAAAGTCTGCCACTGTTTTCCACTGTTTCCCCATCTGTTTGCCATGAAGTGATGGGACCAGATGTCATTTTAGTTTTTTGAATGTTCAGTTTTAAACCAGCTTTTTCATGCTCCATTTTCACCTTCATCAAGAGGCTTTTTAGTTACTCTTTGCTTAAAAATTGACTAGAGGGGCTAAATAACATGCTGGTGCAAGAAGAAGAAAGAGTCAATAGACAAGAAGTTTTATATGTGGAAATTATTCAATCTGAGAGACAGAAAGGAAAAAGAGTAAAGGAAAGTGAGCAGAGCCTAGGAAACCAGTTTTCTGCCATCAAGTGTACTTGTATATACATAATAGAGTCCCAAAAGAAAAGGAATGAAAGGAGCAGAAAGAACATTTGAATATCAAGAATAACTGAATGTAGCTTTTTACAACTGTGTATTCTATAGTATTTTTTCACTTGGTGAAATTTTAACTGTTAATGTTTTTGGCATTGTGCTTTGTACCATTTATTAAATAAAAAATAAATAAAAATATATCTAAAAAGAGAATATTTGAAGAATTAATGATAAAAATCTTCCCGAACTTGAAAACAAAGAACATTAATGTACACATTTAATCTCAATGAATTCAATAGGATAAACTAAATGGGATCTATGGTCTGCCCAGATGGCTCAGTGACAAAAGAATCTTCCTGCCAATGCAGGAGATGCAGGAGATGCCAGTTTCAAAGAGCTGGCCACGACTGAGCGACTGAGCACGCACAAACAAAAAGAAATCTATGCTGAGGGACATTGTAATCGAAGTGTTGAAAGATGTAGGCAAAGAGAGTACTATGAAAGCAGTGGTGGAAAAGGGAGCCTCCTATGAAAATAGATGATTGCTTATCAGAATTCAAGGGCCGGAAGACTGTGGGATGACATATTCAAAGTGGTGAGAGAAAAAAAAAAAAGCCTGCAAACTGATAATTCTATATTTGATGAAGCTATCCTTCAAAAATAGAGGAGAAATTAAGCCAATCCCAGAAAAACAAAACTAAGAGAATTCATTGCTGCTATACTTGCCCTGCTATTCAAGACGAAATGAAAGCATACTTGACAGTAATGCAAACTCACATAAAGAAATAAAGAACACTGTGAAGGTTAATGCACAGACAAATATAAAAATCAGTGTTCTCATATTTCTTGTTTGTAATATCTCTTGCTTCATATTCAATTTAAAAGACAACTTCATCAAACAATAATAATAAATCTAGTTTTGATGGATAATTACTACAGATGCAATTTATAAAAATAAAAGCATAAAGGGAGATATAGAGCTATACAGTAGCAAAGATTTTATATACTGTTAAACATTTTTGGTATTAATCCAAGCTGCTGCTGAGTCTGTTGTTTAATCACTAAGTTGATTGCTGCAAATTAATGTTAGTTGTAATCCCCAGGTGAAGAGTTGACTCACTGGAAAAGACTCTGATGCTGGGAGGGATTGGGGGCAGGAGGAGAAGGGGACGACAGAGAATGAGATGGCTGGATGGCATCACCGACTCGATGGACATGAGTTTGAGTGAACTCCGGGAGTTGGTGGTGGACAGGGAGGCCTGGCGTGCTGTGATTCATGGGGTCGCAAAGAGTCACGACTGAGCTACTTAACTGAACTGAACTGAACTGAATCCCCAGGTCAAGTACTAAGAAAGCCATTTAAAAGTACATATAGAATAAAGGACAAAAAAATAAGCTGTTACAGTAGAAAAGATATCCATTGTAAAAGAGGGGTTTCCCAGGTGGCTCAAGTAGTAAAGAATCTGCCTGCCAATGAAGGAGATGCAGGTTCAATCCCTGGATCAGGAAGATGCCCTGGAGGAGGGAGTGGCAGTGCACAAGAGTATTCTTGCCTGGAAAATTCCCAAGGACAAAGAAGCCAGGCAGACTATATGCAGAGAGCTAAGATCCCACATGCCTCATGGCCAAAACACCAAACATAAACAGCAGAAGCAATACTGTAGCAAATTCAATAGACTTTAAGCATACATTATTCATCAGAGGGCAGACAGAATGAAAGCCACAATCACAGAAGACAAAGCAAACTGATCGCATGGACCACAGCCCTGTCTAACTCAATGAAACTACAGGGCCACCCAAGGTGGACAGATCATGGTGGAGAGTTCTGACAAAACGTGGTCCATGGGAGAAGGGAATGGCAAACTGCTTCAGCATTCTTGCCTTGATAACTCCATGAACAGTAGGAAAAGACAAAAAGATATCACACTGAAAGATGAACTCCCTAGGTCAGTATGTGCCCAACTTGCTACTGGAGAAGAGTGGAGAAATAGCCCCAGAAGGAATGAAGAGGGTGACCAAATGGAAACAACAGCCACTTGTGTATGTGTCTGGTGGTGAAAGCAAAGTCTGATGCTATAAAGAACAATTCTCCATAGGAACCTGGAATGTTAGGTCCATGAATCAAGGTAAACTGAAAGTCATCAGGCAGGACATGGCAAGAGTGAATATCGATATTTTAGGATTAAGGGAACTAAAATGGACTGGCATGGGGGAATTTAACTCAGATGACCATTATACCTACTACTGTGGGCAAGAATCCCTTAGAAGAAATGGAGTAGTCCTCACAGTCAACATAACAGTCCAAAATGCAGTACTTGGGTGCAATCTCAAAAGCAACAGAATGATCTCTGTTCACTTCCAAGGCAAACCATTCAATATCAAAGTAATCCAAGTCTATGCCCCAGCCATTAATGTTGAACAAGCTGAAGTTGAACAGTTCTGTGATGACCTACAAGATTTCAGAACTAGCACCAAAAACAAAATGTCCTTTTCATCACAGGGGACTGGAATGCAAAAGTAGGAAGTCAAGAGGTACCTAGAGTAACGAGCCAGTTTGGCCTTGAAGTACAAAATGAAGCAGGGCAAGGGCTAACACGGTTTTGTCAGAGGAACACACTGGTCATAGCAAACACCCTCTTCCAACAACACAAGAGATGACTCTACACGTGTACATCACCAGATGGTCAGTACTGAAATCAGATTGACTATATCCTTTGCAGCCAAAGATGGAGAAGCTCTATACAGTCAGCAAAACAAGACGGGGAGCTGACAGTGGCTCATATGAGCTCCTTATTGCAAAATTCAGACTTAAATTGAATAAAGTAGGGAAAACCACTAGGGCATTCAGTTATGACCTAAAACAAATGCCTTATGATTATTCAGTGAAAGCAACAAATATATTAGAGCTAATAGACAGAGTGCCTGAAGAACTATGTACAGAGGTTCGTTACACTGTACAGGAGACGGTGATCAAAACCATCCCCAAGAAAAAGAAATGCAAAACGGCAAAGTGGTTGTCTGACAAGGCCTTACAAACAGCTGAGAAAAAAAAAGAGAAGTAAAAGACAGAAGAGAAAAGGAAAGATATACCCATCTGAATGCAGAGTTCCAAAGAATAGCAAGGAGAGATAAGAAAGCCTTCCTACATGATCAATGGAAAGAAATAGAGGGAAAAAATAGAATGGGAAAAACTAAAGATCTTCTCAAGATTATTAAAGATATCAAGGGAACATTTCATGCAAAAATGGGCACACTTAAGGACAGAAACAGTATGAACCTTAAAGAAGAAGATATTAAGAAAAGGTGGCAAGAATACACAGAAGAACAAAAAAGACCTTAATGACTCAGATAACCATGATGGTGTGATCACTCACCTAGAGCCAGACATCCTAGAATGTGAAGTCGGGTGGGCCTTAGGAAGCATCACTACAAACAAAGCTAGTGGAGGTGATGGAATTCCAGCTGAGCTATTTCAAATTCTAAAAGATGATGCTGTTAAAGTGCAGCAATCAATATGCCAGCAAATTTGGAAAACTCAGAAGTGGCCACAGGACTGGAAAAGTCAGTGTCCCTTCCAACCCCAAAGAAAGGCAATGTGAAAGAATGATCAAACTACTGCACAATTGCACTCATCTCACACACTAGTAAAGTAATGCTCAAAATTCTCCAAGCCAGGCTTCAGCAGTACATGAACCGAGAACATCCAGATTTTCCAGCTGGATTTAGAAAAGGCAGAGGAGCTAGAGATCAAATTGCCAGCATCCACTGGATCATTGAAAAAGCAAGAGAATTCCAGAAAAATATCTACTTCTACTTCATTGACTATGCTAAAGACACTGACTGTGTCGATCACAACAAGCTATGGAAAATTCTCCAAAAGATGGAAATACCAAACCACCTTACCTGCCTAATGAGAAATCCGTATGCAGGTCAAGAAGCAACAGTTAGAACTGGACATGAAACAATAGATTAATTCCAAATTGGGAAAGGAGTATGTCAAGGCTGTACATTGTCACCCTGATTATTTAACTTATATGCAGAGTATATCATGAGAAAAATTGGGTTGGATGAAGCACAAACTGGAATCAAGATTGCCAGGAGAAATATCAACAACCTGAGATATGCAGAGAACACCACCCTTATGGCAGAAAACAAAGAAGAACTAAAGAGCCTCTTGATGAAAGTGAAAGAGGAGAGTGAAAAAGCTGGCTTAAAACTCAACATTCCAGAAATGAAGATCATGGCATCTGGTCCTATCAGTTCAGTTCAGTTCAGTTCAGTCGCTCAGTCGTGTCCGACTCTCCGCGACCCCATGAATCACAGCACGCCAGGCCTCCCTGTCCATCACCAACTCCCGGAGTACACTCAAACTCATGTCCACAGAGTCGGTGATGCCATCCAGCCATCTCATTCTCTGTCGTCCCCATCTCCTCCCTCCCCCAACCTTTCCCAGCATCAGAGTCTTTTCCAGTGAGTCAACTCATCGCATGAGGTGGCCAAAGTATTGCAGTTTCAGCTTTAGCATCAGTCCCTCCAATGAACATCCAGGATTGATCTCCTTTAGAATGGACTGGTTGGATCTCTTTGCAGTATAAGGGACTCTCAAGAGTCTTCTCCAACACCACAGTTCAAGAGCATCAATTCTTCGGCGATCAGCCTTCTTCACAGTCCAACTCTCACATCCATACGTGACCACGGGAAAAACCATTGCCTTGACTAGACGGACCTTGGTTGGCAAAGTAATGTTTCTGCTTTTTAATATACTATCTAGGTTGGTCATAACTTTCCTTCCAAGGAGTAAGCGTCTTTTTATTTCATGGCTGCAATCAGCATCTGCAGTGATTTTGGAGCCCAAAAAAATTAAGTCTGACACTGTTTCCACTGTTTTTCCATCTATTTCCCATGAAGTGATGGGACCAGATGCCATGATCTTTGTTTTCTGAATGTTGAGCTTCAAGCCAACCTTTTCACTCTCCTCTTTCACTTTCATCAAGAGGCTTTTGAGTTCCTCTTCACTTTCTGCCATAAGGGTAGTGTCATCTGCATATCTGAGGTTATTGATATTTCTCCCAGCAATCTTGATTCCAGCTTGTGCTTCTTCCAGCCCAGCGTTCCTCATGATGTACTCTGCATATAAGTTAAATAAGCAAGGTGACAATATACAACCCTGACGTACACCTTTTCCTATTTGGAACCAGTCTGTTGTTCCATGTCCAGTTCTAACTGTTGCTTCCTGACCTGCATACAGGTTTCTCAAGAGGCAGGTCAGGTGGTCTGGGATTCCCATCTCTTTCAGAATGTTCCACAGTTTATTGTGATCCACACAGTCAAAGGCTTTGGCATAGTCAATGAAGCAGAAAGAGATGTTTTTCTGAAACTCTCTTGCTTTCTCCATGATCCAGCGGATGTTGGCTATTTGATCTCTGGTGCCTCTGCCTTTTCTAAAACCTGCTTGAACATCTGGGAGTTCACGGTTTACATACTGCTGAAGCCTGGCTTGGAGAATTTTGAGCATGACTTTACTAGCGTGTGAGATGAGTGCAATTGTGCGATAGTTTGAGCATTCTTTGGCATTGCCTTTCTTTGGGATTGGAATGAAGACTGACCTCTTCCAGTCCTGTGGCCACTGCTGAGTTTTCCAAATCTGCTGGCATATTGAGTGCAACACTTTCACAGCATCATCTTTCAAGACTTGAAATAGCTCAACTGGAATTCCATCACCTCCACTCGCTTTGTTCGTAGTGATGCTCTCTAAGGCCCACTTGACTTCACATTCCAAGATGTCTGGCTCTAGGTCAGTGATCACGTTATCGTGACTATCTTGGTCGTGAAAATCTTTTTTGTACAGTTCTTCTGTGTATTCCTGCCACCTCTTCTTAATATCTTCTGCTTCTGTTAGGTCCATACCATTTCTGTCCTTTATCGAGCCCATCTTTGCATGAAATGTTCCCTTGGAATCTCTAATTTTCTTGAAGAGGTCTCCTGTTTTTCCTATTCTGTTGGTCCCATCACTTCATGGCAAATAGATAGGGAAACAATGGAAACAGTGAGAGACTTTATTTTCTTGGGCTCCAAAATCACTGCAAATGGTGACTGCAGCCATGATATGAAAAGATCCTTGCTCCTTGAAAGAAAAGCTATGACCGACCTAGACAGCATATTAAAAAGGAGAGACATTCTTTGCCAACAAAAGTCCATATAGTCAAAGCTATGGTTTTTCCAGTGGTCATGTAAGGATGTGAGAGTTGGACAATAAAGAGGGCTGATTGCCAAAGAATTGATGCTTTTGAACTGAGCTGTTGGAGAAGACTCTTGAGAGTCCCCTGGACCTCAAGGAGATCAAACGAGTTAATCCTAAAGGAAATCAATCCTGAATATTCATTGGAAGGACTGATGCTGAGGCTGAAGATCCAATACTTTGGCCAACTGATGCAAAGAGCCAGCTCATTAGCAAAGACCCTGATTCTGGGAAAGATTGAAGGCAGGAAGAGAAGGGGATGACAGAGGACGAGTTGGTTGGATGACATCACCAACCCAATGGACATGAGTTTGATGAAGCTCTGAGAAATGAGGATGAACAGAGAAGCCTGGCCTGCTGCAGCCCATGGGGTCACAAAGTGTCAGACATGACTGAGTAACTGAACAACAGATCGTGAAAGAAGGCAATAATAGAGGACTTGGTAACAAAAGAGATATGAAATACAGAAAACTAATAGCAAAATGCCAGAAATCATTCTATAAAAGTTATTACACTAAATGTAAATAAAGGTGGACTAATAAGAGTCAGAATTGGAAGAATGAATGAAAAAATATGATTCAACTAGATACTGTCTACAAGACACGCACTGCAAATTCAACAGCCCATAAGTTGAAATTAAAAAGAAAAGGAAAGATGTTTCATGAAAATAAGAACTAAAATAAAACCAGATGTCTATAATTAATATTAGACTTTAAGATAAAATTTCTTATAAAATACAGAGAATATCACATAATAATAAAAAGGTCAATTCATCAAGGAAATATAAATGTTATAAATGTACATTCACCTAAAGTAAAGCCCCCAAATACATGAAACAAATACGAAGATGATTAAAGACAGAATATAGAGTTCATCAATGATGTTAGGATATTTCAGTACCTCACTTTGAATAATGGATAAACGAGTAGGCAGAAAATTGGAGAAATTAGACTAGAAGATTTGGACATTATGTAACAGCTAGCCCTAATTGGCCTTTTTAAACGAACAATGCAAAGAAATAGAGGAAAACAATAGCATGGGTAGTTCAGTTCAGTTCAGTTCATTTCAGTCGCTCGTCGTGTCCGACTCTTTGCAACCCCATGAATCACAGCACGCCAGGCCTCCCTGTCCATCACCAACTCCCAGAGTTCACTCAAACTCATGTCCACAGAGTCGGTGATGCCATCCAGCCATCTCATTCTCTGTCGTCCCCGACTCCTCCCGCCCCCAATCCCTCCCAGCATCAGAGTCTTTTCCAGTGAGTCAACTCGACACATGAGGTGGCCAAAGTACTGGAGTTTCAGCTTTAGCATCAGTCCTTCCAATGAACACCCAGGATTGATTTCCTTTAGAATGGACTGGTTGGATCTCCTTGCAGTCCAAGGGACTCTCAAGAGTCTTCTCCAGCACCACAGTTCAAGAGCATCAATTCTTCGGCGTTCAGCTTTCTTCACAGTCCAACTCTCACATCCATACATGACCATGGGAAAAACCATAGCCTTGACTAGACGGACCTTGGTTGGCAAAGTAATGTCTCTGCTTTTTAATATACTATCTAGGTTGGTCATAACTTTCCTTCCAAGGAGTAAGCATCTTTTAATTTCCTGGCTGCAATCAGCATCTGCAGTGATTTTGGAGCCCAAAAAAACAAAGTCTGACACTGTTTCCACTGTTTTTCCATCTATTTCCCATGAAGTGATGGGACCAGATGCCGTGATCTTCATTTTCTGAATGTTGAGCTTCAAGCCAAACTTTTCACTCTCCTCTTTCACTTTCATCAAGAGGCTTTTGAGTTCCTCTTCACTTTCTGCCATAAGGGTGTTGTCATCTGCATATCTGAGGTTATTGATATTTCTCCCAGCAATTTTGATTCCAGCTTGTGCTTCTTCCAGCCCAGCGTTCCTCATGATGTACTCTGCATATAAGTTAAATAAGCAGGGTGACAATATACAACCTTGACGTACTCCTTTTCCTATTTGGAACCAGTCTATTGTTCCATGTCCAGTTCTAACTGTTGCTTCCTGACCTGCATACAGGTTTCTTAAGAGGCAGATCAGGTGGTCTGGGATTCCCATCTCTTTCAGAATGTTCCACAGTTTATTGTGATCGACACAGTCAAAGGCTTTGGCATAGTCAATGAAGCAGAAATAGATGTTTTTCTGGAACTCTCTTGCTTTCTCCATGATCCAGTGGATGTTGGCAATTTGATCTTTGGTGCCTCTGCCTTTTCTAAAATCTGCTTGAACATCTGGAAGTTCACAGTTCACATACTGCTGAAGCATGGCTTGGAGAATTTTGACCATGACTTTACTAGCGTGTGAGATGAGTGCAATTGTGAGGCAGTTTGAGCATTCTTTGGCATTCCCTTTTTTTGGGATTGGAATGAAGACTGACCTTTTCCAGTCCTGTGGCCACTGCTGAGTTTTCCAAATTTGCTGGGATATTGAGTGCAGCACTTTCACAACATCATTTTTCAGGATTTGAGATAGCTCAATTTGAATTCCTTCACCTCCACTAGCTTTGTTCGTAGTGATGCTCTCTAAGGCCCACTTGACTTCACATTCCAAGATGTCTGGCTCCAGGTGAGTGATCACGCCATCATGATTATCTTCATCATGAAGATCTTTTTTGTACAGTTCTTCTGTGTATTCTTGCCAACTCTTCTTAATATCTTCTGCTTCTGTTAGGTCCATACAATTTCTGTCTTATCGAGCCCATCTTTGCATGAAATGTTCCCTTGATATCTCTAATTTTCTTGAAGAAATCTCTTGTTTTTCCTATTCTGTTGTTTTCCTCTATTTCTTTGCATTGATTGCTGAGGAAGGCTTTCTTTTCTCTCCTTGCTTTTCTTTGGAACTCTGCATTCAGATGCTTATATCTTTCCTTTTCTCCTTTGCTTTTCGCTTCTCTCTTTTCACAGCTATTTGTAAGGCCTCCTCAGACAGCCATTTTGCTTTTTTGCATTTCTTTTCCATGGGGATGGTCTTGGTCCCTGTCTCCTGTAAAATGTCACGA
This sequence comes from Moschus berezovskii, assembly GCF_049115385.1. Classification (NCBI taxonomy): domain Eukaryota; kingdom Metazoa; phylum Chordata; class Mammalia; order Artiodactyla; family Moschidae; genus Moschus; species Moschus berezovskii. The sequence goes on along the minus strand of NC_142475.1, from coordinate 8,978,156 downwards.
ACCTCCATCCAGAGTTCATCAGGCACTCTATCAGATCTAGTCCCTTAAATCTATTTCTCACTTCCACTGTATAATCATAAGGGATTTGATTTAGGTCATATCTGAATTGTCTAGTGGTTTTCCCTACTTTCTTCAATTTAAGTCTGAATTTGGCAATAAGGAGTTCATGATCTGAGCCACAGTCAGCTCCTGGTCTTGTTTTTGCTGACTGTATAGAGCTTCTCCATCTTTGGCTGCAAAGAATATAATCAATCTGATTTCGGTGTTGACCATCTCATGATGTCCATGTGTAGAGTCTTCTCTTGTGTTGTTGGAAGAGGGTGTTTGCTATGACCAGTGCGTTCTCTTGGCAAAACTCTATTAGCATTTGCCCTGCTTCATTTCGTGCTCCAAGGCCAAATTTGCCTGTTACTCCAGGTGTTTCTTGACTTCCTACTTTTGCATTCCAGTCCCCTAGAATGAAAAGGACATCTTTTTGGGTGTTAGTTCTAAAACGTCTTGTAGGTCTTCATAGAACCGTTCAACTTCGGCTTCTTCAGCATTACTGGTTGGGGCATAGACTTGGATTACTGTCATATTGAATGGTTTGCCTTGGAAATGAACAGAAATCATTCTGTTGTTTTTAAGATTGCATCCAAGTACTGCATTTCGGACTCTTTTGTTGACCATGATGGCTACTCCATTTCTTCTAAGGGATTCCTGCCCACAGTAGTAGATATAATGGTCATCTGAGTTAAATTCACCCATTCCAGTCCATTTTAGTTCACTGATTCCTAGAATGTCTATGTTCACTCTTGTCATCTCCTGTTTGACCACTTCCAATTTGCCTTGATTCATGGACCTAACATTCCAGGTTCCTATGCAATATTGCTCTTTACAGCATCGGACCTTGCTTCTATCACCAGTCACATCCACAACTGGGTATTGGTTTCGCTTTGGCTCCATCCCTTCATTCTTTCTGGAGTTATTTCTCCACTGATCTCCAGTAGCATACTGGGCACCTACCAACCTGGGGAATTCCTCATTCAGTATCCTATCATTTTGCCTTTTGATACTGTTCATGGGGTTGTCAAGGCAAGTATCCTGAAGTGGTTTGCCATTCCCTTCTCCAGTGGACCACATTTGCGTCTGCGCTGCTGCAGCTGGTGTGCGCTTTGCTGGAGCAGCTGTGAAGAGATATTCTACGACCAAGGTAAGAGAAACCCAAATAAGACGGTAGGTATTGTGAGGGGGCATTTGAGGGCAGACACACTGAAATCATAATCCCATAAAACTAGTTGATCTGATCATATGGGCCACAGCCCTGTCTAACTCAATGTAACTAAGCATGGGTAAGATTACTCATTTCTTCAAGAAAATGGGAGACATCAAGGGAATATTTCATGCAGGCTGGGTATGATAAAAGACAGAAATGGTAAGGACCTAACAGAACCAGGAGAAACCTGTATGCGGGTCAAGAAGCAACAGTTAGCATCAGACACGATTGAGTAACTGAACGACAATGAAGAGCCCAGAGCTAACAACACACTTACTATGAAACACTAGAATTCTTATACCCCCAGCATCAAAAAAAAGTCTGCTCTTTCTACTTCATTTCAGCATTTTACAGGAAGTTCTAGCTAGAGCAATTAGGCAATGATGTGAGATAAAAATGTTTACATTTGTTCACATTCATTTAATTTCAAATTAGGGTCTAAAAATCAAAACTCTTTCAAGTAAATTAAATAAACTCACAAATTTATGTCTATATCTTTAGCACTGGAGGTATAGCTCCTTGAGGTAATGAAATCTTTCATCATTTGGATCCATTCTCAGAGTGTACTAATTCTACTTACACGGGGAACTTTCAGACAATAAACATACTCTAGGACTCTCTTTCAGTCTGATTACAGCTCTGCTTCAGCATGAATGTGCTTTCCCTCAGGGCTCACTAATGTCTTCAGTTGTTACCGCATGTTATTCCTTCTGAACTAAATCGTAATGGAATGCATGGTACATCCTTCAAGATGAAATTGTTACAAGGCATTTAGCAGAGGCTTAATGAAACAACATTAATGAAATAACGACACTAAAACTGGTAGTGTCTGATATTACCTGCTATTTATCACCATTCAGCATTCACTCCAGTACTCTTGCCTGGCAAATCCCATGGACGGGGGAGCCCGGTGGGCTGCAGTCGTGGGGTCACTAAGGGTCGGACACGACTGAGCAACTTCACTTTCACTTTTCACTTTCATGCATTGGAGAAGGAAATGGCAACCCACTCCAGTACTCTTGCTGGAGAATCCCAGGGACGGGGAAGCCTGGTGGGCTGCCATCTATGGGGTCACACAGAGTCGGATACGAATGAAGCGACTTAGCAGCAGCAGCAGCATTCATTCACTAGAAAAACATTTGTTTAACAGTTATTCATTTTTTAGCTAGGCACTGCTCTTGATAAAAAGATTAATACTCACTACTTTCAATAAGACCATAGTGCATTTGGGGCTATGATATAGAGACAAAAATAGAAACAATCAAAATTTAATGAAATTTAATTTAAGAAAAATAAGGAAATTCCAAAAAAATTTTATTTCTGTTTCACTGACTATGGTAAAGCCTTTGATTGTGTCAATCACAATAAACTGTGGAAAATTCTTAAAGGAATGGGAATACCAGACCACCTTACCTGTCCCCTGAGAAACTTGTATGCAGGACAAGAAGCAACAGTTGGAAAGGGATATGGAACAATGGGCTGGTTCAAAATTGGAAAATGCTGTACATTGTCAGTCTCCTTGTTTAACTTATATGCAGAGTACATCATGTGAAATGCTGGGCTGGATGAATCATAAGTTGGACTCAAGATGACCAGGAAAAATATTAACAACCTCAGACAAGCAGATGATACCATCCTAATGGCAGAAAGTGAAGAGGAACTAAAGAGCCTCTTGATGAAGGTGAAAGAGGAGAGTGAAAAAAAATGGCTTAAAACTCAACATTCAAAAAATTAAGATCATGTCATCCATTCTCATCACTTCATGACAAATAGATGGGTAAAAAGTAGAAGCACTGACAGATTTTCTTTTCTGAGGTTCCAAAGTCACTGCGGATGGTGACTGTAGCCATGAAATAGCTTGCTTTTTGGAAGAAACACTATAACAAACTTAGAATGTTAAAAGCAAAAACATCACTTTGCAAACAAATCCTATATAGTCAAATCTAAGGTTTTTTAGTAGTCACGTACAGATATGAGAGTTGGACCATAAACAAGGCTGAGCCCTGAAGAACTGATGCTTTCAAACCATGGTGCTGGAGAAGACTCTTGAGAGTCCCTTGGATGGCATGGAGATCAAACCAGTCCATCCTAAAGGAAAGCAACCCTGAATATTCATTGGAGGCATTGATGCTGAAGCTGAAGCTCCAATACTTTGGCCACCTGATGCAAAGAGTGGGCTCATTGGAAAAAACCCTGATGTTGGAAAAGATTGAAGACAAGAGGAAAAAGGGATTATAAAGAATGAGAAGGTTGGATGGCATCACTGACTCAATGGACACAAGTTTGAGCAATCTCTGGGAGATAGTGAAGGACAGGGAAGCCTGGTGTGCTGCAGTTCATGGGGTCGCAAGGAGTTGGGCGTGACATTTACTGGACAACAACAACATTGCTTTAATGTAGCAAGTGCAGTGACAGAAACATGTCAGAGTGAGAACACAAAAAAGGAGCAAGTAGCATAAGCAACCCACTCCAGTGTTCTTGCCTGGAGAATCCCAGGGATGGGGGAGCCTGGTGGGCTTCTGTCTATGAGGTCACACAGAATCGGACACAACTGAAGTGACTTAGCAGCAGCAGCAGCAGCATAACCAAGAGGTGAGGTATGGCTTCTAAGAGGAGCAAAATCTGTTTCTGTAAGTAAAACAGCCAATTAAAGAACCAGGAAAAGGGAAGTAACTCTAGGCATGGGGTAATAATTCATAAAAATGCACAGGTAAGAAATATCATAAAGTGCAAATATATTGCCAGATTTATTTTTGCAATATTTCTAGAAAGGGTCAGACCAAGAAAAGCTTTGTATACCATGTTCAGAAGTTTAGATATTATCATGTTGGTAATGGAAAGCTGCTAATGATTTCTAAGAAGCAGCAAAGCACAGGTTTATCTGCACTTTATACAGTACACTTCTGAAGGCACACGGAATCTCAGGGACTATACTAGATGATTTTAGAATGAGCAGTTGGCATGACACATATTCAATGTACAATTATAAAAAACAGAAACCCATAGTATTTCTCTTGCTGAATTAAGAAAATTAAGAGAACTATTTGGCATACATAGGTGTGGATTGAGAAACTGAGAAAGAGTGACAGCTGTAAATCTAAATACTATTTCCTGGAGAGGAATTTTTTCTGAGTCAAGAGTAGACACCAACCTAGTGGTTAAAGATTACGCCTAGAGTCAGAGTTTGGGATTGACTGACTGAATGGACGTGAGTTTGAGTGAACTCTGGGAGTTGGTGATGGACAGGGAGGCCTGGCGTGGTCGCAAAGAGTTGGACACGACTGAGCGACTGAACTGAACTGAACTGCTCTCATAAAATTCCCAGTCTTTTGAAAAACAGAAAAGCAAAGCACCCTGAACTTCTTATATCAGGCTCCAGATACTTGCCTTCAGTAACACCTATGGATTCCTCAATTTCAAAGCAATACACAATCTAATAAGTAATATTTGATTGGATATTTTCCAATAAACTCAAAGAGTTTCTGTTTTTATGGCTGTGCTGGATCCCCATTGCGTGCAGGGGCTTTCTCTAATTACGGTGATCAGGGGCTAATCTTTAGTTGTGGTACATGGGCTTTTCACTGCGGTGGCTTCTCTTGTTGCAGAGCATAGGCTTTAGGCATGCAGGCTTTAGTACTTGAAACAACCGGGCTCAGTTGTTGCCGTTCTTGAGTTCCAGAGCATGGGCTTAGTAGTTGTGGCTCAGTTGCTCAGCGGCATGTGGGATCCTCCTAGACCAGGGGTCAAACCACTGTCCCCTGCATTGCAAGGTGGATTCTCAGCCTCTGGACTACCAGGGAAGCCCTGAAGAGTTTTTTAAAAACCAAAACAAAAAATATAAAATTTAATCATATGGTACTTTTTATATTCTTTTTTAGATAGTTGTTAGTGACGGTATCAGACTGACCATCCATGAGAGTATTGCAGACACTAAAGACCACAGTGCATTGTTAAAAACTAGTACACAACTATTTGGTAATGCCATGAATTGTTCTACAGTAAATCATGGATATAGGTATGTTCAGAACACAAAACAGCGAAGAGCTGAGATAAATTCCAGATAAAGCATAAAAGCATAGACTCCTCTTTTTTTCTCTTTCTCTGAAAGCTTTCATCTCATAAATTGCAACAGTGTCTTATTGTCCTGACCAAAATCGCTCCTTTTGCAGGAAAACACCATGGAAATTAACATCAACTAACATCAACTTGGCCTGAAGTAAAGAGTCTATTATAACTCCATTAGAAGAGAATTGCTGTGGCATCGAATTACCGTGGGAAATGAGTCCATGCTCTGACTTCCCATACTTCTTTGCTAAGACCCCATAGAGAATCCATTAGTGGGACCCAGAGTCACACTAGCCTATAATTTTTCTTTGTCTCCGGAAAACAGTAGCCTATGATTTGTCTTTGCCTGAGGTTTTATAAAGGCCATTCCTGGCTGAGTCTCATGCATGCTGTCATAGCCCCATATCCAGTTCATGTCTTAGTTACTGTCCAGACACCTTCCCGAGAGAAGACACAACGGAATCAGCCTCTCACAGTATATCTAGTGAGCAAGGAATTCATTGTAATTGAACTCTCTTTCTTGACTTCTGATTTCTTTGAAAACTGTATTTTAATTTTGAAAATAAGATTCTCAAATATTTGAGTTTTAATGCTAGATATATTCTGTCATCAAAAGCTTATATTAGATTTTGAAAGTTTGATACCAATGATATGGAAATATAACTACACTCTGTTTAAGCAGATTCTTTTTCATTAAAGAAGGCCATACTTTAATGGTCATAGTATAATGTTCAAGTACACTATATTTGATCAAAGTATCTCAGCCTGCTATTTTGAAAGATGACATTCATCTAGTTATTAATACAAAACATTAAAATGATTATTAGAGTAGTTCAAATATGAATTATCCTTACTTAAAGACACAATTACTTCTCGACTATTTATGTTAAAATATATAAATCTTAGGTAAGGATAGTTTACACATTAAAAGGGCACAATTTTAATTCAGTAGCTTAATACATAACTCCATGAAATCTAAACCATCTCAAAGTTCGTGCATGGATGGAATGATTTGAATCTCTTCTATGTTAATTCTTTTCTCTCTTTATGTTAATTCTTGGTCCAGTGGCAAAATATCTATGTTTTCCCAAGAGGGGCTTCTGTCATATTTTTAGATACTGTAATACTATGTAATGTTGCTTTTTTCTTCTCTAGTGATTCACATATTCTTTTGAAGGAATAGGAGTTCAGTGGAACAAAGGAGAAGCTATCACCAGACACGTTGCTTTGGTTATGGAAGTGTTACTCATCATGTAACCAGATTTTACCTCCTATGACCCTTGAAACATGGATAGCTGACCCTTTTGACCATGTACTGTTATCATTCAGGATAGAGGTAATGATTACATAGTAATAGGATATAATTATGATCCAACAAAGAGAAGGCAAAATTGTAGATAATGTACATATCACGATGTAGTCAACCAATGAATAGCCATCAGCAGAATCTGGCATAGCTCACTGCTCCATTCTTCTTGAACTGCAGCATTCACTGGACCCTTTTGGTTCTCCTCCTACCTTGCTGTTCACTTAGCTCAGCTTTCTTGCTTGACACCATCTTAAACTCCAACCTCTGAACAATGGAATGTCTTAGGATTCAGTCCTGGCATCATTACTTTTCATACCAAGAAATTCTTGGTTGCCTCATCTTGTCCTTTGGTTTTAAACCCCATATTTACGCTATGGACTCTCAGGTTCATGAATCCACACTGACTTCTCCTTGAAATGTCTCCAGCAGTCTATTAATATTTAACCCTGTTTTTGATACTAATTCTTGAATGTCTAAAAGGCATCTCAAAATTAGCTTTTCTAAAACCAAACTCTTGAATCCTTTCCCTTAAATTTGTTTTCCCTAATTTGTCTTATGTTATTAAATCACAATTTCATTTTTCTATTTAGAAGTCTTCCATGTTCCCTCTCTTTCATAGGTAAGGTCTGATCCATTACTGAATCCCGTTGGTTATACTTCAAAATATCTCCAGGATCTAATTGTTTTTTATCAATACCACCATTAACCCCTGGACCAAGGCACTACTAATCTCTCTTCTTTTTTTTTTTTTTGGCTTGGATATGATAGTAGTTTATAATTACCATTCCTGCTTACTCTGTTACTATTTATTCCTTACAAAGCAACCAGAATTGATTTATTTCACGGCAAGCTCAGATTATCATTGTACTGTTTTTAGTCACTCAGTTGTGTCTGACTCTTTGTGACCTCATGAACTCTAGCCCACCAGGCTCATCTGTCCATGGAGATTCTCCAGGCAAGAATACTGGAGTGGATGACATGTCCTCCTCCAGGGGATCGTCCCAACCCAGGGATCAAACCCAGGTCTCCCGCATTGTAAGCAAATTCTTTACCATCTGAGCCACCAGGGAAGTCCATTATTAGTTGACTCATTGAAAAAGACCTTGATACTGGGAAAGATTGAAGACAAGAGAAGGGGGCGACACAGGATGAGTTGGTTGGATGGCATCACTGACTCAATGGACATAAGTTTGAGCAAACTCAGGAAGAAAGTGAAAGACAGGGAAGCCTGGTAAGGTGCAGTCCATGTGGTTGCAGAGTCAGACATGATTTGGTGATTGAAAAACAACTGTCTATGTATGTCTGTTTATCCCCATATTTATAGATAGGTAAATGCTACTGCATTACTTCACAGAAGTTTTCGTTTAAATGTAAACAGAGAGAGGCCTTCTCTGACCACTCTAATTAGAACAGCACAGGTTATCATTATTCATCTCAAACTTTCCAAAGTCATCTCATTGTATTCAGAATAAATTCCCAAGTTTTATTTCTTACGAGCTACACGATCGGGCCTCTGTCTTCATCTCTGCAACTCTGATTATTCTCTCTGTGCTGCTGCATTGGTACGTGGTCGTCCTCACTTCCCCTGGACTGCACCCAGCACATTCCCATCACACGTGCTTTGCAACTGCTATTCCCTCTACCTTACCTGTCTCCTGAGAAATCTGTGTTCAGGACAAGAAACAAGAGTTAGAAACGGACATGGAACAGACTGGTTCCAAATTGGGAAAAGAGTATATCAAGGCTGTATACTGCAACCCTGTTTGTTTAACTCCAATGCAGAGTACAGCATGTGAAATGCCAGACTGGATGACTCATGAGCTGGAATCAAGATTTCTGGAAGAAATATTAATAACCTCAAATATGCAGATGATATCACATTAATGGCAGAAGGCTGAGAAAATCTAAAGAGCCTCTTGATGAAGGTGAAAGAGGATAGTGAAAAACCTGATTTAAAATTCAACATTCAAAAATCTAAGATGATGACATCTGGTCCATTCAGTTCAGTTCATTTCAGTTCAGTCCCTCAGTCATGTCCGACTCTTTGCGACCCCATGAACCACAGCACGCCAGGCCTCCCTGTCCATCACCAACTCCCGGAGTTCACTCAAACTCATGTCCATCGAGGCGGTGATGCCATCCAACCATCTCATTCTCTGTCGTCTCCTTCTCCTCCTACCCCCAATCCCTCTCAGGATCAGAGTCTTTTCTAGTGAGTCAGCTCTTTGCATGAGGTGGCCAAAGTATTGCAGTTTCAGCTTTAGTATAAGTCCTTCCAATGAACACCCAGGACTGATCTCCTTTAGAATGGACTGGTTGGATCTCCTTGCAGTCCAAGGGACTCTCAAGAGTCTTCTCCAACACCACAGTTCAAAAGCATCAATTCTTCGGCGATGAGCTTTCTTCACAGTCCAACTCTCACATCCATACATGACCACGGGAAAAACCATAGCCTTGACTAGACAGACCTTGGTTGGCAAAGTAATGTCTCTGCTTTAATATGCTATCTAAGCTGGTTATAACTTTCCTTCCAAGGAGTAAGCGTCTTTTAATTTCATGGCTACAATCAGCATCTGCAGTGATTTTGGAGCCCCAAAAAATAAAGTCTGACACTGTTTCCACTGTTTCCCCATCTATTTCCCAGGAAGTGATGGGACCAGATGCCATGATCTTTGTTTTCTGAATGTTGAGCTTCAAGCCAACCTTTTCACTCTCCTCTTTCACTTTCATCAAGAGGCCTTGTGTTCCTCTTCACTTTCTGCCATAAGGGTGGTGTCATCTGCATATCTGAGGTTATTGATATTTCTCCCAGCAATCTTGATTCCAGCTTGTGCTTCTTCCAGCCCATCGTTCCTCATGATGTACTCTGCATGGAAGTTAAATAAGCAGGGTGACAATATACAACCTTGACGTACAACTTTTCCTATTTGGAACCAGTCTGTTGTTCCATGTCCAGTTCTAACTGTTGCTTCCTGACCTGCATACAGGTTTCTCAAGAGGCAGGTCAGGTGGTCTGGGATTCCCATCTCTTTCAGAATGTTCCACAGTTTATTGTGATCCACACAGTCAAAGGCTTTGGCATAGTCAATGAAGCAGAAAGAGATGTTTTTCTGGAATTCTTTTGCTTTCTCCATGATCCAGCGGATGTTGGCAATTTGATCTCTGGTTCCTCTGCCTTTTCTAAAACCTGCTTGAACATCTGGAAGTTCACGATTCACATATTGCTGAAGCCTGGCTTGGAGAATTTTGAGCATGACTTTACTAGCGTGTGAGATGAGTGCAACTGTGCGGTAGTTTGAGCATTCTTTGGCATTGCCTTTCTTTGGGATTGGAATGAAGACTGACCTCTTCCAGTCCTGTGGCCACTGCTGAGTTTTCCAAATTTGCTGGCATATTGAGTGCAGCACTTCCACAGCATCATCTTTCAGGATTTGAAATAGCTCAACTGGAATTCCATCACCTCCACTAGCTTTGTTCGTAGTGATGCTCTCTAAGGCCCACTTGACTTCACATTCCAAGATGTCTGGTTCCAGGTGAGTGATCACGCCATCGTGATTATCTTCGTTGTGAAGACCTTTTTGGTACAGTTCTTCTGTGTATTCTTGCCACTTCTTCTTAATATCTTCTGCTTCTGTTAGGTCCATACCATTTCTGTCCTTTATCGAGCCCATCTTTGCATGAAATGTTCCCTTGATATCTCTAATTTTCTTGAAAAGATCTCTTGTTTTTCCTATTCTGTTGTTTTCCTCTATTTCTTTGCACTGATCACTGAGGAAGGCTTTCTTATCTCTCCTTGCTTTTCTTTGGAACACTGCATTCAGATGCTTATATCTTTTCTTTCCTCCTTTGCTTTTCGCTTCTCTTCTTTTCACAGCTATTTGTAAGGCCTCCTCAGACAGCCATTTTGCTTTTTTGCATTTCTTTTCTATGGATATGGTCTTGGTCCCTGTCTCGTGTACAATGTCACGAACCTCCGTCCAGAGTTCATCAGGCACTCTATCTATCAGATCACAGCAAATAGATGGAGGGGGTGGGGGGAATGGAAACAGTGACAGATTTTCTTTTCTTGGCCTCCAATATCACTGTGGACAGTGACTGCAGTCTCAAAATTAAGACACTTGCTCCATGGAAGAAAAGCTATGACAAACCTAGACACTGTATTAAAAAGTGGAGACATCACTTTGCCAACAAAAGTCCATATAGTCAAAGCTATGACTTTTCCTATAGTCATGTACAGACATGAGAGTTGGACCACACAGAAGGCTGAACACTCAAGAATTGATGATTTCAAACTGTGGTATTGGAGAAGACTCTTGAGAGTCTCTTGGACATCAGGAAACCAGACAATCCTAAAGGAAATCAACCCCGAATATTCATTAGAAGGACTGATGCTGAGGCTGAAGCTCCAGTACTTTGGCCACCTGGTGTGAAGAGCTGACTCACTGGAAAAGACCCTGATGCTGGGAAAGACTGAAGGCAGGAGGAGAAGGGGATGACAGAGGATGAGATGGTTGGATGGCATCGCTGACTCAATGGACATGAGTTTGAGCAAGCTCAGGAAGTAGTGAGGGACAGGGAAGCCTGGCGTGCTGCAGTCCATGTGGTCACAAAGAGTCAGAATTATTTAGTGACTGAAAAGCAACAACTGCCTATGTATGTCTATTTAGTCACATACTTATAGATAGGCAAATATCACTGCATTACTTCATGCAAGGTTTCATTCAAATGTTATATTAAAAGAGAAACCTTCCCTGACCACTCTAATTAGAACAGCACTCCCATCTATGCTGCCTTCCTATGTTTTTACTGCGCTTATTTTACCTAACAGTACTTCAGAGCACTAATATGAAATAGATTTTATTTGTTTACTGTGCCTTTCCCCAAACCAGGATGTTCATCCCTGTTGGAGTGAATGTTGGAAGGGCCAACATTTTATTTTATTTTTTGAGGAATCTCAAGTGACTATGGTAGTATGTACTGGGTCCTACAACAGCATCTGAGAATCAGTGACTTTCTTACGTCTTATACTAGGGAACATGCTTTCCTGACTTCATGGTAAAAAGTATTTTTTAAAGCTTTTCTCTTTTGAACAAAGATGTGTCAGCTCCCAAGTGGTCTTTCAATTTCTCAAAACACTGCTTAAAGTATAAATGATTAGATAAGCTTTAAAACCAAGCCTGCTACTTTGGCAAAGAGATAACCATGCGATCTCTTGCCAGTTATTTGCTACTGCTGAATTTCTCTTTTCCAAACTATTAACTCCTTTGCTGGTAAAATTATTCACATAAAATCCCTCTCAGTCTCAAAACATTTGTTCAACTTTGTGGCCTATGATTGTGGCTATTTACACATCTAAATGTTTGCCAATGAATTCTAGTAAATATACCTAAAACATTCATTAGCTAGTCAGCCTACTTAGTAGCAATATTAAGCATCAGGTTTATGTATGTGAAATAAGGATACTGCTCCTATAATTTTTAGGAAGTACCTTATTTGTGCAGTCAGAGATCAGTTTTCATTCATTCTTGAGTTAAGGGTCTCAACATACACACACTCAAGGCCAATTTTATCACTTATTACAACTGAACAAAGAAATACATAGACATCTCCTGATGAGATAAGCATCCTACTTTGACTTGCAAGAACTTCCTAAATTCATCCATAATGGTATAAAAATATGTGAAAGAGTTATTTTCATTCTTAAAAAAATTCTGTAAAACATTTGATATTTTCTTTAAAAAAAATTCAAGATAAGTCATCTAGAATTCTCTGACATTCTTCCCCTGGAATTCATCACATTTTTGTAGAATTATATTCTCCTCACTTTTGTTTGTGGGAAAAAGCAATTTTTAACTTCCTTTTCAGGGTTCAAATAATATATTACCATTTGTAAAACATCCAGATTTAGCACTGTTTTTTCCGCAGATTGTGTTTCATTTAAACCAAGAGTATCTGCTTAGTGTTATCCATCACAAAAAAATAATTCACTTGGGTTTTTCCTCATACATAGATTTCAGAATCAAATCTAATTGGCTTTTCACCATTTGATGATTGGTGTATGATCCAGATGTTTTTGTAGTATGTTCTGCTGTCTGCAGAAGAACTAAGAAAACCTTCATATAGAATTCTTTGTCTATATCATATCTTTTATGATATGCCCACTTAAATATACTTTTTTGAAATAATGTCTTTAGCATGCTATGGAAATCATGTATAATATATGACTGTTAGAACAAATTCCTTTGATATACTTTTCTGCCTTCCCGTCCTGTATCTTATTTTTGTCTGTACTTTTATTTCCATATAAGTTTTATATCCTTTTGTCCACTGTTATACATTTGCTTATTTAAAAAACTGTATTTTAATAAAATTTTGAAACAAGAAGTAATATTTTAAATTTTCCCACAAACTTACCATTTTTTCCACTATTTCTTCTTTTAAGACGATATGAGTTTTTACCTGAACAATTGTTCCTTTAACCTGATGAATCTTTTAAACTTATTTTAATGCAGGCTTCTAAGGGAATTTTTTTCTCAGATTTTATACTTTTATTTTTGAAGGATATTTTTTCTGGGTATAGAATTCTAAATCAACTTTTTTTCTTTCAACTTTAATGAAATCATCCCATTTTCTTCTGACTTGTATTATATGTAATGGAAATCGAGTTGACTTTCTTTTCTTTGTTCTCTTATATGTAACACGTCATTTCCTCCAAAGGTTTTCTTTTCATCACTGGTTTTTAACAGTTGGACTATTATGTACCTAGATGTGGTTTTATTCATTTGTGCCTTGTTTTGGTTTCATTGAGATTTTTGGATTATAAATTTATGTATTGTACCAAATTTAGGACATTTTTTTACCTTATTCATTCAAAATTATTGTATACCCTATCTTCCTCTCCATCAAGGACTTCTGTTACATGTATGATATCTGTGCTAGAGAGCCTGTTAATGTTCAACAGGTCATTAGGTTTCTGTTCCCTTTTTGTTTGTCGTTTTCCTCTCTGTACTTCAATTCTGGTAGATCTCAGTGTCCTGATTCATAGCACTAAAGATTTTCTTCTGTGTCATGTAACAGTTATATTCATCTGATGAACTTTTTGCCTCAGACATTCTATTTTTCATCTCAAGAGGTTCCATTTGCTTATTTTTTAAGTTGATTTCCTTTTTTCTCCTAATCATGTTCATATTTTCTTTTAATTTCTTGAGTATATTTATTTTGTTGTTGTTCTGTCACTAAGTCATGCCTGACTCTGTGACCCAATGGACTACAGAGTCTTCCACTGTCTCCTGGGATGTGTTCAGACTCATGTCCTTTGAGTCAATGATGCTATCTAACTGTCTCATCCTCTGCCACTCTCTTCTCTTTTTGCCTTCAATCTTTTCCAGCATCATGGTCTTTTCCAGTGACTCAACTCTTCACATAAGGTGGCCAAAGTATTGAAGCTTCAGCCTCAGCATCAGTCCTTCCAAAGAATCTTCAGAGTTGATTTCCTTTAGGATTGACTGGTTTGATCTCCTTAATGTTGAATATATTTATACCTATTTAAATTTCTTTTCTGCTCATCCAGTCACCATAGAGGCATGGAAACTACAGTTCATGGCACTGTTTTTGAATTGTCCATGAACAAAGAATTATATATATATATATATATATATGCAGCCTAGAATATTTACTTTCTGATCCTTTGCAGAAAAACATTGTTGACACTTAATCTATATTTCTGAACTCATTTCTGCTGATTTATCTTCTGCCTGTGGATTTCATTACTCTACTTCTTTACTTGTATATTTAATTTGATGCTGGATATTATAATATATATACTTTATTGGCTGTCTCTCTAAATTTGTGAGGGGATGAAGGTGAAAAATCATATAAAATTCTAATATTATTTTTATGGTTTATTTAGATGCAATTCACATTCCATATAATTTATCAGTTTAAAGTGTACCATACAATGGCTTTTAGTATATTCACAGAGTAGTGTTTCTGTCACCACAATTAATCTCAGATTGCTTTCATTACTCTGAAAAGAAATCCCACATCCCTTAATCATCACACCCCAAGTTCCTCATCCTCTACAGCCCTAGACAGCCAGTAATTTGCTTCCTGCCTCTATAGATGTCTATTGTGGACATTTCATTTAAAAGTAATCACATAATATATCATCCTGTATGAGTGGCTTTTTTCACTTATTATGTTTTTAAAGTTCCTTCCTTTTTATGACTGAATACTACATTTGTGTGACTATATGACATTTCATTCATCTGTTCATTTATTGATGGACATTTGGGCCATTTTTACTTATTTGTATTATGAATAATAATGATATAAACATCATTATATACATAAATGTATAGAAAATATTTGTAAACACATATCTTCACATTCTTGGGTCTATCCTAGGATATGCTGAGTTACATGAGTTAATGTTTATATTTAAACATTTTAGGAGATACTAGACTATTTTCCATAGTGGTTATATCAATTTACATTCCAGCTACCAGTGTATGAGGGTTCTAATTTCTCTACAACTATGCAACACTTTATTATTTCTCTTTTTTAAAACTATAGCCATGGTAGTGAGTGTGAAGTGGTATCACATTGTTGTTTCACTTTGCATTTCCCTGATGGCTAATAATGTTGAGCATCTCTTCATGTGTTTAATGGTCATTTGTGTATCTTCTTTAGAGAGCTATCTATTCAGATCCATTTTCACCTGTTATTGGGTAATTTGCCATTTTTTATTGAGCTGTAATAGTGATTTATATATTCTAGATACAAATCTCTTATTAGATAAATGATTTGCAAAAAGTTTCTCCCTTGTTGCTTGCTGGTTTTTCACTTTCTCCATGGTGTCCTCTGAAGCAAAAAAGTTTTGAAATTCAGTGATGTCCAACTCATCTATCATTTCTTTTTGGGTGTGTGTGGCTATGACATCATATCTAAGAATCCATTAGCTAATCACAGGTCATGAAAATTTACATCTGTTTTTTCCTAAAAATTTTTTATAATTTTAGCCCTCATGTATAAGTATCAAATCCACTTTGAATTAATTTTGTATATGACATGAAGTAAGGGGGCCAAAAGCTTCCCAGGTGGTGTTAGTGGTAAAGAACCTGCCTGCTAACGCAGGTTAGATATCAGAGACAGAGGTTTGATCCCTGGGTCAGGAAGATCCCCTGAAGGGGGCAGGGCAAATCCCTCCAGTAATCTTGCCTGGAGAATCCCCATAGAGCCTGGTGGGCTATAGTTCATAGGGTCACACAGCGTCGGACACGACTGAAGCAACTTAGCACACAGGGGGTCCAACTTCACTATTTTGCATGTAGACAGTCAGCTTCTCAAGCATTATTTGTTGAAAAAAGAAATCTCTTCCCTCACTGAATTTCTTTGGCACCCTAAAATTGTTACTTTTAATTCTGGATATTAAGAAATGACCTCAGTAACACCCATTAGTTCTTCAAATAACCCTGGGAACTGCTATAGAAAATGAACTTACATTTTTTAATTCAAGGTAAGAAATTCCCAAAAGCCATTTAAAAAAGCAAGCTTTGAATGTGCCCTAAATCTTTCTCCTCATGAGATAAAGAGATTATGTAGAGTGGCATGGTTATAATATACAATTGAATAAAATGTGGTTTCTAGCCTAATGAATGGCCCTTGATTTCTTTAATATTTAAGCATATCTTCATCATGCATTGCCTGTCTCTAGCTAGAATAAAACTGAATAAGACCTTGTAGGACTCAAATATTCTTTCATAAAATTTGTTTCTCTTACTCAAGTAAAAATAAACTTGAATTTACATTGTTGTTCAGTCTCTCAGTCGTGTTCGACTCTTTGCCATCCCATGGACTGCAGCATGCCAGGTTTCCCTGTCTTTCACTATCTCCCAGAGTTTCTCCAAACTCATGTCCATTGAATCAGTGATGTCATCCAACCATCTCATCCTCTATCGTCCCCTTCACCTCTTGTCTTTGATCTTTCCCAACATCAAGGTCTTTTCCAATGAGTCAGCTCTTCCCACCAAAGAGTTTCAAAGTATTGGAGCTTTAGCCTCAGCATCAGTCCTTCCAATGAATATGCAGGGTTGATTTCCTTTAGGATGGACCTCCTTGGAGTCCAAGGGACTCTTAAGAGTCTTTTCCAACACCACAGTTCAAAAGATCAATTCTTCAGCACTGAGCCTTCTTTGTGGTTCAACTCAAATACCTGTACATGACTACTTGAAAAAACATAGGTTTAACTATATGGGCCTTCCCTGGTGGCTCAGAGGTTAACGCATCTGCCTCCAATGTGGGAGACCCGGGTTCAATCCCTGGGTCGGGAAGATCCCCTGGAGAAGGAAATGGTAACCCACTCCAGTATTCTTGCCTGGAGAATCCCATGGATGGAGAAGCCTGGTAGGCTACAGTCCACGGAGTCGCAAAGAGTCGGACACGACTGAGCGACTGAACAGAACAGAACATAGGCAATGTGTTGTCTCTGCTTTTTAATATAATGTCTAAGTTTGTCATAGCTTTTCTTCCAAGGAGGAAGCGTCTTTTAAGTGTCACCATCTGCAGTGATTTTAGAGCCCCCAAAAACAAAGTCTGCCACTGTTTCCACTGTTTCCCCATCTATTTGCCATGGAGTGATGGGGCCAGATGCCATGATCTTAGTTTTCTGAATGTTGTTTTAAAACAGTTTCTTCATCTCTCCTCTTTCACCTTCATCAAGAAGCTTTTTAGTTCCTCTTCACTTTCTGCCACTTGGTTGGTGTCATCTGCATACCTGAGGTTATTGATATTTCTCCCAGAAATCTTGATTCCAGGTTGAGTTTTATCCAGCTTGGCATTTTGTATGATGTACTCTGCATATCAGTTGAATAAGCAGGGTGAGAATATTCAGCCTTGATGTACTCCTCTCCCGATTTTGACCCAGTCTATTGTTTCATGTCCGTTTTGGATGCTTCTTGACCTGCATTCAGGTTTCTCAAGAGGCAGGTAAGGTGGTCTGGTACTCACATCTCATGAAGAATTTTCCACATTTTGTTGTGATCCACAATATCAAATGCTTTAGCATAGTCAATGAAGCAAAAGTACACGTTTTTTTCTGGAATATCCTTGCATTTTCTGTGACCCAATGAATGTTGTCAATTTGATGTTGCCAATTTGAAGATATATTATTAATATTAAATCCTCAAAGTTATGAGTTTAAGTTCTCAAAATAGATCTCTGCAGTTAAATTTTGTCTCTAAACTTACTGTGTGGCTTCAGTATATATCTAAAATTCTTCAAGCCTCAGTTTTTTCATCTATAAAACAAAGATAAATAATAAGACTTCATATTATTGACCAGAGAAGGCAGTGGCAACCCACTCCAGTACGCTTGCCTGGAAAATCCCATGGACAGAGGAGCCTGGTGGGCTGCTGTCTATGGGGTCGCACAGAGTCGAACACAACTGAAGCAACTTATCAGCAGCAGCATATTATTGACATAAGCACTTGGCATAGCTTTAGGTTTATATTAAGAGTAAGGGTTCAATACATATTAGCTACAAGTAATCAACAAATAAATGTTCACTAATTATCTATGCCCTATCTTTATCACTACAACATTGTGTTGCTAATTCAAACATAATGTATTTGCACATTAGAAATCAGGTTGAGCCAAGTGGCTCGGTGGTAAAGAATCCACCTGCAGTACAGGAGATATGGGTTCAATCCTTGGGTCATGAAGATCCTCTGGAGAAGGAAATGGCACCCACTCCAGTTTTCTTGTCTGGAAAATTCCATGGACTGGGGACCCTGGTGGGCTATACTCCATGGGGTCACGAAAGAGTCAGACACGATTTGACGACTAAATGAAAACAACAACAACCATATAATACGATCCAAGCAGACAGATATACCCCAAACAAAAAAGCCTGCTTTACCCAGGACAATTTGTTCTTTCCTTGTATTCTTTTCCTGATTCCTACTTCGTAAACATCCCATTCGAAAGCCCATCATAATACACAGGATATATCGACTAGTGCTTCAAAAATTAAAGACAAATGATTCAAAAATGAAAATTAAACTCAAAGAGAAAAAGACACAAAGATAACAATAGGAGACAAAGGCTATTTCTTTTTAACACATGAATATCAACTCCCAGAACCAAGGTCAGTGTCTTCTTAGCCATGATCCAGCCAGCACTCCTCCTTAAGAATTGAATGACATAAACGCAAGCTTCCCCTAAGGTTTAGGCTGTGTAGCCAACATCCAGTACAAGGTGATAGGAACAGTGTTTGTAATAAGGAATCCTAACTCTTTGGCTAACAGACACATGAAAAGATGATCAATATTGCTCATTATTAGAGAAATGCAAATCAAAACTACAGTGAGATATCACCTCACACCAGTCATAATGGCCATCATCAAAAAGTCTACAAATAATAAATGCTGCAGAGGGTGTGGAGAAAAGGGAACCCTCTTGCACTGTTGGACAGGGAAGCCTGGCATGCGGCAGTCCATGGGGTCACAAAGATTCAGACATGACTGACAACTGAACTGAACTGAACTTGTGCTATTGGTGGGAATGCACATTGATACAGTCACTGTTGAAGACAGTATGGAAAGTCTTTAAAAACCCAGCAATAAAACCACCATATAACCCAGCAATATCACTACTAGGCTTATACCCTGAGGAAAGGAAAATTGAAAAAGACATATATACCCCAATGTTCATTGCAGCACAACTTATAATAGCTAGAACCCGGAAGCAACCTAGAGGTCCATCGACAGACGAATGGATAAAAAAGCTGTGATACATGTATATGATGGACTACTGTGCTCAGCTCTTCAGTCACTTTTCACTCTTTCCAACCCCAAGGACTGTGGCCCAGCAGACTCCTCTGTCCCTGGAATTTTCCAGGCAAGAATACTAGAGTAGGTTACCATTTCCTACTCCAGGGACAATGGAATATTACTCAGCCATAAAAAGGAACATATTTGAGCCAGGTAAGTCAGAAAGAGAAAAGCAAATATCGTACACTAACACATACATATGGACTCTAGAAAGAGGTTGCCGATTAAATTATTTGCCAGGCAGCAATGGAGACACAATCAAAGAGAACAGACCTATGGACACGGAGGGTAGGGAGGAAGGAGAGTGTGGGATGTATGCAGACCGTAACATGAAAACGTACATAACCATATGTAAAATAGATAGCCAGTGGGAATCTGCTCTGTGACTCAGGGAACACAAACCGAGGCTCTGTAACAACCGAGAGGGGTGGGATGTGGAGGGAGGTGTGGGGAGGTTCAAGAGGGAGGGACATATATATACCTATGGCTAAATTCATGCTGATGTTTGGCAGAAACCAACACAATTCTCTGAAGCAATTATCCTTCAATTTAAAAATTAATTAATTAAAAAAATGAATTCTAACTCTTGATGAAGTTCTGGAATTCAATGTAAGTGAATGATAATATGTACATGTGCTTGAACTATTGATAACAATGGTAATAGTAAGGATAAATAATGCTAACATATGCAAGGCTATAGCCATTGGTGGATATTAAATGCAAGCTGCTGGAAAACTAGCCAAATGAAAGGAAAAATTTTAGATTTCATATGAACTGTGTACAAATAAAATTAATTAAAGTCACTTATGTGAATTACTTATATTTCTATGTACTACTCAATGTAATAGTGATATAAGTATTATTAAATATATAGAATTACCTTTTCAATAAATACTATTTGATTAAAGAATTAATCTATGTGCATGTGTTTGTGATGGTTTGTATCTCATTTTTAAAAAATCGTCTGCTTATAAGTTTAAAAAGATAGAAGAAATGTTACCGCTCATGCCAAATATAAATATAAAATATTCAAAACAGTAGCAATCCACAGTTCAGACTATATTCCACTCTTAAATTATTTTGTTTAATAAGTCAGGTTATTGCTTTATTCTTAACTTCTCTCAGTTGATTGGACTATAATTTCTACTTGGCATGTCATGTCTTTGAATCATTATAACCACTTGAAAGGAATCAAATACTTCATGTCCTGCAGAGTAAATTTAAATTTGTGAATTAGTTTTTACTGATTACCAATAAATTAGTAATCACACTAGCATATTTTTCAGGTTCACAGACTTAATCAGATAACCTGCATTTTTGTGCATTAACCTTATGACAAACATAAGGTTATCTTATTGTGGTATCTTCAGCAAAACTTTCATCACAGTTGCTCATTCTTGAGCATAATTTGAATAAGGCCAAGTTGCTTCCTAAAATCAGAAGTGATTCTACTTTGTCCAAAAATACTTTTAAAATCTCATAATATAAATGGTTTAAAGATAGTTTTTTTTCTACTGTAAGTGGTACACAGATGGTGCTAAACTGTTATCTGAATCAATTCCAAAGATGTGCAAAGTCCTTAATAGAACAGAAGATGGTTGAGGTTCTATGAATATCTTTAGAACTTCTACGTTTTTGCCTAGATTTTAGGTCAAAATTTTATTACTTATAATATTGTTTGTAGGAAAATCATTTTTAGAGGAAATTATTTTGGAAGACATTTAACAATGTCTAATAAAATAATTTACTTGTACATTTTTGCATGGATAATAAGACTTTTAAAACTCAAATACTTCTGACTTCACTCCCACCCTCTGGATAACTTGTATGCTCACAGATGGCGCTTTTTTTAAACAAATTTTATTTGGATTTCACTTTTCCTTGAAAGATGTGTCATTGCTGTTTCCAGACTCTATCTCCCTACATTATTTTCCTGCATTTAATTATTTTTTGTTCTCTTTCATATCCCTTCTTCTATTTCATATTTTAATTTTCTTCTTCTCCTTATAGTAGGTAGGTGGAAAATGAAGGGGAGAAGAAGATAAATGAATAGGAGTAAAGAAAAGAGAGAAAAAAAGAGCAAGATCGTCAATCACAAGATTGCTATAGAAGGCTTGGCATACACTCATTGACTCTAACACACAAGCCCATGTCCCAGTGAAATGGTCATGGCATGTAAATATTTCCTATTATTTAGTCAAAGATGACTTGAAAACAGCCCTGGAAATCCTTGGGATCAAGGAAACATGGAAATATGTATTATTTACATAGAGTAGTAAGCTGTGTCCCCATTCTCGAATGAATAAGGAAATCCTGAGTGTCCAGAATGAAAAAAAGGGATCCATACTTCCATCATTAAAAAAACTTATGGACAAGAGCCCAGCATAATTGAGAGACTAAGATATCCCTGAAAGAATGTTTATCTCCTAAGTATGTTTCTGTTCAATTTTCAGTTCAGTCGCTCAGCAGTGTCTGATTCTTTGCAACCCCATGGACTGCAGCATGTCAGGCTTCCCTGTCCAGCACCATCTCCCAGAACTTGCTCAGACTCATGTCCATAGAGTTGGTGATGTCATCCAACTCATCCTCTGTCATCCCATTCTCCTCCTGCCTTCAATCTCTCCCAGCATCAGGGTCTTTTCCAATGAGTCAGTTCTTCACATCAGGTGAACAAAGGATTGGAGTTTTAGCTTCAGCATCAGTACTTCCAATGATTTCCTTTAGGATTGACTGGCTGGATCTCCTTGCAGTCCAAGGGACTCTCAAGAATCTTCTCCAACACCACAGTTCAAAAGCATCAATTATTTGGCACTCAGCTTTCTTTATAGTCCAGCTCTCACATCCATACGTGACTACTGGAAAAACCATAGCTTTGACTAGATGGACATTTGTGGGCAAAGTAATGTTTCTGCTTTTTAATGTTCTGTTTAGGTTGGTCATAACTTTTCTTCCAAGGAGAAAGCATCTTTTAATTTTATGGCCTCAATCACCAACTGCAGTGATTTTGGAGCCCCCAAAAATAAAGTTTGTCACTGTTTCCACTGTTTCCCAATCTATTTGCCATGAAGTGATGGGACCAGATGCCATGATCTTAGTTTTCTGAATGTTGAGTTTCAGGCCAATTTTTTCACTCTCCTCTTTCACTTTCATCAAGAGGCTCTTTAGTTCTTCACTTTCTGCCATAAGGGTGGTGTCATCTGCATATCTCAGGTTATTGATATTTGTCCTGGCAATCTTGATTCTTGCTTGTGCTTCCTCCAGCCTAGCATTTTGCATGACGTATTCTGCGTGTAAGTTAAATACACAGGGTGACAATATACGGCCTTGATGTACTCCTTTACCAATTTGGAACCAGTCTGTTATTCCATGTCCAGTTCTAACTGTTGCTTCTTGACCTGCATATATATTTCTTATGAGGCAGGTAAGGTGGTCTGGTATTCCCATCTCTAAGAATTTTCCACAGTTTGTTATGATCCACACAATCAAAAGTTTTTGTTTAGTCAATAGGTGTTTTCCTGGAATTCTCTTGCTTTTTCAATTTTCCAGCAGATGTTGGCAATCTGATCTCTGGTTCCTCTGCCTTTTCTAAATCCAGCTTGAACATCTGAAAGTTCATGGATCACGTACTGTTGAAGCCTGACTTGGAGAATTTTGAGCATTACTTTGCTAGCGTGTGAGATGAGTGCAATTGTGCAGAAGTTTGAGCATTCTTTGGCATTGTCTTTCTTTGTGATTGGAATGAAACCTGCACCCAGAATCCCTTTTCCTGTCCTGTGGCCACTGCTGAGTTTTCCAAATTTGCTGGCATATTGAGTGCAGCACTTTCAAAGCATCATCTTTTAGGATTTGAAATAGCTCAATAGAATTCCATCATCTCCCCTAGCTTTGTTCGTACTGATGCTTCGTAAGGTCCATTTGACTTTACATTCCAGGATATCTGGCTCTAGTCCAGTGATCACACCATCATGGTTATCTGGATCATTAAGATCTCTTTTGTATAGTTCTTCTGTGTACTCTTGCCACCTCTTCTTAATATCTTTTGCTTCTGTTAGGTTCATACCATTTCTCTTCAATATTACTGCTGCTGCTGCTGCGTCACTTCAGTCGTGTCCGACTCTGTGTGACCCCATAGACGGAAGCCCACCAGGCTCCCCCATCCCTGGGATTCTCCAGGCAAGAACACTGGAGTGGGTTGCCATTTCCTTCTCCAATGTGTGAAAGTGAAGTTGCTCAGTTGTGTCAATATTACTACATGCCAGTTATTCTACTGGGTCCTACCTTGCAGAGATAGACAAAAATGTAGGTCCCTGATTCCAAGAACCTCATCATACAGCAAAGGAGGTAAACACATAGAAAGTAAGAATCTATGAGGTCTAATAAACAAAAACTTATTTACTATGCCTGTGGACTGGAATGGAAATGAACAAAAAGTTGGTAGAGACTCAGAATATCTTGAAAGAGCTTTAAGTCTGAATAATCACAAAGAATTAGTTTGACTTCCAGAAAACTTTTTATGCACATGAGGGAAAGTCAGTTGTGTCTGACTCTTTGCAACCCCATGGATTATAGCCTGCTACGATCCTCTCTGTCCATGGAACTCTCCAGAAAAGAATACTGGAGTGGGTAGCCATTCACTTCTCCAGGGGATTTTCCCAACCCAGGGTTCAAACCCAGGTTCGCTGGCATTGCAGGCAGATACTCTGCCAATTGAGCCACCAAAGCCCTTTTTATGTATAGGAAAAATCAACTCAGGGTTAAAAAGTAACTTTTTCTTCTTGCAAGACAGATATGAACAACCTTAAAGATGTATCTGAAGATGATCAGATGGAGTCTTTTAGAGAAAAATGAAATACAATTAATAAGCTGCATGTCTTGCTCTATAATTTACTCTATGATGGGCTCAGCACCCATGAGAGCTAAACAGAAAGTATAAACCAATGAATGAAACAGGGTACAGATTAAACATATATGAGTGGAGTTTATTTCAATAAAGAAAACTCAAAGCCATCTCAGGTTATCTCTCATTCGTTTCACTTTTGAAAACCACATAGAAGTTCTGACATACATCCTCAATTTGGGAAAAAATAGGAATTACTGGGGACTATGGCAAATTGGAAAGCATGCCCAAAGAGCATAGTTATTACTTAGCTTATCCAAATTTTTTATATTCCAGAATGTGGGGCAAATATTAATAGACAATTGAATTGAGAATTGAAAATGTTTAATTTTAATGTGAATTAGTCTAATTTTTATGAGGTATACTTTACATAAAATTAAATTCACTCTTTTTAGTTGAGAAGTTCCATGAGTATAAGTTACTCTGTATGACTATGTACCCACCATCATGGTTAAGACATAGAGCATTTTCATCAGCCCCCAAGTTTCCCGAACACAGCTTCTCAGTCAGTCCTCTCCTGCTACACCCGTCCCTTGACAATCACTTATGGTTTTTCTTTCCTTTTAGTTTTCCCTTTAATTTTTTACATAAAGTAAATCATACAATATAAAGATTTTGTGACTTACTTCTTTCACTTACCATAGTAATTTCAATATTAACCCGTGTTGTTTCATACCCATGTATTTTTCTATTTGAGAGGTATTCCATTTCATGGTCACATTACAACTTGATTACCATTAACCAGTTGCCAGATAACTGAGTTGCTTCAAAAATTGGAATATTATGCATAAAACTACTAAAAACACTTTTGCATATTACCTTATCCTTGGGAAATATCTAGTGATGGATCTGCTGGACTTTATGTGTGTGTTTAATAAGAAACTATCCAACTATTTCCTAAGAGGTTGTATCATTTTATAGCTTGCACTCTCAACAGTAGTACTTCAGAGTTCCAACTGGCCCACAACTTCTTCAGCTCTTGGTATATATGATCTTTTTGTTATAAATTTTAATTATTCTAATGCATTTGCATTATATCTACATAGATATAAATTGTATTTTAAATTGTGCTTTAAATTGTATTTTAAAGAGCTGGGAATAGCAGATCACTTTACCTGCCTCCTGTGAAACATGTATGCAGATCAAGAAGCAAGAGTTAGAAGCAAACATGGAACAACAGACTGGTTCTAAATTGGGAAAGGAGTACATCAACGTTGTATATGTCACCCTGATTATTTACCTTGTGTGCAGAGTACATCATGCAAAATGCTGGACTGGATGAAGCACAAGCTGGAATGAAGATTGCCGGGAGAAATAGCAATCACCTCAGATATTCAGATGACACCACCCTTATGGCAGAAAATGAAGAGAAACTAAAGAGCCTCTTGATGAAAGTGAAAGAGGAGAGTGAAAAAGTGTGTTAAAACTGAACATTCAAAAACGAAGATCATGGTGTCCAGCCCCATCACCTCATGGCAAACAGACGGGGAAACAATGGAAATAGTGACAGCATTTATTGCTTTGGCCTCCAAAATCATTGCAGATGTTGACTGCAGCCATGAAATTAAAAGATCCTTGCTCCTTCAAAGAAAAGCTGTGACAAACCTAGACAGTGTATTAAAAAGCAGAGACATTACTTTGCTGACAAAACTCCATATAGTCAGAGCTATGGTTTTTCCAGTAGTCATGTATGGATGTGAGAGTTGGGCCATAAAGAAGTCTGAGAGCCGAAAAACTGATGCTTTCAAACTTGAAAGTCCCTTGGACAGCAAGGAGATCAAACCAGAAAATCCTAAAGGAAATCAACCCTGAATATTCATTGGAAAGACTTATGCTGGAGCTGAAGCTCCAGTTCTTTGACCACCTGATGTGAAGTGCCAACTCACTGGAAAAGACCCTGATGCTGGAAAGATTGAAAGCAGGAGGAGAAGGGGATGACAGAGGATAAGATGGTTGGATGGCATCACCTACTCAACGGACATGAGTTTGAGGAAGCTCTGGGAGTTGGCGATAGACAGGGAAGCCCGGTGTGCTGCAGTCCATGGGGTCGCAAAGAGTCAGACGTGACTGAGTGGCTGAACAAGAAAATGACTAATGATGTTGAGCACTTTTTTTATGCACTATACCAACTCGTGTATCTTCTTTGATACAATTTTGGTTCACAGTTTGTATCCATGCTGTGGGTTGACTGTGTTATTATTGAGTTGTAAATTTTCCTTATAAACTCTGTATGTGAGTTCTTTGTCAGAATGTGTTTTGAAAATATTTTTCCTTGTTTGTGGGCTTTTATTTTCTTAAGAGTGTTTTTTTGAAGACTAGAATTCTTTAATTATCATTAAATTGAACATGTCCATTTTTTTTCCTCTTGTATTTTATGCTTTTTATATTCTATCTAGAAAATCATTAACTAACCCAGGATCACAAAATTTCTCTTATGTTTTCTTCTAGAAATTATTTATAGTTTTGGTTCTTACATTTAAGTCTATGGTTCCTAATAATGAATTTTTTATATTGTCAAAGTGCATTGCTTCTCCATATATGTATGTATATATATGTATGTGTGTGTGTGTGTGTGTGTATATATATATATATATATAATTGCATCCACACTGTTGAATAGATTATCCTATTCCTATTGAATTATCTTAGTGTCTAAAGTTAACTAACAAGTTATGTATGTCTGTTTCTGGACTCATCTGTTTCATTGATCTGTATGATTGTTCTTATGCCAGTACTGCATTGTCTTTAGCAATGTAGCTTTATAAGTATTTAACTCAGGCAGTGTAAGTGACCAGACGTTTTCTTCTTTATCCACATTATATGGAGTATTCTAAATATTTTGTGTTGTCATATAAATTTTTTAATAAACTTGTAAATTCTCATTAAAGTTTTTATTTGAGGAATATTGCATTGGACCTCCCAAACTGATGTATTAACAATATTTAATATTTCAAACAATAATCTACCTTTATTAACCAGAAATGCTTAGCCTTTTTTATTGTACACATATTGCATATGTTTTGTTAAATTAATGATAATGTCATATATTTTGATGCTATCATACATGGTATAGTATTTTTTAAATTATCATTCCCAATTATTCATTTCTATTATATAGAAATTCAACATTTTTTTACATTGACTTTGTATCTTGTGACTTTACTCACCACTTCTTGTTTTTAGCAGCTTTTGAAAGTAAATGTATACTATACGGATGATCATGTGAGCTGTGAATGAAGAAAATTTTACATACATATTTTTACTATCAGTATGCTTTTTCCTTTCTCTTTCTTCACTTACTGAGATTTCCATGACCACCACCAACGTTGACTAAAAGTAGTGAAGACAATTTTTCACAATTTTTCGCTATAGGTTTTTATTTGTTTTTTGTCTATGTGTCCTATCTATTACTGAGTGAAGAGTGTTGAAAATCTCCTACTGTAATTGTAGCTGTCTCTGTTTCTCCTTGCTGCTCTATCTTCTTTTCTTCATGTACTTTGAACAACTGTCATGAGGTGTTTCAGATCCTGTTTCTAGGATTATTCAGATAGCTGCACCTTTCCGATTTAATTGAATTTTTGCACCCTGTGATTTCTTTGTCTCTGTTAATACCAATTTTTCTTCAGTGTTGCAAAGGATATATTTTCATCCTTATATTTTAAACCTATTTCTATATAGTTAAGGTAAATTTCTTAAAGTAGCGTATACTTTGGCCTTCTTTAAATCTGATTTCATGACCTCGACCCTTGAATTAAGTGTTTAGGCCTTTTACACCAAATGTACTATTGATATAGTTGGGCTTAAATCTGTTATCTTGTAATTTCCTGTCTAGTGTCCCATCACTTTGTTTCTCTCTCTTTTCCCTCCATTTTTGAATTATTTTCATAATTTCATTTTGTCTTCACTGTACTCTTATTAACTATCTACCTTTGTTTAATTTTCAGTTGTTGATCTGCATTTTATAGTATGCATCATTAACTTTTCATAGTTATTTTCAAACAATAACATACCATTTTTCTCATGTTGTAAATATCTTATAACTGTACGCTTTTATTTTCTCCCTCCTATCAACTACACTATTACTGTCATATATTTTACTTTCATATGTATTATAGACACCACAATAGTTCACCGTTATCTTTGTTTTAGAATGACACGTGTACCCTAATGTTCATTGCAGCACTATTTACAATAGCTAGGACATGGAAGAAACCCATTTGTCCATCAACAGATGAATGGATAAAGACACTCTGGTACATATATCCAAGGAAAAAAACTCAGCCAGAAAAATGAACACATTAGAGTCACTTATGATGAGGTGGATGAACCTAGAGCCTATTACAGAGTGAAGTGAGTCAAAAGAGAAAAAACAAGTATCATATGTCAACACATATATCACTACAAACAAAGCTAGTGGAGGCAATGGAATTCCAGTTGAGCTATTTCAAACCCTAAAAGATGATGTTGTGAAAGTGCTGCACTCAATATGCCAGCAAATTTGGAAAACTCAGCAGTGGCCACAGGACTGGAAATGGTCAGCTTTCATTCCAATCCCAAAGAAAGGCAATACCAAAGAATTTTAGAACTACTACACAATTGCACTCATCTCACAGTCTAGCAAAGTAATGCTCAAAATTCTCCAAGTCAGGCTTCAACAGTACGTGATCCATGAACTTTCAGATGTTCAAGCTGAATTTAGAAAACACAGAGGAAACAGATCAGATTGCCAATATCCGCTGGATCATGGAGAAAGCAAGAGAGTTCCAGAAAACATCTGCTTCTGCTTTATTGACTATGCCAAAACCTTTGACTGTGTGGACCACAACAAACTCCAGAAAATTCTTAAAAAGATGGGAATACCAGACCACCTGACCTGCCTCTTGAGAAATCTGTATGCAGGTCAGGAAGCAACAGTTAGAACTGGACATGGAACAACAGACTGGTTCCAAATAGGGAAAGGAATATGTCAAGGTTGTATATTGTCACCCTGCTTATTTAACTTATGTGCAGAGTACATCATGAGTAACGCTGGACTGGATGAAGCACAAGCTGGAATCAAGATTGCTGGGAGAAATATCAATAACCTCAGATATGCAAATGACACCACCCTTATGGCAGAAAGCAAAGAACTAAAGAGCCTCTTGATGAAGGTGAAAGAGGAGATTGAAAAAGTTGGCTTAAAACTCAATATTAAGAAAACAAAGATCATGGCATCTGGTCTCATTATTTCATGGCAAATCGATGGGGAAACAGTGGAAACAGTGACAGACTTTATTCTGGGGGGCTCCAAAATCACTGCAGATGGTGATTACAGCCATGAAATTAAAAGATGCTTGCTCCTTGGAAGAAAAGTTATGTTTTATATGTATACAACATATTAAATAGCAGAGACATTACTTTGCCAACAAAGGTCCATCTAGTCAAAGCTATGGTTTTTCCAGTAGTCATGTACGGATGTGAGAGTTGGACGATGAAGAAAGCTGAACACCAAAGAATTGATGCTTTTGAACTGTGGTGTTGGAGAAGACACTTGTGAATACCTTGGGCTGCAAGGAGATCCAACCAATCCATCCTAAAGGAAATGAGTCCTGAATATTCATTGGAAGGACTGATGCTGAAGCTGAAACTCCAATACTTTGGCCACCTGATGCGAAGAACTGACTCATTAGAAAAGCCCCTGATGCTGGGAAAGATTGAAGGCGGGAGGAGAAGGGGATGACAGAGGATGAGATGGCTGGATGGCATCACCGACTCAATGGACATGAGTTTGAGTAAACTCTGAGAGCTGGTGATGGACAGGGAGGCCTGGCGTGCTGTAGTCCATGGGGTCGCAAAATGTTGGACATGACTGAGTGACTGAACTGAACTGAATGTATATAAATATATATATGGAATCTAGAAAGATGGTGCTGATGAATCGATTTACAGGGCAGCAGTGGAGATGCAGCCATACAGAGCAGTTTTATGGACAGTAGATGGAAGAAGAGGGTGGACAAATGGAAAGCGTAGTATGGAAACCTATACTCTACGTTATACAAAATACATAGGCAGTGGGAATTTGCTCTGTGACTCAGGGAACTCAGACCAGGGCTTTACCACCTAGAGGGCTGGGAACGGGTGGGAGGTGGGAGGGATATTCCAGAGGGAGAGAATATAAGTATACCTATGGCTAATTCATGTTGATGTATGGCAGTAATCAAATCATATTGCAAAGCAATTATCCTTAAATTAATAAATTTTTTTAAAAATTTTAAAAAAAGAGAATGGAATTTTTTACTTGTTGTTTGTCACCAAGTCTTGTCTGACTCTTCACAATCCAATGTGCTGCAGCACACCAGGCTTCTCAGTCCCTCACCATCTACTGGAGTTTGCCTGAGTTCATGTCCAATGAATCGGTGATGCCATCCAACGATCCTCTGTCACCCTCTTCTCCTTCTGCCTTAATCTTCCCAGCATCAGGGTCCTTTCCAATGAGTCAACTCTTTGCATCAGGTGACCAAAGTATTGGAGTTTCAGCTTCAGCATCAGTCCTTCCAAAGACTATTTATGGTTGATTTTCTTTAAGATTGACTGGTTTGATCTCTTTGCTTTCCAGGGGACTCTCAAGAGTCGTTTCCAGCACCACAGTTTGAAAGCATCAATTCTTCAGCACTCTGCCTTTTTTATTGTCCAGTTCTCACATCCTTACATGACTACTAGAAAGACCACAGCCCTGACTATATGGATCTTTTTTGGCAAAGTGAGGTCTTTGCATTTTAACACACTATCTAGGTTTGTCATAGCTTTCCTGCCAAGAAACAACTGTTTTCTGATTTCAAGGCTGCAGTCACCATCCACAGTGATTTTAGAGCCCAAGAAGAGGAAATCTATCACTGCTTCCACCTTTTCCCCTCCTATTTGCCGTAAAGTGATGGGACCATATGCCATGATCTTAGTTTTTTGAATATTGAGTTTTAAGCTGGTTTCTTGACTCTCCTCATTCACCCTCATCAAGAGGCTCTTTAGTTCCTCTTCACTTCCTGCCATTAAAAACCACATATCTGGTTTTGCTGATGTTTCTCCCAGCAATCTTGATTCCAGCTTGTAACTCATTCAGCCCGGCATTTCACATGATGTGCTTTGCATAAGTTAAATAAACAGGGTGACAGCAAACAGTCTTGCCGTACTCCTTTCTCAATCCTGAACCAGTCAGTTGGTCTACACAGTTGTTCTGTACAACTGTTGCAACTTGTCTTGCGTACAGGTTTCTCAGGAGACAGGTAAGATGGTCTGGTATTCCCATCTCTTTAAAAAGAGTTTTTCACAGCTTGGCATGATCCACATTGTCAAAGGCTTTAGTACTGTCAGTGAAACAGAGGGAGATGTTTCTAGAGGTAGTCTAAAGTAGAGGTAGTTCTTAGTTCATGTTTTTTATAGCATCAGATTTTACTTTCACCAGAAGATGCATCCAGAACTGAATGTCATTTCTGCTTTGGCCCAGCCACGTTAGAGTTGTCCCCGATGCTTCCCCAGTAGCATGTTGGACACTTTCTGACCTGAGTGGCTCATCTTTCAGTGTCATAATTTTTGCCTTGTATGTTTACTCACGTTTTTATCATTTTTGTGCTAATTCATCTCTCTGTGTAGACAGATTTCCAACCAGCTCATAGTCTTTCTGACTGCAAAACTTACTTTAATCTTTCCTCTAGTCCAGGTGTGTTGGTGATAAATTCTCTCAGTTTGTTTTCAGTCTGAAAATTATTTATTTTGCCTTTATTTTTTAAAGAGAATGTTGTTGGTTATAACAGCTGACAAATTGTTTTGTTTTCTTCACCCAGTCAACATGTCATTTCATTTTTTGGCTTATTTTATTATAAGAAATCTACTGTCATTGTTAGCTTTTTTTCTTCTGCACGTATTTCTTTTTTCCCTGACTGCTTCAAGATTTTTTTTTTTAACTTTTGGTTTTTAGCAATGTTGCTATAATGTGCCTAGGTGTATTTAGCCTGTATTTAGTTCCTTGAGACTCCTGAAAATATTATGTGCTGATAAAGGGCATCAGAATATGCTACTTCAAATTATGCTGCTTGGTACATTAATTAATTTGGGGTTGTAGACACTTAAAAAACATAAAATTCAAGGAGAGGCTTTCTCTGAATCCTCCAAAATCCACCAAAAGGAACTCCATTGCCAAAGGTATCCTCCCTGAGATTTTCATCAACCAGGGAAACTGACTCATCACATGAGAGGAGATTAGAAGCTGACACAGTTCAGTCCATGGCTCAGCCGTGTCTGACTCCTTGTGACCCGGTGGACTGCAGCACGCCAGGATTCCCTGTCCTTCACCAACTCCCAGAGCTTGCTCAAACTCAGGTCCATTGAGTCAGTGATGCCATCCAACCATCTCATCCTCTGTCGTCCCCTTCTCCTGCCTTCAATCTTTCTGAGCATCAGGGTCTTTTCTAATGAGTCGGATCTTTGCATCAGGTGGCCAAAGTATTGGAGTTTCAGCTTTAGCGTCACCCAGATAAACTTTGTCACAAATACTTCTTATTTATTCTTCTAAGGACCTATTCATCTTTCCTAAAAATTGCTTACTCTTTCTTACAAGGCTTATGCCCCTCTTCCTTTTCCCTATTAAGATGGTATTTAACCCTAAATTCTAAAGCCACCTCTTTGAATTACTCAGCTTTCCTGGATATCACCCATGCATACGTGAGATATTAATGTTAGCAAATTTCTGTTTGTCTCTTGTTAATCTGCCTTTTATTACAAGAGCCTCTAAAAACTCAGAATGTAAGAAGGATAATTATTTTTCCTCTCTTACATTGGCTTCTATCAATCCTGAAGAACTCTTGACCAGTAGCTCTATACATATTTCCCAGTATTTCATAGCATCTCATAGTGTCCCACATATGTCCCAAATGTCTTGATAGACATTTATTTCCTTAATATTAAATATGCTTCATGTCCAAAAACTACTCTGTTAAATATTTTAATTTGCCCATAGGCATTTCCACGATAAATGATAATTCAGATACTATTAAAGTCTAGGAGAAAAAAACAGAATTTCATATCTTCTTTGTCTTTGAGAGCTGAAATAACTATCTTTGGCATTTTCTGTAAAGGAGAGTATGATCTCTTGAGATTTGCACAAGTTCCCTGATTATAGACAGCGGCAAAATGAATGTCCAAACTAGATTGCTGCTAAATATGATAAAACAAGTCAAAAAAATCTAAGTCAGGGTTTTGAGAGTTTAATGAACAAAGTGTCCATTAATTTAGGCCACCTGGAAAACACTTCTATGTTTGGGTCATAAAGTCAAAGATCTTTCTGTTCTGTAGTTTTTAACTAGGTTATTTTTAATGATGAGGTTCAGACAGTCAACTTTAGACAAGATAATCTCAAACTATCATTTAATTTTGGATAGTGAATTTTCCAAATGGTCCTTTGGATATATGTTGTGTGCATGCTCAGTCTCTAAGTTGTGTCTGACTCTTTGCAACCCCATGGACTATAGCTTGCTAGGCTTCTCTGTCCATGGCATTTTCCAGGCAAGAATATAGGAGTGGGTTGCCATTTGCTCCTCCAGGGGATCTTTCCAACGCAGGGATCAAACCCACGTCTCCTGTATTGGCAGGCAGTTTCTTTAACACTGAACTACTTGGGAAGCCCTGGTTATACATTCCATTCAGTTCAGTTCATTTCAGTCACTCAGTCGTGTCCGACTCTTTGCAACCCCATGAATCACAGCACGCCAGGCCTCCCTGTCCATCACCAACTCCCGGAGTTCACTCAAACTCATGTCCATCGAGTCAGTGATGCCATCCAACCATCTCATTCTCTGTCATCCCCTTCTCCTCCCGCCCCCAATCCCTCCCAGCATCAGAGTCTTTCCCTATGAGTCAACTCGTCGCATGAGGTGGCCAAAGTATTGCAATTTCAGCTTCAGCATCAGTCCTTCCAATGAACACCCAGGACTGATCTCCTTTAAAATGGACTGTTTGGATCTCCTTGCAGTCCAAGGGACTCTCAAGAGCCTTCTCCAACACTACAGTTCAAAAGCATCAATTATTTGACACTCAGCTTTCTTTATAGTCCAACTCTCACATCCATACCTGACTACTGGAAAAACCATAGCTTTGACTAGAGGGACCTTTGTTGGCAAATTAATATCTCTGCTTTTTAAATTCTGTCTAGGTTGGTCATAACTTTTCTTCCAAGGAGTAAGCGTCTTTTAATTTCATGGCAGTGGTCACCATCTGCAGTGATTTGGGAGCCCAAAATAATAAAGTGTCTCACTGTTTTCATTGTTTCTCCATCTATTTGCCATGAAGTGATAGGGCCGGATGTCGTGATCTTAGTTTGCTGAATGTTGAGTTTTAAGACAATTTTTCACTCTTCTTTTTCACTTTCATCAAGAGGCTCTTGATATTCATTACATATGTAAGATATTCATTACATATGTAAGATATTCACCACATAGCTATTAAAATCAAAAGTTGCTTTTAAACTACCAAGAAATTTTTTCACCTATCACATTTTTTTAGGAGGAATTGTCTAGCATATCTAAACTGACATTCTTAATGAATAATCCTCTATCTGGTTATTCTTACTTCTTTCTCTTGCTCCTTTCTCAACTTAAAACATGCACAACATGAGAGTTTGAAGGTAAGTTTTATTTGGAGCAATATGAGGACTGTACCATGGGAGACAGCCCCTCAGATAGCTCTGAGAAACTGTCCCAAAGAGGGAAGGGGGAAGGACAGTATATATGTGATTTTGGTAAAAGGGGAGTACATGCAATGAAGCAGGTTTATTTTTTAGAAAGCTTCTGCTGGTCTCATAAAGTTTCTGCTAGTCATGAGAAACAGTCGTCACCATGAAGGATTTTTGTGCTTTTCTAGATATGAGGTGAACTGGGCTCATAAAATCAGATCCTAAGAATATCTAACCACCTGAGAACCAGTCCTGACAGTTTTCCTAGAGCACAGAGTGCCTCATCTCTGCTCTCCATCCTGAGCTCTTTCAGGGAGCGGTGGAGGGCCGCAGTTGCAGCAGCACATGATTTAATCCTCATAGAGACAGACGGCAAGTGCTAGTCTGTGGCTGACATTACTGATTTTAAAACTTTGCCTGGGATGCCCCCAGTAATTAGCTTAAATGTTCTAAATGCCACAGTACCTCTGCAGCAAGACTCATGATCTTAAAACTTTAAATCTTATAGTTTATATTATGGCATATTATAGGATCTATACATGCATAATATAATCTTGTAGCCTATTATATCGGAGAAGGCAATGGCAAGCCACTCCAGTACTGTTGCCTAGAAATCCCATGGATGGAGGAGCCTGGTAGGCTGCAGTCCGTGGGGTCGCTAAGGGTCGGACACGACTGAGCGACTTCACTTTCACTTTTCACTTTCCACTTTCACACATTGGAGAAGGAAATGGCAACCCACTCCAGTGTTCTTGCCTGGAGAATCCCAGGGAAGGGGGAGCCTGGTGGGCTTCCGTCTATGGGGTCACACAGAGTCGGACACGACTGAAGTGACTTAGCAGCAGCAGCAGCCTATTATATTATCTGACTACAGATAGACTGTCACTTGGCATACCCCATACACCTAACATGAGAGGGCTGTTCATTGCCCATTAGTTGTTGGGAACAAAAACTGTGTCTCAAGAAACCTAGGGAAAATAAAGTGTCCAACATTCAGTAGCACAGAAAGTTCACTTTTTATAGTATGTCTTGGAACTTTCCTGCACCCTCTCTTCCCCTTACCTCTGCCCCTAAATCATAATTCAGAGTCTCAGAAGTCCATGTTCCCTTCATCATGTATAATAGATTTGGAAAATTACATTTAAGGATGGTTCTTTATTGACATATATTGACACTGAAGACTATAAAAGCTGATTAGACAAATAATATGACAAGCAGATTACTGACAGATCATTATTACTTTTTCTTACTGCCTAATGAACATTAGTATTACTTACTATGCTCTTAAGTCAACAATGACAATGTCAGCAAATTCAGAAAGGAAATGGAAATTCAAGACATTTTTTAAAACCATCTCAAGCCATTTAGGTAAAGACAGTCAGTATATTTCCACAAACAAAAGGAAAATATGCCCTTTGCTTATTTTCACCCTTAGGATTTCCATCACAAAGACTTTCTCATCTGGAATGTCTTCTTTTCTCACCTCTATCAATTCAAACTTGACCTTTGCTTTGAGGCTCAGCTTGAACACCACTCCTCTAACAGAGCCTTCATCAATCTTTTATTCCTTGGGACATCTTAAGCAATTATAGAATTTAATACTTGGCACTTATATTCTGTTATGTATTTTCCAACATTGTTTAACAAATTTCATTTTTTTCCTCAACTGAAGAGAGAAGGGTGTCCCCCACAGTCCCTGTAACTGTGTAAAGTATATACTTGGTGATTCATCTTTGATTGGCTTTATATATTCTAGTGCAGCAGTCTCCAACCTTTTTGGCACCAGAGACCAATTTTGTGGAAGGCAATTTTCCGTGGAAGGCAATTTTCCATGGAAGTGGGGGGTGGTTTTGGGATGATTCAACTGTATTGCTTTCATTGTGTATGTTATTTCTACAATTATTACATCAGCTCCACCTTAGATCATCAGGCATTTGATTCTAGAGGTTGGGGACCCCTGTTCTATTGAATCCTAAAGAAACATCTAATTGTATTGCTTTTCTTGTGTGTAAATCCATTTCCTATTTCCTATTTTACTCAGATAAAAATCATCTGACCCAAAATTCTACTATTATTCATTATATGTTCATATATAGCTTGTATACATGTATATTTTATCTGTTGTCTTAATTTTTCTTTTATTTATTATGGTCAATACAGCATACATTTATAGAGAATTGGTAATTTCTACTCAAATTCTTTAACATTATGTCTTATTTTTAGATTAGATACCTAAACAATTAAGCTCTCACTACTCAGAGAATCAAGAAAAATACCCTTAATTTTATATATATATATAAAAGAAAAAACCTAATACAATTTTTCTGCTTCAAAAAATATGTAATAGCTAGCATCAGGAAAATTAAAGTTGTGGTGAAAGAAAAGAAAGTGAAAGTCACCCAGTCATGTCTGACTCTTTGCAACCCCATGGACTATAGCCTGCCAGGCTCCTCTGTCCATGGAATTCTCCAGGCCAGAACACTGGAGTGGGCAGCCATTCCCTTCTCCAGGGGATCTTCCCAATGCAGGGATCGAACCCAGATCTCCCACATTGCAGGCAGATTCTTTACCATCTGAGCCACCAGGGAAGCCCCCAACTTTCCCAGTAGGGTTTTCCAGGTTGGGAAAGTTGTGGTGCAACACATCATATAATTAACTTATTTGCATTTTTCGTTGGTCAACAACCATTTGACATTATGTAGACAATGCTAAGGTGTATATGACACCAAAGCATTTAACTTAACAGTCAACTAACATTTGGGGATGAAAATCAAAATAATTCTTTTTTGTATTTGATGGTATTTGACATTTTTAATGGAAACAGTCATATTAATTTATATTTTTAAAGATTATATCATAGTCCCTCAAATTCAGACTAACAAAGGATGGGGGAAAACACTAATATTATTTTGTGTGTTCCATGAGGCCCCTTGCTATTCTCTTAAACCTATGAGGACTCCTGGCTTAAGGCAGAGATGTTTTACCACTGTCACAGCTAGTAGAAATTTGCTGAGGAGAAGAGGGAAATGTTTTATTGATCACAAACAGAAATTGTCTCAAGAAGCTTCTATCTTTACAAATAAAAGCTCAGCTGAAGACCAGTATGATACTGAAAGCATGATGAATTGATTCAAAGGAGGAAACAGACAATTTTTTTTATCAGAAAATGCCAGCATTCAGCATTTTTCCTTTGTGTAAAAGCACAGAAAGTAATATTAAACTAAGCAGTCATAAATATGTCTTGCCATATTCTAATTACACCATAATTTTTCTTGCATTTGATAATAATTCAGATTCTGACAGTATCATTTGAGGTGTGAAAACATTAAATTATAAATTCTAACACCTATTTTCCCAAAAAGGGTACTGGGCTAGAACCAATGTCTAATGCTAAGGGGAAATAAATCTTAGAGCCAGAAGACTTGGACTCAAGTCTCTGCTACCTCATTAACCAGTTTTACTCTGTCATTAACTAGCTATGTCACCTTGGGCTGCTTTAACTTTCTGAGCCTACTTCTCTCATCTCTCGCTCTCTATCTATAAAATGCAATTATCAATGTCCACTTTATTCCTTCTGTGGTAAGATTAAATGAAATAAGAGATATAAATATTGTTTATAAATCATAAAATGCCAAAACGATATAAAAATCAGCAGCCCATATCCCTGACTTCTCTGTTACTGTTATTCAGATTATGGGAAAACAAATGGGTTATAGAATTATCGCACCCTTTCATCTGCTCAGCATGAAAGTGAAAGTGTTAGCTGCTCAGTCATGTCCAACTCTGCTACTCCGTGCACTGTAGCCCTCCAGGCTCCACTGTCCATGGAATTCTCCAGGCAAGAATATTGGAGTGGGTAGTCTTTCCCTTCTCCAATGATCTTTCCAACCCAGGGATCAAACCTGGGTCTCCTGCATTGCAGGCTGATTCTTTACCATCTGAGCCATGAGGAAAGCCCCATAGTCACAATAATTTAATCGCTGTCCTTTAACAGTATGTATGTTTAAAGTCCCACCCTCTTCTGAATATTTAGTATCAAGTTGCAAAAACCGCTTGCATGATTGACTTATCTATTGTCTTTTGAATGTTAGTGATGGACAGAATCTATATCGATGTATTTGCATTTGGTCAATCAAAAGAAAAGCCTAAAAAAAAATCACAAAAATATAAAGGATGGCTTGCAAAGATGGCAATCATATTAACAGTTAAATAAATGTATAAACCTATTCCAGAGTCATTCAGTATGTAATGGTAGAAAAGATTGTCAAATTCATACAACCCTAAGATACTGAAGAGAACTTGGAAATTCTCCACCTCATTACATCACGAGAAAACCCTCTCTAACATTTTGCAGCAAACCCAGTCCTTTTCATTATATCCCAACAATCAAGATTTTTCTTCTCCACTATATAGCTACATTTTGCCTGCGTTCATAGTGATTTCTTAAATGACATAATAGTTTTTCTACATTTCTTATTTGTTTGTTTTTCTGGGAAGTATCACAAATTATTACGTCAGTTCCTGGTTAGAGATCTCAGAGAACTTAGAGATCTCAGAGAATTTAGGGGTGGAAGGACTGAGTGGCAATGAAAACAACCTTTGTGCCTACTTTTAAGATGAACTTTGAAGTACTAAATATTTTCAAAAGTTATTCCAATGAATATTTACACTATCCTAAGTAAAGTACTTTGGCCACCTTATGTGAGAGCTGACTCTTTTGAAAAGACCCTGGTGCTGGGAAAGATTGAAGGTGGGAGGAAAAGGGGACGACAGAGGATGAGATGGTTGGATGGCATCACCGACCCAAAGGACATGAGTGTGAGTAAACTCCAGGAGTTGGTGATGGACAGGGAGGCCTGGTGTGCTGCAGCCCATGGGTTGCCAAGAGTTGGACACGACTGAGTGACTGAACTGAGCTGAAATAAAATACGTTTCATTTCTGTTTGTCAATATTTCTGTCTCTGCACAACTTTTTTAAATTAAATGGGCTTTTGTTTTAGCAGATCTTCTGATAGTTTTACTGTGCTAGATATTTTCAAATCTGTTTAATAAGGTTATGATAAATATAACTAGGCTTGTTTTACACATAAAATTAATGTTTATATAACATTAATTTCAAGTTCAGAAATTAATTTTTAAAAATAATGTAGTTTCAATAATAAACTATAGAATTATTCAGATGTTCTAAACATCACTGTTAAGAACAGTGCTCTATTTTTTGCCTTTTTCTGCAATGTAATCAGACTTCACCAGAATGATGTGTGTGTGTGTATGTTTGTGTGCTCAGTTCAGTTCAGGCGCTCATTCGTGTCCGACTCTTTGTGACCCCATGAACTGCAGCACGTCAGGCCTCCCTGTCCATCACCAACTCCCGGAGTTCACTCACGCTCATGTCCATTGAGTCAGTGATGCCATCCAACCATCTCATCCTCTATATGTGTGCTCAGTCATGTCCAACTCTTTATGACTACATGGACTGTATCCTGCCAGTCTCCTCTGTCCATGGAATTTTTCCAGGCAAGAATACTGGAATGTGTTGCTATTTTCTTCTCCAGGAATGTATTTCCACCTATAGACAGAAATTTTAAAGCATTTGTTTTGTCAGGAACTGGATAAAGAACAAGAGAAATTGAACAGAAAAAATTCAAGAAAAGTTGAAAAGGCAAAAATTGAAAATATATTTTAACTCATATTCTCCAGGCCTCAGAAGTCTGTGACTTCAAAGTAAAGTAGCACTTCCTTTTTTTTTAAACTGATTTATCTTGGTGCAGCCACTCATCGTGTGTGACTTCATGTTTGTTGTTGCTATTCTGTGGCTAAGTCCTATTTGACTTGGAGGTACTAGTCTTTTCTTTAGATGTCCTTCTCCCAGGTGCCTCTGGGAATCCTGAGAACATGCTCTCAAAACATAGGCTCCAAGAATCTTTTCTGGTACTCACTAGTTACTTGGACCCTGCTCCCCAATTCTGAGTTGAACTTCAATTCATATGTGTCTCTGGAGGGATTCCTCCTCTTTAACTTCACCTCAAGCATAGTGGCAAACTCATCTCTCAATTCTCTGAAGCACAACAGGACTACACAATATTTAAAAGACTCCCCAAAGAAACAAGAGAAGGGATCTATAATACAGAAAAGATTTGGTTATGGTTGTTTTTAAAATCTACAATCCCAAGCCAGAAGTCAAAGTTCTCCTAGGGCCATTAGATTTTGTCCTGCTTCACTGTCGTAAAAATCAACCTTCTGTGCCATCTCTTGTTTCTCCTATTTCATAGAGTTCCGTTTAATTCCTGATAAATGGGCAAGGAGAATTTCCTAAGCATAACTCTTCTGTTGTAAGCTAGATGCCAACTTCCTGAGGCTAAAGAGAAAAGACATAGCTTTCTTTCCTCTTGACTCCCTCGGGAGACCTCAACTTCTGCCCTTGATTGACATTTCCTATTCTGATTCATGGGGCACATGCACTCTCTTCAGGGAGAAATCCTCCCCCTTCCTGAGATATGGGTCTGCCCACGTACTAAGACCAACTCCACAATGCAGAATTCCTGTGTATTTACCAAAATGTAGAACATTGCAAACCCCCCCAAAAAAAAATCAATGGAATCAACAATGTTGGGGCTAGGTAGTAACACTTTAGTTTCTGTTTCCAGCATTTTGCAAGCAAATGCTTGCATGAGAAAACTCACAAACACATGCATCCCATAAAAACAAGTGAAGAAATAATAGTACTAACTAAGGGCAATCTAAATCAGAACCTCATTAACAAAGAACATTTGCTATCTTAGTCTTAAGTGTCTGCATGTAGATTACCTTCCTACATCAAGATATTCTTAACAAGAAGTATATAAACTTTCTGTATGTCCGAATAACTTTCAAAAAAAAAGCTCCCCAAAGAGAAACCTTTCCAGAATAAAGAAAGAATCGTTCACAAGAGGAGAAGAAAAACAACTCCACCCTAAAGAACAGAAATTAAGTTCTAGTTATTTTTTAAAAGTCAACATTTTAAAACAGTTTTAGGTTCATGGTAAAATCAAGAGGAAGGTACAGAGATTTCCCATATTTTCCCTGTCCTGACACATACATAACTTTTCTTTTTATCAATATCATCCGTTAGAGTGGGTGGTACATTTGTTAGAACTGATAAATCTATGTTGACACAGCATAATCACCCAAATTCTATTATCTATATTAGGGTTCATTCTGGATGTTGTCCATTCTATGGGCTTGCACAAGTGTACAGTGATATATATCCATCATTACGGTATTATACAGAATTTTTTCACCGCCCTGAAAATCTTCTATACACTGCATATTAGTCTCTCCCCATTCCTCAATTCCTCATAAAGACTGATATGTTTACTGTCTCCTCATTTGCTTTCCAGGATGTCATACACTTGGAATCATATATTATGGAAAGTATTACTTTTCACATTGGCTTCTTTCATTTTGTAAAATGCATTCCACATAATTTCATTGCTTTATAGCTCATTTCTTTTTTTCTCGCTAAAATATTCCAGAGTCTGAATCAATCAGAGTTTATTTATCCATTCACCTACTTAAGGATATATTTGGTTGCTTCTGGGCTTCTCTGGTGGCTCAGATGGTAAAGAATCTGCCTGAGATGCAGGAGACCCAGGTTATATCCTTGGATTGGAAGATCCCCTGGAGAAGGAAATGGCCATCCACTCCAGTATTCTTGCCTGGAGACTTC
Organism: Moschus berezovskii; assembly: GCF_049115385.1. Lineage (NCBI taxonomy): Eukaryota > Metazoa > Chordata > Mammalia > Artiodactyla > Moschidae > Moschus > Moschus berezovskii. Next base: position 8,935,393 of record NC_142475.1, on the reverse strand, counting down.
CATGGACTGAGGAGCCTGGCAGGCTACAGTTCATGAGGTCACAAAGAGTCAGACACGACTGAGCTACTGACATTGGTTGCTTCCAATTTTTGGCAATTATGTATGAAACAGCTATAAATATTCGGTTGACCATAAAGCTCATTTATTTTTTTTCCTAAAAATGGCTCTAGTGGTGTGCATTAAAAAAAATCAAAATTGGTTAATATTTATGTAGTTATTTTAATATTGAAGATGGGAGAAATAACATTTTTGACATATTATGATTTATTATTTCAAGAAAGAGAAAAGCACAACTGAAATCAAAAAGAAAAAAGAAAATATGTGTGCAATATATGGAGAAAGTGCTGGGACTGAGCCAATGTGTCAAAAGTGGTTTGCAAAATTTTGTATAGATATTCCTCCCTGGACCATGCTCCACAGTGAAGTAGACCAGTTGAAGTTGACTTCAATCAAATTGAGACATGAATTGAGAACAATCAACATTCTACAATGCAGGAGATGGCTGACATAGCCTAAATATCAAATGTTGAAAATCACCTGCACCAGTTTGATGTTTGGGCTTCACATAAGTTAAGTGAGAAAAACTTTCTTAACTATATTTCCACTTATATATAACGTGACCATATTCTCGACTTAAACATAATGAAAACATTCCATTATTAAAAGAAATTGTGATAGGCAATGAAAAACGGACACTATACAATAATGTGGAACAGAAGAGATTGTGATGCTTATTTGTGGCAAGCAAAATAAGCCACAATCAAAGGCCAATCTTCATTCAAAAAAAAAGGTATTGTTGTGTATATAGCAGTATTAGAAGACAGTCCTCTATTATGAGCTGCTTCCAGAAAATCAATTAATACAAACACTGAGACTCTGAGGAGCTTCTGGTTCAAGATGGCAGAGTAGACGAATGTGAGCGCACGTCCTCCTGCAAGAGCACCAAAATCACAACGAGCTGTTGACCAACCATCGACAAGAGGATGCTGGAGCCCACCATAAAAGATACCGCACGTCCAGAGAGAAAGAAAAAACCACAGTGAGATTGCAGGAGGGGCACAATCATGATAAAATCAAATCCCATACCCACCAGCTGGACAACCCTCAACTGGAGAGCAGTAATACCAAAGAAGTTCTCTCACCTGTGAACGTTCTGAACCCCACATCAGGCTTCCCAGCCTGGAGACCTGACAAAGGGCCTGGGAATTCCCAGGGAATCTGACCTTGAAGACCAGAGGGATTTGACTGTAAGACTTCCACAGGACTGGGGGAAGACTCCAGACTTGGAGGCTGCAAAAAAACCTTGCATGCACCAAGACTCAGAGGAAAGGAGCAGTGACCCCACAGGAGACTGATCCAAAACTATCAGCTAGTATTAGAGGGTCTCCTGTGGAGTTGGGGGTTGTCAAGGGCTCACCACAGGGATGGGGGCACCAGTCTGGAAAGGTCACCCTTGGCATAAACTCTCTTGGAGGTCACCATCGACCTGATCATAGAGACCACAAACTGAAGGGCTGGGTCGTCTCAGGCCAAAAAACTACCAAGGAAGGAGTGCAATCCCTCCCATCAGCAGATAATTGGATTCAGTTCAGTTCAGTTCAGTTCAGTTCATTATAGTCGCTCAGTCATGTCTGACTCTCCGCAACCCCATGAATCACAGCACGCCAGGCCTCCCTGTCCATCATCAACTCCCGGAGTTCACTCAAATTCATGTCCATCGAGTCGGTGATGCCATCCAGCCATCTCATATTCTCTGTCGTACCCTTCTCCTCCCACCCCCAACCCTTCCCAGCATCAGTCTTTTCCAGTGAGTCAACTCGTCGCATGAGGTGGCCAATGTATTGCAGTTTCAGTTTTAGCATCAGTCCTTCCAATGAACACCCAGGATTGATCTCCTTTAGAATGGACTCATTGGATCTCCTTGCAGTTAAGCAGGGCTTAATCCACCTGAAAGCCTTCCTCAGTGATCAATGCAAAGAAATAGAGGAAAACAACAGAATGGGAAAGACAAGAGATCGCTTCAAGAAAATTAGAGATTCCAAGGGAACATTTCATGCAAAGATAGGCTCAATAAAGGACAGAAATGGTATGGACCTAACAGAAGCAGAAGATATTAAGAAGAGGTGGCAAGAATATACAGAAGAACTGTACAAAAAAGATCTTCACGACCAAGATAGTCACGATAATGTGATCACTGACCTAGAGCCAGACATCTTGGAATGTGAGGTTAAGTGGGCCTTAGAAAGCATCACTACGAACAAAGCTAGTGGAGGTGATGGAATTCCAGTGAAGCTATTTCAAATCTTGAAAGATGATGCTGTTAAAGTGTTGCACTCAATATGTCAGCAAATTTGGAAAACTCAGCAGTGGCCACAGGACTGGAAAAGGTCAGTCTTCATTCCAATCCCAAAGAAAGGCAATGCCAAAGAATGCTCAAACTACCACACAATTGCAGTCATCTCACACTCTAGTAAAGTCATGCTCAAAATTCTCTAAGCCAGGTTTCAGCAATATGTGAACCGTGAACTCTCATGTATTCAAGCAGGTTTTAGAAAAGGCAGAGGCACCAGAGATCAAATTGCCAACATCCGCTGGATCATGGAGAAAGCAAGTTCCGTTCAGTTCAGTCACTCAGTCGTGTCTGACTCTCCATGACCCCATGAATAACAGCACACCAGGCCTCCCTGTCCATCACCAACTCCCGGAGTTCACTCAAACTCATGTTCACAGAGTCAGTGATGCCATCCAGCCATCTCATGCTCGGTCGTCCCCTTCTCCTCCCGCCCCCAACCTTTCCCAGCATCAGAGTCTTTTCCAGTGAGTCAACTCGTCGCATGAGGTGGTCAAAGTATTGCAATTTCAGCTTTAGCATCAGTCCCTCCAATGAACACCCAGGATTGATCTCCTTTAGAATGGACTGGTTGGATCTCCCTGCGGTACAAGGGACTCTCAAGAGTCTTCTCCAGCACCACAGTTCAAAAGCATCAATTCTTCGGCAATCAGCTTTCTTTACAGTCCAACTCTCACATCCATACATGACCACGGGAAAAACCATAGCCTTGACTAGACGGACCTTTGTTGGCAAAGTAATGTCTCTGCTTTTTAATATATTATCAAGGTTGGTCATAACTTTCAAGTTCCAGAAAAACATCTATTTCTGCTTCATTGACTATGCCAAAGCCTTGGACTGTGTGGATCACAATAAACTGTGGAAAATTCTGAAAGAGATGGGAATACCAGACCACCTGACCTGCCTCTTGAGAAACCTGTATGCAGGTCAGGAAGCAACAGTCAGAACTGTACATGGAACAACAGACTGGTTCCAAAGAGGAAAAGGAGTACATCAAGGCTGTATATTGTCACCTTGCTTATTTAACTTATATGCAGAGTACATCATGAGGAACGCTGGGCTGGAAGAAGCACAAGCTGGAATCAAGATTGTCAATAACCTCAGATATGCAGATGACAATACCCTTATGGCAGAAAGTGAAGAGGAACTCAAAAGCCTCTTGATGAAAGTGAAAGAGGAGAGTGAAAAGGTTGGCTTGAAGCTCAACATTCAGAAAACAAAGATCATGGCATCTGGTCCCATCACTTCATGGGAAATAGATGGCAAAACAGTGGAAACAGTGTCAGACTTTATATTTTTGGGCTCCAAAATCACTGAAGATGCTGATTGCAGTCAGGAAATTAAAAGACGCTTACTCCTTGGAAGGAAGTTATGACCAACCTTGATAGTATATTAAAAAGCAGAGACATTAATTTGCCAACAAAGGTCCGTCTAGTCAAGGCTATGGTTTTTCCCGTGGTCATGTATGGATATGAGAGTTGGACTGTGAAGAAAGCTGATCGCTGAAGTATTGATGCTTTTGAACTGTGGTGTTGGAGAAGACTCTTGAGAGTCCCTTGGACTGCAAGGAGATCCAACCAGTCCATTCTAAAGGAGATCAATCCTGGGTGTTCATTGGAAGGACTGATGCTAAAGCTGAAACTGCAATACTTTGGCCACCTCATGCGACGAGTTGACTCACTGGAAAAGACTCTGATGCTGGGAAAGGTTGGGGGCGGGAGGAGAAGGGGACGACCGAGCATGAGATGGCTGGATGGCATCACCGACTCTGTGGACATGAGTTTGAGTGAACTCTGGGAGTTGGTGATGGACAGGGAGGCCTGGCGTGCTGTGATTCATGGGGTCGCGGAGAGTCGGACACGACTGAGCGACTGAACTGAACTAATCCACCTGAGCAGGGCTTCCCAGGTGGCGCTAGTGGTAAAGAACTCACTCACCAATGCACAAGACTTAAGAGAGGTGGGTTTGATCCCTGGGTTGCGAAGAACACCTGGAGAAGGAAATGGCAACCCTCTTCAGTATTCTTGCCTGTAGAATCCCACGGACAGAGTTTTGATAGCTATGGTCCAAAGGGTCAAAAAGAGTCAGACACAACTGATGTGACATCACACATGAGCAAGGCCCTGCCCACCAGAGCAAGACCCAGTTTTTCCCACCACCAGTTCCTCCCATCAGGAAGCTAACATGAGCTCTTAGCCTCCTCCACCAGAGGGCAGACAGAAGGAAGAACCACAGTCCCACACTGACTAAAACAAAAGCCACATTACAGAAAATTAACCAGCATGAAAAAGAAAGTTATGTCCCAGATGACGGGGAAAGATAAAACCCCAGAAAAATAACTAAATGAAAGGGAGAGAGGCAACCTTACAGAAAAAGAATTCAGAATAATGATAGTGAAGATGATTCAGGATCTCAGAAAAAAAATGGAAGCAGAGATTGAGAAGATGCATGATGTTGACAGAATGGTGGAAATCACTGCCACAGAACAGAATATAGGAAAAAGAATGAAAAGAAATGAAGGCAGCCTAAGAGATCTCTGGGACAACATTAAACACACTGCTGCTGTTGCTGCTAAGTCGCTTCAGTCGTGTCTGACTCTGTGCAACCCCATAGACGGCAGCCCACCAGGCTCCCCCATCCCTGGAATTCTCCAGGCAACAACACTGGAGTGGGTTGCCATTTCCTTCTCCAACGCATGAAAGTGAAAAGTGAAAGTGAATTTGCTCAGTCGTGTCCGACTCATAGGGGCCCCATGGACTGCAGCCTACCAGGCTCCTCCGTCCATGGGATTTTCCAGGCAAGAGTACTGGAGTGGGTTGCATTGCCTTCTCCGTTAAACACACTAATACTTGCATTATAGGTGTCCCAGAGGGAGAAGAGGGAGAGAAAGGACATTAGAAATATTTGAAGAGATAATAGCTGAAAACTTCTCTAACATGAGAAAGGAAAGAGTCAACCAGGTCCAGGAAGCGCAGAAAGTCCCAGGCAGGATAAACCCAAGGAGGAACACATCAAGACACATAGTAATCCAATTGACAAAAATCAAAGACAGAGATAAAATATTAAAAGCAAGAAAGGAAAAATAACAAATAACATTCAAGGAAATGCCCATCAGGCTATCAGCTATTTTCTCAACCAAAACGCTACAAGCCAAAAGGGAATGGCATGATATATTTTAAATGATGAAAGAGAAAACCTACAAGCAAGAATACCCTGCCCAGCAAGACTCTCCTTCAGATTTGATAGAGAAATCAACAGCTTTCCAGACGAGCAAAAGTTAAGAGAATTCAGCACCACCAAACCAACTTTACAACAAATGCTAAAGGAACTTCTCTAGGCAGGAAACAAGAGAAGGAAAATATATACCTATACCTATAGAAAATAAGCCCAAAACAAACTAAGAAAATAGTAACAGGATCATACATATCAATAATTACCTTAAATGTAAACAGATTAAATGCACCAACGATTTATGTATCTTTGTTTCTTTGTTTTTAGGTGTCTAATGGTTTATGATGTCTATTAAAAACGTGTGTGTGGATGCAATTCCATAACTCTGCTTGACTCCCAAAATTGCATGTAATTATTTTATATTGTTAGGCTAATCATGTTCCATTATGGCTTGTAATTGTAATTATCTTTTATTTTTATCTGGCTATTGATTGTGAAAACTGATAAATATCTTTTGCTATTGTGATTATGTAACTATTACTCACTTAATACCATTGTATCATGATTGGTCAACAGAAAAATAATAGAATTCTATATCATCAAAGCTACCATTTTATATAAAAACCTGTAATCACTTTTTAAAATCCAGATGCATATCAGAATTACCTTGGAATTTTTTTTGAAAAATACCAGTGTCCAGGTATTGCTTCTTTTTTTGAGTAGAGTTCCAGATATGCTTCTAATGAGCAGCCATATTTAAAAACAACTGGATTATATGAGGACCTTCTACTTTTATCTAGTTTGTTTCACTTTTCCCATTTCATATTCAGTGATCTCATTTAATTTAGTTTATGTTTTCCAATTTCTCCATCACTTTTTTAACATTCTTTCTCAAGCTTTTATTAAGCAAAGTAGAAAATCTCTTGTATACATACATATAAATAATACATATAACATATATTTTAGAAAATTAGTAATTTTGCCTAGCTAAAACATTTGACGTTTTGATTCCACTTGTTTGACTTATTATAAATGGGATGCTATTTTTCTAATTTAAAAAATAGATATGCAACAAGCAACAAAGGTTTACTATAGTAAGCTATAGTTAATATCTTATAATAACCTATAATGGAAAATAATTTCAAAAATAATATGTGTATATGTATAATTAAATCATAAAAAAATTCTACTTTATGAAATATAGTAGTGTTTATCTTTTTGCCAGTTTTCCTAAATATCCTATGGACACATAATAATAATGTGTGAGATACAAAATTTTAAATATATTTGTGTAGTATATAAGAATAATATAAATTAATATAAATAGAAATTTATTACATTTAAATTATTAATGACATAATTCAAGCTGCTTTTATTTTTTCTGCACTTGATAAAATATTCTCAGAGAAATGTTAATATGTCTCACTATGATTAAATATATTTTTCTTTTTTCTTCCATTTCTTCTGATTTTTGATTTATGTATCTTTGTTTCTTTGTTTTTAGGTGTCTAATGGTTTATGATGTCTATCTCCTTTGTGAATTGTACCTTTTATCATTACAAATATTCATCTTTGCTTCATTTAAAAACTAATTCAATTTAAGAAAAGAAAGACTGTGAGGAGAGAGGAAAGGAGAACTTTACTGTAGCATAATGCATATTATTTTATTTATTTAGTTTGAAGGTCATCTTCCAGTATTGCCCAAAATTTATTCATGTATTTTGTTGCTTATTGATAAGTGTTTCTGAATTTGTAAATGTCCTTTAGCTACAAAGATGTCCACTGAGTCATCTTTGACCAAGATTCATTTGGAGATATGAGTTAATTCAGGTGGCAAAAAACTTTTCAATTACCTCTCAGTATAGCTTTGTAAATATTCATTTTGTTTCCAGTTGCTAAGCTCTACACTTTCTTTTTGTTAAAAACCAAACCAAATGATAAAATAAAATTATTCAAGTAAAAAAGTACTGCTCCCAAGCAGACCAACTGAAAGTAGCACTCAACAAAATGTGTCAAAATTAGTCAACAGAAAACTTATAATCTTCCACGAGGATAAAGGAAGATTGCATCTTTCTTTGATGACCAGGCAAAAACTGTTACAGCTGAGCTGGTAAGTTCTGATCCATCCACTGTATTTACCAGACACTGATACTTTGGATTTCCATTCATTTTGGTTTTCACAAAATTTTTTTAATGGAAAAAATTTTATTTCTCTGGAAGACTGTAGAAGGCACTTGGAATATTTCTTTGCTCAAAAAGATTAAGTTTTGGGAAGATGGATCTATGAAGTTGCCTGGAAAATGGCAGAAGGTGGTGGAACAAAACAGTGAATCTGTTGTTCAATGAAGTTCTTGGTGAAAATTTAAAATGATTTTATTTTTACTTAAAAACAAAATTAACATTTTAGCCAATCCACTATCTGTCTGCATTAGAAGGACTGATGCTGAAGCTGAAGCTCCAATATTTCGGCCAGCTGATGCAAAGAACTAACTCATTGGAAAAGAGCCTGATCCTGGGAAAGATTGAAGGTGGGAAGAGATGGGGATGACCGAAGATGAGATGGCTGGACGGCATCACCAACGTGATGAACATGAGTTTGAGCAAGCCCCAGGAGTTGGTGATGGACAGGGAGGCCTGGCGCGCTGCAGTCCATGGGGTCACAAAGAGTCGGACACGACTGAGCAACTGTACTGAACTGATACCTGTGTGCAGGATTTTGTTCTGGACATAAGTTGTCAACACTTTTGAGCTGATACCAAGGAATATAACTGTAGGATTATATGGTAAAAATATGCTTCAGTTCAGTCCAGTCACTCAGTCATGTCCGACTCTTTGCGACCCCGTGAATCACAGCATGCCAGGCCTCCCTGTCCATCACCAACTCCCGGAGTTCACTCAAACTCATGTCCATCGAGTCGGTGATGCCATCCAGCCATCTCATTCTCTGTGATCCCCTTCTCCTCCCGCCTCCAATCCTTCTCAGCATCAAAGTCTTTTCCAGTGAGTCAACTCATCGCATGAGGTGGCCAAAGTATTGGAGTTTCAGCTTTAGCATCAGTCCCTCCAATGCTTAGTTTTGTGGGGAAAAAAAAAAATCAAACTGTCTTCAAAAATGTCTAAATGATTTTGCATTCCCATCACCAATAAAGGAGGGTTCCTGTTGCTGACACGTCAGTCAGCATTTGGTGTTGCCAGTATTATGGATTATGGCCATTTTAATGACTGTGTTAAAACTAGATATTAAAAAAAGTAAGATCATGGCATCTGGCCGCATTACTTCATGGCAAATAGAGGGGGAAAAGGTAGAAGTAGTGATAAATTTCCTTTTCTTGAGCTCAAAAATCACTGGGGAAAGTGACTGCAGCCATGAAATCAGAAGATGTTTGCTTCTTGGGGGAAAACTATGACAAACCTAGACAGTGTGTTGAAAAGCAGAGACATTACTCTGCCATCAAAAGTCCATCTTGTCAAGGTTATAGTCTTCCCAGTGGTCACAAGTGATTGTGAGAGCTGGACCATAAAGAAGGCAGAGTGCCGAAAAATTGATGTCTTTGATTGTGGTGCTGGAGAAGACTCTTGAGAGTCCTTTGGACAGCAAGAAGATCAAATCAGTCAATCCTGAAGGAAATCAACCCTGAATATTCATTGGAGGGACTGATGCTGAAGCTGAAGCTCCAATATTTTGTCCACCTGATGCAAAAAGCCGACTAGTTGCGAAAGACCCTGATGCTGGGAAAGATTGACGGCATGAGGATAAGGCGGCGACAGAGGATAAGATGGTTGTATGACATCAACTCAGTGGACATGAGTTTGAGCAAACTCTGGGAAATAGTAAAGGACAGGAAAACCTGGAGTGCTGCAGTCCATGGAGTCACAAAAAGTCAGACACCACTGAGCAAATGAACAACAAAAAGTGATCTAAGTGAGTGCAGTTCCTTAGTAATGTGGTTTGTGCCAGTTTGCGGTGTTAAAATAGAAAGTTAGAGGTACAGAAATAAAAACAGTGAGTCTAATTCTGCTTTCACGTGTTTTTTTTTTTTCTTCATCAGCTTCTATAGCATATAATCATACTACATACAATCTATACTTCTACATCTGACACTCTGTTCGGAATATTCACTTCATTTAGATTTTGATCTTTTTCTCACTGGTTCTCTCAACTATTCTCAGGTTGTCTGTCAGTTCATTGGCATCACGCTCTGAAAAGCACAGATGTTACTGCCTATGTTCTAAATCGCAGTGACTTAGAATAAGCAGAAATCCATTACAAAGGGACACAGTGGGAAAGATCTGTGCAGTGATAAAGAGGACAGACTTGGTAGACCTTTTAAAAGGACTTCCATCCTTTCCCTACTGTTACCTGTCTGATCACAAATCACTCACAGCCAGATGGAACTAGACTTGCATGATCTGATTTTCTGTCAAAGACCAGACTTCTGTCACGTCTCACAGCAGATATGCCCAGTCCTGCTGTAGACGCTGCCCACTGTTTACGTTGCAACATGAAATTTTTTATGCCATTGTTCTTGCTCCTCTTTGGTATTATAAAACAGTCAAATAAGATGAATATGGATGGTAATTTATTCTAGTAGCTTGCATTGAATTACACTTGGATGACTTATTAAATGAAGGATATGATCAATATTACATCTGTCATAAGTGAACAACTCCTCTTTTGAGTGAATCTAATCAATTCATTGTTTTATGAGCACAGTGGCCTCCAGAGAGAGACCACAAATCCAAATAATGTCACTTAGTGATGGATTTTAATGTTCTCTCCTCTGGCATGGCTAAAAATTGTGTGAGATCATTATGCAGAATGAAGGTTCTCCTTTGGCAAAGCACTGAAGCATTGAAAGAACAGAAAAGATTCATGAAACTCTCAGGAAACGTCTTTGTTCAACTGCAGAGTTTATAAAGGGCAAGGTGGTACACGGCAGATGGGTAAATATGGCCTCAATAAACAGAACATCGCACTTAAAACAGTGAGTTATTTTCAAATATCTTTTGATATTAATTTGTAACATAATTCCACATAATAAAAGGAGACTCTGCATGATTTCAACACCTTTAGACCATGAAATTTTGTACCTTGTTTTATGTCTATGGATACAGTCCAGTGTCGCCTTGTTTGTAATCTATGAATAGAACTTGAATAGAATTTGCATCCTGTGTGAAAATTGTACAAATCTTAATTATGTTGAATTGACTCACAGTGCTTCCCAGGTCTACTTTCCTGTCTATTCAGTCTATTGATTTTTGAGAGTTTGACATTGAAATTTCAACTAAAAATTTAAATCTACTTTAAAAAAAATTTGTAATATATAACTATATGTAACCTTGTTCTGTAATTTCCAAGTCTCCAATAAATGTGTTATCATACTTTAATAATTTAAAAAATAAAAAAAGAAGAAGAAAGGCAATCTGATTACACCTATTTCAGAAATATTTTGGAAAAATCAACTGCTTCTGTTCATCAAATTTACAAAAAATCTATTAGCTTTTTTTTAAATGGATGACTACTATTGCAGAATTATCTAGAACAATAGCAGTCAAATGTTTCTAAGTATTTTTCAATAAAATTAAAATTATTTAATCCTACAAGATTGCAGTGAGATAAGTTTCCATTATTATCACAATTTTTAGACAAGAAAACTGAAAAACAAATATTATTTTTGTTTGTTTACATTTTCTGTGGCTGCTTTTTAAAAATTGAAGTATAATTGATGTGGGCTTCCCAGGTGGCTCAGTGGTAAAGAATTCACCTGCCAGTGCAAGAGGAGGGGGTTCAATCCCTGCATCAGGAAGATTCCCTGGAAAAGGAAATGGAAACCCACTTCAGTATTCTTGCCTGGAAAACCCCATGGACAGAGGAGCCTGACAGGTTACAATCCATGGGATCACAAAAGAGTTGGACATAACTTAAGACTAAACAACAACAGCAAATAGTTGATTTACAATATTGTGTTAGTTTCAGGTATACAACAAATTAACTTGTTTATATATATACGTATATATATATATATATATATACACAAAATATATATCTTATTCTTTTCCATTGTAGCATATTACAAGATAGTGAATGTAGTTCCCTGTGTTATGCAGTAAGCCATTGTTATTTATCTGTTTTATGTGTGGTGGTGTGCTTCTGTTAATCCCATACTTCCAGTGTGTTCCTCCTTGCCTTCTCCTTTGGTAATGATCGTCTATGTCAGTGAGTCTGTTTCTGTTTTATTTTTTAGATTCCACATATAAGTGATATAATATTTGTCTTTCTCTGTCTGATTTATTTCAATTAGCATGATAATATCTAGGTCCTTCCATGTTGCTGAAAATGGCATTATTTCATTCTCTTTTATGGCTGAATAAAGAAATATTTTTTAATTGCTTAATATCAAATATTAAAATCAAATGCAGCTGTGACAGTGCTGCACTCAATATGCCAGCAAATTTGGAAAACTCAGCAGTGGCCACAGGACTGGAAAAGGTCAGTCTTCATTCCAATCCCAAAGAAAGGCAATGCCAAAGAATGCTCAAACTACCGCACAATTGCACTCATCTCACACACTAGTAAAGTCATGCTCAAAATTCTCCAAGCCAGGCTTCAGCAATATGTGAACCATGAACTTCCAGATGTTCAAGATGGTTTTAGAAAAGGCAGAGGAATCAGAGATCAAATTGCCAACATTGGCTGGATCATCTTAAAAGCAAGAAAGTTCCAGAAAAAAACATCTATTTCTGCTTTATTGACTATGCCACAGCCTTTGACTGTGTGAATCACAATAAACTGTGGAACATTCTGAAAGAGATGGGAATACCAGACCACCTGACCTGCCTCTTAAGAAACCTGTATGCAGGTCAGGAAGCAATAGTTAGAACTGGACATGGAACAACAGACTGATTCCAAATAGGAAAAGGAGTATATCAAGGCTGTATATTGTCACCCTGCTTATTTAACTTATATGCAGAGTACATCATGAGAAACGCTGGGCTGGAAGAAGCACAAGCTGGAATCAAGATTGCCAGGGGAAATATCAATAACCTCAGATATGCAGATGACACCACCTTATGGCAGAAGTGAAGAAGAACTAAAGAGCCTCTTGATGAAAGTGAAAGAGGAGAGTGAAAAAGTTGGCTTAAAGCTCAACATTCAGAAAACTATGATCGTGGCATCCGGTCTCATCACTTTCTTGACAAATAGATGGGGAAACAGTTGAAGCAGTGGCTGACTTTATTTTTGGGGGGCTCCAAAATCACTGCAGATGGTAACTGCAGCCATGAAATTAAAAGATGCTTACTGCTTGGAAGGAAAGTTATGACCAACCTTGACAGCATATTAAAAAGCAGAGACATTACTTTGCCAACAAAGGTCCATCTAGTCAAAGTTATGGATTTTCCAGTAGTCATGTATGGATGTGAGAGTTGGACCATACAAAAGCTGAGCATTGAATAATTGATGCTTTTGAAACATGGTGTTGGATAAGACTCTTGAGAATCCCTTGGACTGCAAGGAGATCCAACCAATCCATCTTAAAGGAAATCAGTCCTGAAAATTCATTGGAAGAACTGATACTGAAGCTGAAACTCCAATACTTTGGCCACCTGATGCAAAGAGCTGACTCATTTGAAAAGACCCTGATGCTGGGAAAGATTGAGGGCAGGAGGAGAAGGGGACGACAGAGGATGAGATGGTTGGATGGCATCACCGACTCGATGGACATGTATTTAGGTGAACTCTGGGAGTTGGTGATGGACAGGGAGGCCTGGTGTGCTGCGGTTCATGAGGTCACAGAGTTGGACATGACTGAGCAACTGAATTGAACTGAACTGAATATCAAATAGCATGCTTCAGAACTCCAGAACTCTCATTCTTAACCGTTAAGTATAATACTTCATAAATCACTTGTAGAAGAAAATTTCTTAGAGTGATTACACATTATTCTACTTATTAAAAGGGTTCATTGAGTGCCCCGTACAACAAAATGAGAAAGACATCTCACCAAAGCACGCATTTTTGATATATCACAATAGTAACAAGGAGTAGTAGTAGCTAGAGATTTCAGAAAGAGTAAATATCACCTGCAAAGGAACAGAGAATTCTATGCTAAAATGTAATTAAATAGCAAGTTTCAATGCATAACAAATGAGTAAATAGAGTTTTGAGAGAAACAGGTTTCAGAAAACCACAACCAAAACCCAAAAGAACATTACTAGGCCTTCCCAGAAAGATTTCTGAGCCCCAGGCCCTGAGGACCCAGAGTCAGAACTGGAGAAAAGTCACCAAGGAACAGGTTACTCATTAAAATATAAGAAATGATGGCATGTTTGTAAAGAGGAAAAAAAAGGATTATTTTAAATCATTGTCTTGGGGAAAAGGAGAAAAGGAATATTTCAGAAAGAGGAATTAATAGCAGTGTCAGACTTTATTTTGGGGGGGCTCCAAAATCACTGCAGATGCTGATTGCAGCCATGGAATTAAAAGACGCTTACTCCTTGGAAGTAAAGTTATGACCAACCTAGATAGCATATTAAAAAGCAGAGACATTACTTTGCCAACAAAGGTCCGTCTAGTCAAGGCTATGGTTTTTCCCGTGGTCATGTATGGATGTGAGAGTTGGACTGTGAAGAAGGCTGATCGCTGAAGAATTGATGCTTTTGAACTGTGGTGCTGGAGAAGACTCTTGAGAGTCCCTTGGACTGCAAGGAGATCCAACCAGTCCATTCTAAAGGAGATCAATCTGGGTATTCATTGGAAGGACTGATGCTAAAGCTGAAACTGCAATACTTTGGCCACCTCATGCGACAAGTTGACTCACTGGAAAAGACTCTGATGCTGGGAAAGGTTGGGGGCGGGAGGAGAAGGGGATGACAGAGAATGAGATGGCTGGATGGCATCACCAGCTCGATGGACATGAGTTTGAGTGAACTCCGGGAGTTGGTGATGGACAGGGAGGCCTGGCGTGCTGTGATTCATGGGGTGGCGCAGAGTCGGACACGACTGAGTGACTGAACTGAACTGCACTGAACTGAATGAAAATGTTTATGGAAGAATCAAGAGTGGGCAGAAGGAAAAAGTTATTTTGAAGCAGAAGTAATTACCAGTTGAGAGAAAATTATCTTGTGCTTCTAAGATGATCATGGTAGAAATTTATTTTATATTTCCAATTAGTAAACTAAATTAAAGTCGCTCATTCATGTTCGACTCTTTGCGACCCCATGGACTGTAGCCCACCAGGCTCCTCCGCCCATGGGATTCTCCAGGCAAGAATACTGGAGTGGTTTGCCATTTCCTTCTCCAGGGGATCTTCCTGACCCAGTGATCGAACCCAGGTCTCCTGCATTGCAGGCAGACACTTTAACCTCTGAGCCGCCACTCCCAAAGTAACTTTTTTCTCACCACCTTTTGTTGGTTGGAAAGGGACTTTCCTACAGGTGATGCAGAGTGAAGGAGGAGGGACACTAAAGGGCTCTCCTCCCCTTCCCTCGTCTTCATCTTCATCCTTACCCTTGCCCTATCAACTAGAGGACAAAAAAAAAAACTAAATTCCTAAACAGAATCGACCAAAATTGCCTGGATCTAGAGTATTATTTTCTGCAAGTTTCCAAGTCTATGCTTGTATTGTGGGAGGAAATTGGGGAAGGCGGGTTGAGGAAAGACAGCTTTAACAAAAGAATCAACATTTTAATTTGGGATAAGAGTTAGTTAAGTCAAAGTGGGCAGTAAGGAAAAGCTTTCAGACTGAGGGAATAGCTTTGTCAAGAAGTGAGGAGACCATGTCACATTCTAATAAACATTTCTGTGTGACTACATTGTGAAATACCTTGATTCATGTGAGAAAAACACACCAAAAAGGAAGAGCAGTTCAGAAAATCCTTGGAGGATTGGACCCTTCAAACCTGAGCTATTATTCA
The DNA here is from genome assembly GCF_049115385.1 of Moschus berezovskii. Lineage (NCBI taxonomy): Eukaryota > Metazoa > Chordata > Mammalia > Artiodactyla > Moschidae > Moschus > Moschus berezovskii. Next base: position 8,919,957 of record NC_142475.1, on the reverse strand, counting down.
GCATGAAGCAGTTCTGAATCCATGTCTAAATATAGGGAATTTAGATGTTCCAATATTTTTTTAAATGAGAAAGGAGAGCAAACACACGTGAATGGAGAAATGTAATCTTACATAAAAAAATCACAAAGCGAGAAAAAAGGTAGAAAGCAATTGCGATCTGAGTAAATAGTTCCCATAGTGTTCAAGCATGATGAATAATGAACTATAGATTTGCAAGACTGAAGTCACATCAGTAGCTTTTATAAACTATTTTCCCACTACAAAAGTCATAGATGTTGGTTAGAGGTCCACAGGGTGCGTGGCTTCAGATGACACTTAATGGGAAGAGTATGTCCCGGGACCAAGTCAAGAAGTAAATGGCCCTTTCACAATCACAGTACATCTGAATGCTGGCAGAGGGCCCCAGACTTACAGAAAGACAAACCAACCTCTTCGGAATAAGGCAGGGCAAAAATAAGGACAAAAAGGCAGACAAAGTAGTTTGGGATGGGGACCTGCACCCCTGCGAGGGAGTTGTGAACGAGGAACAATTTCTGTGCAGTAGACAAACCCCTCACAGGCGTGGTCAGGGGGCAGCTTCAGAACCTCAGAGAGAAGCACAGTGCGACAGGTGCTCCAGAGGCGCAATGGAGAAAATTCACCACAGAGGTTGTGCTAAAGGACTGGGGTTGGCTGCCATGAAGATATTCTGAGGAGGCTCACATGACCCTTCAGAGGGAGACCAAGGAAAATACCAGCGAAACAAAAGAGCATTCCCACCGAGAAGACTCTAACACCGTGCTCTAACCCCACATGCCCATAGAAAAAAGGACTCCCCGCTAGTGAATGCCAAAAAGGGGGCAAGCAAGTCTATGGCCCCAGTCTATAGCCCCAGAGGCAAGTATGAACCCCAGAGGTGGAAGGCAGGGGACTGCTAAGGTCCTGACCCCAGAGACTGCAACTACCAGCAAGCTGTAGGTGGTCGTGGGTCACTCCCCATGTCTTCCCGGGAGGCTGAGTGGCATGGCTCTGCCAAGCAAGTCACAACCCAGGACCAACTCCCCCTGGAGAAGTGGACAACTTGCCTCAGGCTGGGGCAACCCCTGCAGGGGCCATCTGGGAGCCCTAGAAGCCTGGCTCTGCCAAGGGTCCCACAACCCGGAACCACCCCCTCTGAGGAAATGCACGACCTGCCTCAGACTGTGCCAACCTCTCACAGGACCAACCATAGCGAACACTCCCCACCCTAGCGGTGTCTGCTGTACCCTTACCCTTTCCCAGCATAACTGAGCAAGGGAGCCCGAATAAGCAACTCCTGCTGCTGCTGCTTAGTCGCTTCAGTCGTGTCTGACTCTGTGCGACCCCATGGACAGCAGCCCACCAGGCCCCCCGTCCCTGGATTCTCCAGGCAAGAACACTGGATTGGTTGCCATTTCCTTCTCCAATGCATGAAAGTGAAAGGAAAGCAGAGGACAGACAGTGAAGAGAGACTTACAAGCAGAGGGAGGCCAAAAACCGAAGCAGAATGCCAAGTCTGTACAAGCAAGGAAAACAGGAGAAATAGTCCTGCAAGTGGCAGGTACGATGGTTTGTTAGTTGTTCAGTTGTGTCTGACTCTGTGACCCCATGGATTCTATTCCACCAGGCCCCTCCATCCACGGAATTCTCCAGGCAAGAAGACTCAAGTGGGTAGCCATTCCCTTCTCCAGGGAATCTTCCTGACCCAGGAAATGAAGCTGGGTCTCCTGCATTGCAGGTAGATTCTTAACCATCTGAGCCACCAGAGAAGCCCTGGTTTAAATCCCCACAATTAGCATGAGACTGTGTGTTTTAGGGGCAACTTTAGACTTTGAGAACAATTATAACTTGGAGCAAGGGAAGATCTGAACTGACTTCACACTGCCCAAAACAGGTTCAGAGGCCTTCCTAGAAATATTGGAGGACTTTCCGAGTAGGCAAATAGACTGGAAAAAGAAAATGGAAGACTCATTTGGACATTCCTCTCACCACCACTCATGTATATATATGTATTGCCTCTCCTCCCTTTTATAATTTAAAAAATTTTTCCTAATATTGTCCTAATATGGTTCTTTATTATTCCTTTAAGTTTTATTATAAACTATTTTTCCTTTGTTTAAATAAAATAACCTATTTTTAAAATAATTTCCATGTGCTTGATTTTTTATTTTGTATTTCTTTCTAAATTTTATTTATTTATTTACTTGTTTTTGGCTGAGTTGGGTCTTCGTTGTTGCACAGTCTTTTCTCTAGTTGCAGTGAGTGGGGTCCCCTCTGTAGCTCTGACGTGCAAGTTTCTCAGTGCGGTGGCTCCTGGGCACCCGGGCTGCAGTAGTTGCAAGCACACGAGCTCAGTAGTTGCAGCTCCCAGGCTCTAGAACACAGGCTCAACAGTTTTGTCCCACAGGCTTTGCTGCCCCACGGTATGCAGGGTCTTCCTGGATCAGGGGTTGAACCCATGTCTCCTACACTGGCAGGCAGAGTCCTGACCACTGAGCCACCGTGGAGCCCTGATTTTGTATTTTTGAGAAACTACTTTTTCCATGTTTATGATTTTTGTTCATTGATCTTTGGCTTTTAATTTTGTATCTTTGAGAGTCTAACTTTTAGTATTGATTTTCACTTGGAGTTTGATATTGGCTTGATTGCTTTCTTCTCTTTTGACTCCTCTTATCCTTTTGTCCCCTTTCCTCCTACTTCCCCCTTCTTTTTCCTAGATAAGTGTGTGAATCTTTTGGGGTACTCCTGGCTGTTGAGAGTTGTTTTCCCATTAGTCTAGCTACTTAGCAGCAGCAGGTGTTTGTCTCCTGTGCTGTGTGGCCTGTGAGATATTGATGTTACTGTAAGTGGTTGGACCTAAAACCCAGAGGCAAGAGACTCAACTCCAGGACTTTGGACCACCAGCGAACTTTTTTCATGAAAGTTAATAGGTGAGAGCCCCCCACAAAAGCCAGCAAAATCCAGGGATGTATACCCCATGCCAATCCTTCAGAAAAAAAAGGGGCACCATCCTGCACATTAGCAGACAGGATGCCCTAATACTGAACACACAGACACCCCAGAACACACCACTGGACATGGCACTGCCCGCAAGAGAGATAGATGCAGCTCCATCCACGAGAACAAAGGCACAAGTCCCCCCAGTCAGGAAACTTTAACAAGGCACTGGCCTAACCCCACCCACTGGGGGCAGACTCCACAATTAGGAGGAACTACCACCTTCCAGCCCCCCAGAAAAGAGCCCCCTGCAAACAGTAAATTAAGCAAAATGAAAAGGCAAAGTTAGACACAGATGATTTGCAAACCAAATGAATGAAGAGGAAATAGGCATTCCGACTGAAAAAGAATTCAGAGTAACGATAGTAAAGATGATCCAAGATCTTGAAAGTCAAATTGGAGGCACAGATAAAAAGACTGGAGGCACAGATCAAGAAGATGTAAGAAAGATTTAAGAAGGACCTAGATGGATTAAAGAATAAACAATAATGAACAATGAATCAGTTCAGTTCAGTCGCTCAGTCGTGTTCGACTCTCCGTGACCCCATGAATCACAGCACGCCAGGCCTCCCTGTCCATCACCAACTCCCAGAGTACACTCAAACCCATGTCGACAGAGTTGGTGATGCCATCCAGCCATCTCATTCTCCGTCGTCCCCTTCTCCTCCCGCCCCCAACCTTTCCCAGCATCAGAGTCTTTTCCAGTGAGTCAACCCGTCACATGAGGTGGCCAAAGTATTGCAGTTTCAGCTTTAGCATCAGTCCTTCCAAGGAACACCCAGGATTGATCTCCTTTAGAATGGACTGGTTGCATCTCCTTGCGGTACAAGGGACTCTCAAGAGTCTTCTCCAACACCACAGTTCAAAAGCATCGATTCTTCGGCGATCAGCCTTCTTCACAGTCCAACTCTCACATCCATACATGACCACGGGAAAAACCATTGCCTTGACTAGACGGACCTTGGTTGGCAAATTAATGTCTCTGCTTTTTAATATACTATCAAGGTTGGTCATAACTTTCCTACCAAGGAGCAAGCGTCTTTTAATTTCATGGCTGCAATCAGCATCTGCAGTGATTTTGGAGCCCAAAAAAATAAAGTCTGACACTGTTTCCACTGTTTTTCCATCTATTTCCCATGAAGTGATGGGACCAGATGCCATGATCTTTGTTTTCTGAATGTTGAGCTTCAAGCCAACCTTTTCACTCTCCTCTTTCACTTTCATCAAGAGACTTTTGAGTTCCTCTTCACTTTCTGCCATAAGGGTAGTGTCATCTGCGTATCTGAGGTTATTGATATTTCTCCCAGCAATCTTGATTCCAGCTTGTGCTTCTTCCAGCCCACCGTTCCTCATGATGTACTCTGCATATAAGTTAAATAAGCAAGGTGACAATATACAACCTTGACGTACAACTTTTCCTATTTGGAACCAGTCTGTTGTTCCATGTCCAGTTCTAACTGTTGCTTCCTGACCTGCATACAGGTTTCTCAAGAGGCAGGTCAGGTGGTCTGGGATTCCCATCTCTTTCAGAATGTTCCACAGTTTATTGTGATCCACACAGTCAAAGGCTTTGGCATAGTCAATGAAGCAGAAATAGATGTTTTTCTGAAACTCTCTTGCTTTCTCCATGATCCAGCGGGTGTTGGCAATTTGATCTCTGGTGCCTCTGCCTTTTCTAAAACCTGCTTGAACATCTGGGAGTTCACGGTTTACATACTGCTGAAGCCTGGCTTGGAGAATTTTGAGCATGACTTTGCTAGCGTCTGAGATGAGTGCAATTGTGTGGTAGTTTAAGCATTCTTTGGCATTGCCTTTCTTTGGGATTGGAATGAAGACTGACCTTTTCCAGTCCTGTGGCCACTGCTGAGTTTTCCAAATCTGCTGGCATATTGAGTGCAGCACTTTCACAACATCATCTTTCAAGACTTGAAATAGCTCAACTGGAATTCCATCACCTCCACTAGCTTTGTTAGTAGTGATGCTTTCTAAGGCCCACTTGACTTCACATTCCAAGATGTCTGGCTCTAGGTCAGTGATCACATTATCGTGACTATCTTGGTCGTGAAGATCTTTTTTGTACAGTTCTTCTGTGTATTCCTGCCACCTCTTCTTAATATCTTTCTCTTCTGTTAGGTCCATACCATTTCTGTCCTTTATCGAGCCCATCTTTGCATGAAATGTTCCCTTGGAATCTCTAATTTACTTGAAGAGGTCTCTTGGTTTTCTCTTCAACAGAATAACAAGAGGTCTCTTGTTATTCTGTTGTTTTTCTCTATTTCTTTGCATTGATCACTGAGGAAGTCTTTCTTATCGCTCCTTGCTATTCTTTGGAACTCTGCATTCAGATGCTTATATCTTTCCTTTTCTCCTTTGCTTTTTGCCTCTCTTCTTTTCACAGCCTTTTGTAAGGCCTCCTCAGACAGCCATTTCGCTCTTTTGCATTTCTTTTCCATGGGGATGGTCTTGGTCCCTGTCACCTGTACAATGTCACGAACCTCCGTCCAGAGTTCATCAGGCACTCTATCAATCAGATCTAGTCCCTTAAATCTATTTCTTACTTCCACTGTATAATCATAAGGGATTTGATTGAGGTCATATCTGAATGGTCTAGTGGTTTTCCCTACTTTCTTCAATTTAAGTCTGAATTTCGCAATAAGGAGTTCATGATCTGAGCCACAGTCAGCTCCTGGTCTTGTTTTCGCTAACTGTATACAGCTTCTCCATCTTTGGCTGCAAAGAATATAATCAATCTGATTTCGGTGTTGACCATCTGGTGATGTCCATGTGTAGAGTCTTCTCTTGTGTTGTTGGAAGAGGGTGTTTGCTATGACCAGTGCATTCTCTTCACAAAACTCTATTAGCTTTTGCCCTGCTTCATTCTGTGCTCCAAGGCCAAATTTGCCTGTTAATCCAGGTGTTTCTTGACTTCCTACTTTTGCATTCCAGTCCCCTATAATGAAAAGGACATCTTTTGGGGGTGTTAGTTCTAAAAGGTCTTGTAGGTCTTCATAGAACCGATTAACTTCGGCTTCTTCAGCATTACTGGTTGGGGCATAGGCCTGGATTACTGTAATACTGAATGGTTTGCCTTGGAAACGAACAGAAATCATTCTGTCATTTTTAAGATTCCATCCAAGTACAGCGGCTGCACTTTGTTGGAGCGGCTGTGAAGAGATTTTCCACGACCATGGTAAGAGAAACCCAACTAAGACGGTAGGTATTGCTAGGGGGCATCAGAGGGCAGACAAACTGAAATCATAATCACAGGAAACTATGGACCACAGCCGAATGTGGTCCACTGGAGAAGGGAATGGCAAACCACTTCAGTATACTTGCCTTGCGAACCCCATGAACAGTAACAAAGGGCAAAATGATAGGATACTGAATGAGGAATTCCCCAGGTCGGTAGGTGCCCAGTATGCTACTGGAGCTCAGTGGAGAAGTAACTCTAGAAGGAATGAAGGGATGGAGCAAAAGCAAAACCAATACCCAGTTGTGGATGTGACCGGTGATAGAAGCAAGGTCCGATGCTGTAAAGAGCAATATTGCATAGGAACCTGGAATGTTAGGTCCATGAATCAAGGCAAATTGGAAGTGGTCAAACAGGAGATGGCAAGAGTGAACATAGACATTCTAGGAATCAGTGAATTAAAATGGACTGGAATGGGTGAATTTAACTCAGATGACCATTATATCTACTACTGTGGGCAGGAATCCCTTAGAAGAAATGGAGTAGCCATCATGGTCAACAAAAGAGTCCGAAATGCAGTACTTGGATGCAATCTTAAAAATGACAGAACAATGAATAGCTGAGATTAAAAGTAAACTGGAGGGAGCCAACAGTAGAGTAACTCAGGCAGAGAAACAGATAAGTGAGCTGGAAAACACACTGGTGGAAATAACTGAAGCAGAACACTTAATCAGAAGTGATGAGGATGGTCTCAGACACCTCTGGGACAACGTTCAGCACCCAACATTAGAATCACAGGGATCCCAGAAGAAGACAAAAGGAAAGGGCATGAGAAAACATTTGAGGAGATTATAGCTGAAAATTTTCCCAAAATGGGAAAGGAAATAGCCACCCAAGTCCAGGAAGCCCAGAGAGCTACATACAGGATAAACCCAAGGAGAAACAAATCAAGACACACATTAATCAAACTAATAAAAATTGAACACAAAGAATATTAAAAGTAGAAAAGGAAAAGCAGCAAATAATATACAATGGGATTCCCATGAAGCTAAAAGATAATCTTTTAACAGACACTCTGCAGGCCAGAAAAGAATGGCAGGATATACTTAAAGTGATGAAAGGGAAAAACCTACAACCAAGTTACTCTATCCAGGAAGGATCTCATTCAGATTTGGAGGAGAAAGGAAAAACTTTATAGACAAGCAAAAGTTAAAAGAATTTAGAACCATCAAACTAACTCTCCAATGAATGCTAAAGGAAATTCTCTAGAGGAAATAAGAAAACAGTCTACCCAAACAAACACAAAACAATAAAGTAAACGGTAACTGATGTGAAGAACTGACTCATTTGAAAAGATCCTGATGCTGGGAAAGATTGAGGGCAGGAGGAGAAGGGGACAACAGAGGATGAAATGGTTGGATGGCATCACCAATGGACATGAGTTTGGGCAAACTCCAGGAGTTGGTGATGAACAGGGAGGCCTGGCGTGCTGTGGTTCATGGGGTCGCAAAGAGTTGGACATGACTGAACTGAACTGAACAGAAATGCAATATATATATATGTATGTATATATATACATATATATAATTACCTTTAATGTGAATGGGCTCAATGTTCCAACCGAAAGACACGGATTTGCTGAATGGGCACAAAAACAAAACCCCAATGTACATTGTCTACAAGAGACCCACCTCAGACCTAGGAACACATACAGACTGAAAGTGAGTGGCTGAAAAAGATATTCCATGCAAGCAGAAATAAAAAGAAAGTAACATTGATATTCGTATCAGACCAAATAGACTTTAAAATAAAGACTGTTCTGAAAGATAAAGAAAAGCATTACATAATGATCATGAGATCACTCCAAGGAGAAGATAACAATTGCACATATATACCCAACAAAGGAGCACCAAAATGCATAAGGCAAATGCTAACAATTATTAAATTGGAAATATATAGTAACATAATAATAGTGGAAGATATTAATACCCAATTCACATTAATGAACAGATCATTGAGACAGAAAATCAATAGGGAAACACAAGCTTTAAAGGATACACTGGACCAGTTGGACCTAATTGACATCTACAGGGAATTTCACCTGAAATAGATTTCACTTTTTTCTCAAGTGCACATGGAACATTATCCAGGATAGATCACATCTTGGGCCATAAATCAAGTCATAGTAAATTTTTTTTTAATTGAAACAATTTCAAGCATCTTTTCTGACCAAAACACTATATAATTAAATAACAACTACAAGAAAGAAAACTATACAGAACACAAACACATGGAGGCCAGACAATACACTTCTGAATAACCAACAGATCACTGAAGAAATAAAAAAGAAAATGAAAATATACCTAGAAACAATGACAATGAAAACACAACTCAAAATCTATATGATACAGTAAAAGCAGTGCTAAGAGGAAAGTTTACAACAATAAAAACCTCCCCCCAAAAAATAAGAGAGACATCAATAAACAACCTAACCTTACCCCTAAAGCAAATAGGAAAAGAAGAACAAAAGAACTCCAAAGTTAGTTTAAGGAAAGAAGCCATAAGGATCATCGCAGAAATAAATGAAAAGAAATGAAGGAAACTATACCAAAGATCAATAAAACTAAAAGCTAGTTCTTTGAGAAGATAAACTAAATCAAAAAACCATTAGTCAGACTCATCAAGAAAAAAAGGAAGAAGCTCAAATCAATAAAATTAGAAATGAAAAAGCTGAAGTTCAGTTCAGTTCAGTTCAGTCGCTCAGTCGTGTCCGACTCTCCACGACCCCATGAATCACAGCACGCCAGGCCTCCCTGTCCATCACTAACTCCCGGAGTTCACTCAAACTCATGTCCACAGAGTCGGTGATGCCATCCAGCCATCTCATGCTCGGTTTTCCCCTTCTCCTCCCGCCCCCAACCTTTCCCAGCATCAGAGTCTTTTCCAGTGAGTCAACTTGTCACATGAGGTGGCCAAAGCTGAAGTTACAAGAGACAAAAATGAAGTGCAAAGGGTTATAAGTGACTACTATCCAACCAGTCCATTCTAAAGGACATCAGTCCTGGGTGTTCATTGGAAGGACTGATGCTAAAGCTGAAACTCCAATACTTTGGCCACCCGATATGAAGAGTTGACTCATTGAAAAACACCGTGATGCTGGGAAAGATTGAGGGCGGGAGAAGAAGGGGACGACAGAGAATGAGATGGCTGGATGGCATCACCGACTCTGTGGACATGAGTTTGAGTGAACTCCGGGAGTTGGTGATGGACAGGGAGGCCTGGCGTGCTGTGATTCATGGGGTCGCAAGGAGTCAGACATGACTGAGTGACTGAACTGAACTGAACTGACTGATAAGCAACTAATGGCAATAAAAGGGAAAACCTGGAAGAAATGGACAAATTCCTAGAAAAGTATGATCTTCTAGAGCTGAACAAGGAAGAAAGAGAAAATATAAACAGATAAATCACAAACACAGTAATCAAGACTGTAATCAAAAATCTTCCAACAATGAAAAGTCCACAGCTAGATAGCTTCACAAGTAAAATCTACCAAAAGTTTAGAGAAGAGTTAGCATGTATCCTACTCAAACTCTTCCAGAAAATCAAAAAGGAAGGAAAACTTCCAAACTCTTTCTACCAGGCCACCATCACCTGATACCAGAAAGACAAAGATGCAAAAGAAAGAAAGGAAGAAAATTTAAAATTATAGGCCAATACCACTGATGAACATGGATGCAAAAATCTTCAACAAAATTCTACCAAACAGAATCCAGCAACACATTAAAAAGATCATACATAATGACCAAGATGGCTTTATCCCAGCAGTGCAAGGATTTTTCAATATATGAAAATTAATCAGTATGATACACCACATTAAAAAACTGAAAAATAAAAACCATAGGATCATTTCAATAGATGCAGAGAAAGCTTTTGACAAATTTCAGCATCCATTTATGATTAAAAAAAAAAAAACTCTCCAGAGAGTAGGCATAGAAGGAATACACCTCAACAAAATAAAGGCCATATACAAAAAACCTGCAACAAATATTATTTTCCATGGGGAAAAACTGAAAGTAATTCCTCTAAAATCAGGAACAATACAGGGATGCCCACTCTTACCACTAACATTCAAAACAGTTTTGAAGGTCTAGCCACAACAATCAGAGAAGAAAAGAAAATAAAAGCAATCCAGATTGGAAAAGAAGTAAAACTCTCACTGTTTGCAGATGACATGATTCTTTACATCGAAAACTCTAAAGATACCACCAGAAAATTACTAGTACTAATCAATGAATATAGTAAGGTCGCAGGATACAAAATTAGTACCCAGAAATCCCTTGTACTTCTATACACTAACAGTGAAAAATCTTAAAGAGAAATTAAGGGAACGATTCTATTCATCATTGCAACAACAACAACAATAAAAGAATAATACACTTAGAAACAAGTTTACTTAAAGAGACAAGAGACCTTTATGCAGAAAAATATGACACAAATGAAAGAAATTATGGATGACACAAACAGATGGAGCAATATACTATGTTCTTGGACTGGAAGAATCAATATTCTGAAAACAACTATAACACCAAAGCAATTTATAGACTCAACACAGTCCCTCTCAAACTACCAATGGTATTTTTCACAGAACTATAAAAAATAATTTCACAATTTATATGGAAACACAAAAGACCCAGAATAGTTAGCCAAAGCAATCTTGAGAAAGAAGAATGGAGCTAGAGGAATCAACCTTCCTGACTTCAGACTATACTACAAAGCTACAGTCATCAAAACAGTATGGTATTTAAACAAAAACAGAAATTATAGACAAATGGAACAAGATACAAAACCCAGAAATAAATCCACACATGTATGGGCACCTCATCTTTGCAAAAGGAGGCAAGAATATACAATGGAGAAAAGAAAGTCTATTCAATAAGTGATGCTGGGAAAATCAGGTAGCTAGGTGTTAAAGAATAAAATTAAGTCACTTCCTAACATCAAATAGAAAAATAAACTCAAAATGAATTAAAGACATAAATGTAAGGCTGAAAACCATAAAACTCTTAGAGGGAAACAGAACACTCTTTGACGTAAATCACAGCAAGATCCTCTATGACCCCACCTTCTAGAGTAATGGAAATACAATGAAAATAAACAAGTGGGACTTAATTAAATTTAAAAGCTTTTCACAACAAAGGAAACCATAATCAAAGTGCAAAGAGAACTATCAGAATGGGAGAAAGTAACAGCAAATGAAACAATTGACAAAGCAGTTGCCTGGTTTGATCTCCTTAATGTGCAAGGGACTCTCAAGAGTCTTCTCCAGCACCACAGTTTGAAAGCACCCATTCTTCAGTGCTCAGCCTTCTTTATGGTCCAACTCTCACATCTGTACATGACTACTGGAAAAACCATAGCTTTGACTACACAGACCTTTGTCAGCAAAATGATGTCTCTGCTTTTTAATATGCTGTCAAGATTTGTCATAGCTTTTCTTCCAAGGATAAGCATCTTTTAATTTCATGGCTGCAGTCACCATCTGCAATGATTTCGGAGCCCAAGAAAATAAAGTCTGTCACTGTTTCCTTTGTTTCCCCATCTATTTGCTATGAAGTGATGAGACTGAATGAATACACAGAACTACACACAAAAAAACATCTCAGTGCCCTGGACAACCCTGGTGGTGTGGTCACTCACCTAGAGCCAGATACCCTGGAGAGAGAAGTCAAGTGGGCCTTGGGAAGCGCAGTATGGATGTTCCTTAAAAAACTGGGAATGAAACTACCCCTGTTGTTGTTGAGTTGCTGTCATGTGTCACTCTGCAACCCCACGGACTGCAGTACGCCAGTCATCCTCGTCCTCCACTACCTCCTAGAGTTTGCTCAAACTCACGTCCATTGAGTTGGCGATACGATCTAACCATCTCATCCTCTGTCACCCCCTTCTCCTCCTGCCCTCAATTTTTCCCAGCATCAGGTTATTTTCCAGTGAGTTGGTTCTTCCCATCAGGTGGTCTAAATATTGAAGCTTCAGCTTCAGCATCAGTCCTTTCAATGAATATTCAGGATTGATTTCCTTTAGGATTGACTGGTTTGATATCCTTGCTACCCAAGGGACTCTCAAGAGTCTTCTCCAGCACCAAAGTTCCAAAGTATCAATTCTTCAATGCTTAGCCTTCTTTATGGTCCAGATCTCACATTTGCACATGACCCAACAATCCCTCTACTGGACATATACCCTCAGGCAACCATAATTCAAAAAGACACATATACTCTAATGTTCATGGCAGCACTGTTTACAATAGCTAGGACATGGAAGCAACCTAATATGTCCATCGATGGATGAATGGATAAAGAGGTTGTAATACACCTTGTTGGTTTCAGTTCAGAGATATCTGGCTTATCTGGACTCCACAGTTCTCCAACAGAGAAATCTTGAAAACGACTGACTGGTTCTTGCAGTTTCAAACGATGACCCACATCCTGCTTGTTTCTCCTTTCCTGAGTGAATACCCTATGTGGCCTTCTATGATGTGCGGTAGCTTCCTTTCCTGGACCAGTTCAGTGACATTCAGAGATGTGGCCATAGGCTTCTCACAGGACGAATGGGAATTCCTGTACTCAGCACAGAGGGACTTTTAGAGGGATGTGATCTAAGAGAATGACAGCAACTTCATCCCACTAGCAGGACCTTCCAAGTGTAGACCAGATGTAATTACCTTATTGGAAGAAGAGAAGGAGCCCTGGGATGATTGTGAGGGAAGGAACAGGAAGACATAACCCTGGTGAGGGCCGAGCAGGCATGGAGAATGGTTACTGGAGGCAATAGCCAAGTGTGTTAGGGTAGAGACATACCTTTGAGATGTTACAGATCTCTCTTCAACAGCCTGTGGAGGAAAGGCCTGAGACCTTGAAAGCAAAATGTTTTAAGCCCGGGCAAATAGCAACAGCAACAAAAAGAAGTTGTGATCCCATACACAATAAATATTACTCAGCTATAAAAAGGAACGATTTTTAGTCGGTTCTAATGTGATGGATGAACCTAGAGCCTATTATACACAGTGAAGTAAGACAGAAAGAGAAAAGCAAATATGATACATTAATGCGATGTATGGAATCTAGAAGGATGGTGCTAATGATCCTATTTGTGGGACAGCGAAGGAGACGCAGGCATGAAGAGGAGAGAGACTTTTGGTTACAGTGGGGGAGGAGGAAGGTGGGAGGATGCGAGTGAGTAGTTATGAAACATATGCATTCCCATATGTAAAACAGATAGCCAGCAGGGATTTGCTGAATGAGACAGGGAACCCAAAACCGGTGCTCTCTGACAAGCTAGTGGGGTGGGATGTAGAGAGAGGTGGGAGGCAGGTTTAAGAAGGAAGGAGACATGTGTGTGGCTGTGGTTGATTCATGTTGATGTATGGCAGAAAGCACTATATTGTAAGGTAATTATCCGCCAATTAAAAAATAAGTAAATAAATGAGTAGATCATTTGACTTCTAGTCAAAATAATACCCATTCAAAGAGAATCACTGCCCTTTGAAATCTGAACAGTGAGACTCAAGAAACAAAACAGGATTATCTAGGCCATTTTCCGATGCATACCAGGATCACATCAAAACAACCATGTTTCCTACTCTTGTGCTGTATAAGCCTATGTATTTTCACATAGAGGTTTATTGTTGCTTATGTTTTCCCTTATTAATAATATTCCATATATTTTGGCAGCCTGTGTACTCTGCTTTTGTTTTGTAGCCAGGAGATGAGAGATTAGAGAAAATTATTCAAAAAGCAAGTCAGACACCATTTTCAACAAAGTATACTCAAACATCTCATGGAAGTTACTCCTCCGTCCAGAAGGAGACCCACCTGACTTTAACGTCAAAGTCACAGATGTTGGGAGAACAGCTTTTACTAAGAGGAAAAGGCTGAGGCCTAGTAAGAAGAAGGCCAGAGAGAAGCAAGTTAGGATTTAAAGGAGAACTGGGAGCTTTTGAGAAGCACATATTGGCAATGGATTTTACTGGGTTAGAAGTTTGGGGACAAACATTATTATGGAAAAAAAAAAACCAAAACCCTGGGCATTTCTCTGTAATGAAACCTCTGCATATATTCCCTGAAAATCCAAGTGGTTGAGAATTTTGTGACTTGAGGCCTCTTTCCCGCAGAGATATAATTAACAATTATTATTACTAAAATTCAACAACTAAGAAATATTTTTAAAGTATTCACTCAGTATCTATATACTATGTCTATAAGAAAGAATGTCTGTCTTTGAAATAACAGAAATTTTAAAAATCAGAATAAAGAGCAGTTATTAGGAAAAGGAGTAAGTCAAGGCTGTATATTGTCACCTTGCTTATTTAATTTATATGCAGAGTACATCATGAGGAACACTGGGCTGGAAGAAGCACAAGCTGGAATCAAAATTGCTGGGAGAAATATCAATAACTTCAGATATGCAGATTACACTACCCTTATGGCAGAAAGTGAAGAGGGACTCAAAAGCCTCTTGATGAAAGTGAAAGAGGAGAGTGAAAAGGTTGGCTTGAAGCTCAACATTCAGAAAACTAACATCATGGCATCTGGTCCCATCACTTCATGGGAAATAGATGGAAAAACAGTGGAAAGAGTGTTAGACTTTATATTTTGGGGCTCCAAAATCACTGCAGATGCTGATTGCAGCCAGGAAATTAAAAGATGTTTACTCCTTGAAAGGAAAGTTATGACCAGCCTAGATAGCATATTAAAAAGCAGAGACATTACTTTGCCAACAAAGGTCCATCTATCAAGGCTATGGTTTTTCCCGATATCTGGCTTTATAATCTACTTTTTCATTTATATACTTATTTTAAAATTTATATACTTATACTATATTTCATGAATATGCTTATTATTTATCATTAATTAGTGTTCTATAAAGTCATTTTTAATGATAGTATACTATTACATACTATGAATATCTTATTATTTATAGAAGCAGTAGTTAATAGTCAGATACCTGGCTTCCTTTTGCTTCTCTCTTCATTTCTTTCTTTTATAATCAATGAAGCTGGTTACTGGTATTTTCTCTTAATTTTTCAAAATATAACCACGGAAAACACTAAACTGTAGATACGTTTGCATTGTACATAGACAATGCAAAACTAAAATAAAGACTCTCTTCATCTTAGCCGAGAAATAAAACACTTAATACTGCTATGAGAAGAAAAACAGTCATTTCTTTTGATTAAAATCTTTGCATTTATCTAGCTATAAAAATTAAATAAAATGACCAGTAATCCTCTATTTTATATTAACACCTATTAGGCGTTACAGAGGAAAAGAAGACTTGACATCCTCTCTTTACCCACATTCAGGTTTATGCTATTAAAATAAACAGATTACTTACTGTGGAGAACAGTGTCATGTGTTTCTAAATTCAATCAAATGGGGTGGTATTAAACCTATGAGCATATTAGGAAATCTTTAAAGATAAATTTATTTTCATTTCTGCTGGAATAAAACACTATTGTGAAATAAGTCTCTTGGAATCATATAATTAGCAATTATATAATGTATTTAAACTTTAAACTGTTTAAACTTTATTTTACCTGTTTATTTATATTCTGAACTAGGTGTTTCCTTCAGGGTCTATTGTTAGTGAAATGTCATAAGCGAACTCAGTGGGCAACTAGGGCTCCTGGAATATGAACTCAGACCCCCTCACTTTAATCAGTCAGCCTACAGTGTTGCATACATGAATACATCTGCCATTGCCCTAAGAGCATGTTACACACCCTTTCCTGTCCTTCTTCCTCATTAGACTGGAAGTTCCCAGAGCATTGGGATCTTATCTTTCATGTCTTCATGTCATCTTCACTTCCTATCAAAATATTGGAAGTGTAGCAAAGTTAAATAAATACTTGCTTAAAGAATTAATATATGTCATCCATTCACACAAGGTCATCAAACAACATTTTTTGTTGACTTAGCAAGTTATGTGTCTTCCAACATGTCTGTTAGAAAGAATACTGACTTCTAAAAAAAATAACACAATTTGAAATGTTCTATTTTGTGTTTTATCACCACTCTGTTTATCTGCCCTCAAGGACTCATGGCTAAGGCATTTTAGACAGGAAAACAAAATACAACAAGAAAACAGCTTGAGATAAAACTGACCCTCATACTTATCCCATGTACAAATTAAGCCCTCCGTACCTGATCTGGTTAATTGAAATGGATGGCAGATAATCCCACAGAAAGATGATACAAATAAATTTAGGGCTCTTAATGACAAGATGGGGAAATCTATATCTTTCTCTTGATCTCTTTTCTGGTAATTTTATAATTTAATCTTCTATATTTGGGTCAAAAAGTTGGGAAGGGTCAACAACCCCCCAAAATAAAGGAGAAAGCAATAAGGTGGCTGTGAGGCTTTGTGGACTAATTGAAATCCTTACTTTTTAACAAGAAAATTACTTTTACCTACATTCTTCTTAAGAGCTAAAGGTACCCTTGAATTATACTTGAATCCCTCTCTTTAATGTGTAGCAATATCATATACATCAAGCTCTTTGCTTAGAAAGCTGTACTGCCCCAATATTAAAGCTGACATGGAGGACTGTGTTGGATATCAATATGTGTTTCTTTGTAGACAAAATGTTGTGCTGACTGACTCACCCATATAAAAGGGAATTCTTTACTTCATTTTAATTTATTTAAAATATCTTAGAAACTTTTTGATGGCAAATCATTTCCACTGAAAGGGTAACAGTGACACCTGGTGGAACATTTTTATCTAAACAAATAGGCATCAACATATTTATTCCTTCAAAATAAGTGTTTCAAATACACATTCTTTCCCTAGAAAAAAAGTGTGCCTTTGCAATGAAACTGGAGATTCTTCAGTTAATGCCCAGAGCAATAAATCTTTAAAAAAAAAAGCCCCAAAATGGATTACAAGGATTTGTGTCTTTTATCATTCTAGCCATTTGAGCAATGCAATATGAAAGTCACAAGCAACATGGTAATACAGAGATACATAAACATACTCATATATATATGTACGTATATGTATATATTAATTATATATTATGTTTTATGTATAGCCCATTAATTATATAATATATATTATAGTGCTATATTAACTACATATTATATATATTACGTATAACTATATACATTAACTATAAATATATGTGGATATAATACATACATATATATCAATTATGTATGATTTATATGCAATGTATATATATACATTGACTATATATTAGTATTAATTATATATCTACACATTATATATTTAATATAGCTACATATGTATAATACACAAGAAAAATTTGTGAGGTCTGTCAATCTGGAAAAAAGTGAAACAGGCTTTTATAATGCTCATGAGGACTTAATCTAGACCATAATAGGTGTGCAAATATTAAAATGTGTATGTGCCATATAGTTTTTAAATTAATGCATAATTAAACATGAATAGTGAACAGCCACAGAGTACTGAATGATGGTCTAGCCTAGTGCCCATATAGCAGTCACACAGGGTGGATGTCCCATGATTACTGATTGTGCTGCATGTCCTGGAATGTGAGCCATTTGCTGCTGCTGTGTATTGCAAACTCTAAGTCAAATAAAGCCAAGGACCTCCTCTAGGCAGAGGGGGAGAGGTGACATGGAGACTAGAGTCTTCAAAGGTAGTTTCGATCTTGGACTTGGATTCCTACAGATCTGGGCTAGAATTCTACTTTCAGCAGCTGTGTAAAAGTGGAGAAGTCATTTAATTTCTCTGTCCATCCCTGTTAGTAAAATGGGAACAAAAGTGCAACAAAGTTATTGCTAAGTATTAACAGAAAAATATAGGTAAAACACTTCAGTAGAGTGATGGGAAAATAACATTTGTTGAAGTTATAATTACTCTATTACTCCCTTTTTACTTTCTGTGTTTAGTTTCAGTTCAGTTCAGTTCAGTCGCTCAGTCGTGTCCAACTCTCCGCGACCCCATGAATCACAGCACGCTAGGCCTCCCTGTCCATCACCAACTCCCGGAGTTCACTCAAACTCATGTCCACAGAGTCGGTGATGCCATCCAACCATCTCATTCTCTGTCGTCCCCTTCTCCTCCCGCCCCCACCCTTTCCCAGCATCAGAGTCTTTTCCAGTGAGTCAACTCGTCACATGAGGTGGCCAAAGTATTGCAGTTTCAGCTTCAGCATCAGTCCTTCCAATGAACACCCAGGATCGATCTCTCTTAGAATGCACTGGTTGGCTCTCCTTGCGGTACAAGGGACTCTCAAGAGTCTTCTCCAACACCACAGTTCAAAAGCATCAATTCTTCAGCGATCAGCTTTCTTCACAGTGTTTAGTTTACAAGCGTATATAATGGTTTTTTTGTGGGGGGGCCACATTGCCTGGCAAGTGGGATCTTAGTTCCCTGACCAGGGATTGAACCCCACACTCCTGAATTGGAAGCCTGGAGTCTCAACCACTGGACCACCAGGGAAATTCCCTTTTTTTTTTTTTTTTTCATTTTCTCCAAGAACTGATTGAACAATATATTCACTGTTTTGTTCCACTACCTTCTGCCATTTTTCTGGCAACTTTATAACTCCATCTCCCCAAAATTTTGTATCTGTTTGAGCAAATAACTGTTTCAGGTGCCCTTTGCAGTCTTTCAGGGAACTGAAATTTTTCCATTAAGATAGTTTGGTAAAGACAAAAATAAATGGAAATTCAAAGGTGCAATATCTGGTGAATATGGCGGATGAATCAGAACTTGCCTGCCAAGCTGTAACAGCTTTTGTCCGGTCATCAGAGAAATATGTGGTCTTCCAGTATCCTGAGGGAAGACTGTATGTTTTCTGTTGACTAATTCCAGATGCTACTCACTGAGAGCTGCTTTCGGCTGGTCTAATTCGGAGCTGTACTTGCAGAGCTTGTTGGAATTGTACACTGTTGTATAATACATTGTATGACACAGTATGTTGTATCACAAATTTCTCATTGTGTAAAAGTTTCTGACCTTGATTACAAAGATCAGAGCAACCCAGCAGTTGAGAACTTGGAGTCTAGAGCAAAATCAAAATGTGGTTCAAATCTTGGCTCTTTCACTTGCTGTGTGGTGTTGGGCAAGTTTCCTAATTTTCCTGTGACCCAGTTTCATCATTTATAAAATGAGAATAAAACTTTATCTTATCTCATACAGTTTTATTATGAGAATTTATTATGAGGCTTTATTGTGAGGTTTAAATGTGTTTATGTATGCAAAGCTTGAGAGCGCTGTCTGGCAAGGTAAGGGCTGTATAAATATTACCTCTTAGTATTGAATTATCTAAAATTTAATAACACAGAAATCAAACAGAACACTTGGTCTATTTTCCCAAATAATTTCAAGAGATGTGAGTGGAAAACTTGATCTAAATTTGATTCCTAAAGTGCGTGTGTGTGTGTGTGTGTGTGTTAGTTGCTTACTCGTGAGCCCTTGGACTGTAGCCACCAGGCTCCTCTGCCCATGGGATTCTCCAGGCAAGAATACCGGAGTGGGTTGCCATGCCCTCCTCCAGGGGATGGTCTGGACCCAGGGATCAAACCTAGGTCTCCTGCATTTCAGGCTTCTGCACTGCAGGCAGATTCTTTACCATCTGGGGGCTTCCCTGATAGCTTTGTTGGTAAAGAATCCACCTGCAATGCAGGAGGCCCCAGTCCAATTCCTGAGTCGGGAAGATCCGCTGGAGAAGGGATAGGCTACCCACTCCAGTATCTTTGGGCATCCCTGGTGACTCAGCTGGGAAAGAATCTGCCTGCAATGCAGAAGACCATGATTCGATCCCTGAGATGGGAAGATCCCCTGGAGAAGGGAATGGCTACCCACTCCAGTGTTCTGGCCTGCAGAATTCCATGGACTGTATAGTATGGGGTCGCAAAGAATCAGACACAACTGAGTGACTTTCACTTTCACTTTCTTTACCATCAGATCTACCAGGGAAGCCTTCCTAGATTATAAATAGCCCAAAAGAGAGTTCCATGACCACTGATCACATGAGTTGGACCCAGATGGTAAATAGAAGAAAAATCAAAAAGGGCTTTGAATATTAAGCCTATCTATCAAATGGAGAAGTTTAATACACAAAGTCTTGTTCTTTGACTTTCATGTACCATTTCCTGTAATAAAGGTGTTTCTCCTATATTATGCAGAACTGTAGAAGCTCAGGATTGGGTCAGTGAGTGAATGACAGTCTCTCAGCTGTGTCCGACTCTTTGTGACCCCATGGACTATACAGTCCACGGAATTCTCCAGGCCAGAATACTGGAGTGGGTAGCCTTGCCCTTCTCCAGGGGATCTTCCCAACCAGGGGATCGATCCCAGGTCTCCTGCATTGCAGGCAGATTCTTTACCAGCTGAGCCACAAGGGAAGCCCCAGGATTGGGTGAAATGATCTCCTCATTCCAATCAGGCAAGAATCCTGTCAGCACTCATTCCTCTGGAGTGACTGTCCGTTCTCTGCTTGAGCACCTCCGGTGATTGAGAAGCATCACCTCTTGAGACAGCACATGGTGTCTTATAGAAAGTAAGTACTGTAAGTAAAGTCAAACATGAAATACTAAGCAACCGAGTTATCTCCTTCTTCATCACCAAAATCCAAGTAAAACAAGTAAAGAACTGCTTTTGAAAATCCCGCAAGAGCCAGGGATGTTAATGAAAACTTGGAAGCTGATTTGGCAAGATAGAGAAACTGAGTTTTAAATCTGCGAGGAGGAGGACCAACCATGGAAAGGCTCAGGTACATCTGAGGTGTGATACAGGGCTGAAAGTGAGAATTTATTGAAAGGTTGTTTTTAAAAACATCAGACACCCAGATTCTCTCCCTCACCTCATAAAGCCAGCAAACTGTCCTCCCGCCCACCCAGGCATAGGGACTTACTTTCCAAAGATGTGCAACTATCAAGATTGCCACTTGGACACTAGGCACAGAGGACTGTGAAGCACCTTCTGAAAACGAGGGATTGAGTGTAGATCTGCAGAGTGAACACTGAGCCCCGCAGACGGTCTTCTAGCACAGTAGCCACCACCCAACTCCTTCCCCAGTTTCATCTGTGGAAATTTAACTGCCCAAGGGAAAGATCTCTGATGCTGACAATTAAGAATCTCCCTAAGTGGTCTCCCCTGCAAAATGATTACCTTGTGGTGAGGTCTACCATTTTCCTAACCTCATGCATATCACAGCATTTAATTGTCTTGCTGTTGTGGATTCTGGATTCACCCTTCAGGACTGAGGCGATTCTCCCAGTTGTTGGATGTATTAGTGGCTTATGGATCATATCTGATTTCCTTTCTGGAAATCACCCCAAATGAAGACAGCTGCCTTGCCCAAAGGACAAATGCAATCCAGTGATTTGTAGGTGATTACAATCTTTCCCAGAGGAAAACCCAAATCCAGCACACTTGCCTCAATTTAGTATATCTCTGAGGTGTCATCCCAGTACCAGAGCTTTCCCTGTTATTCCCCAGTAAGTGATTGAAACAATATTTCTACCAATTTATCTCTCTCCCCATCAGGTGTTGATCCCAAGAAAACTTACTATACAATCTATTTCCCAGGGAACCTGATCTAACAGACTCACTCTAGAATTTGAAAGGACATCCCAGCCTTTATTTTTAGGAAAGACTCTAGCATGAAAGAATGAGTCCAGATCAATTCAAAATGAGGATACAAAAAGGAACTTGGAGGAGAAAGATAGAGCAGAGAATACTAAGCTAAATTTTTCTCAAAGAGATAAATTTTATTCATAAAATGAAAAACAAGATGCTCTAAGACAGAACTTTCAGAAAACAAAGAAGAACTCTTGAGAATTAAAAATACATTAATAGAAATAAAAATTCTGGTAGATTGAGAGATAAAATTGTGTAACTCTTCAGAATATAAAGCAAAATACAAAAAGATGGAGATTAAGAAAGAACATGAGAAAACTAGATCCAGGAGGCACAGCATTTTACTAGAAAGGAAATTTTTAAAATACAAATTAAAAAAAAAAAACAACTAATAGAGAACATGAGAAAATGTCTCAGAACTGCAGGCCAAGAATTTTGAAGTGTCCCACACAACGAACAAAAAGGCTCCACATTAATGCAAATCACTGAGAAGTTTCAGACTAGTGAAGAGTCTGAAATGCAGTACTTGTGTGCAATCTCAAAAAAAGACAGAATGATCTCTGTTCATTTCCAAGTCAAACAATTCAGTATCACAGTAATTCAAGTGTATGCCCCAACCACTAATGCCAAAGAAGCTGAAGTTGAATGATTCTATAAAGACGTACAAGATCTTCTAGACTAACACCAAAAACAGATGTCCTTTTCATAGGAGACTGGAATGCAAAAGGAGGAAGTCAAGAGATACCTGGAGTAAGAAGCAAGTTTGTTCTTAGAGTACAAAATGAAGCAGGGCAAAGGCTAAGAGAGCTTTGCCAAGCGAATGCACTGGTCATAGAAAACACCCTCTTCCAACAGCACAATAAAAGATTCTACACATGGACATCACCAGATGGTCAATACTGAAATCAGATGGAATATATTCATTGCAGCCAAAGATGGAGAAGCTCTATATAGTCAGCACAAACAAGACCAGGAGCTGACTGTGGCTCAGATCATGAGCTCCTTATTGCCAAATTTAGACTTAAATTGAAGTAAGTAGGGAAAACTACTAGACCATTCAGGTATGACCAAAATCAAATATCTTACGATTATACAGTGGAAGTGACAAATAGATTCAAGGGATTAGATCTGATAGACAGAGAGCCTGATGAATTATGGATGGAGGTTTGTAACATTGTACAGGAGGCAGGGATCCAGACCATCCCCAAGAGAAAGAAAAGCAAAATGGTTGGCTGAGGAGGCCTTCCAAATAGCTGAGAAAAGAAGGGAAGCAAAAGGAGAAAAAGAAAGGTATATACATTTGAATGCAGAGTTCCAAAGAATAGCAAGCAGAGAAATAATAAAAAGAAAAAATAATAAGAATAAGAAATATTCTAGAAAATATAGTATATTATATATACAATATAATAAAAAATAATTAGAAAGTTTTCCTAAGTGATCAATGCAAAGAAATAGAGTAAAACAATAAAATGGAAAAACCTAGAGATCTATTCAAGAAAATTAGAGACACAAGGGAACGTTTCATACAAAGATGGGCACAATTAAGGACAGAAATGGTATGGGCCTAGCAGAAACAGAAGACATAAAGAAGAGGTGGCAAGACTACACAGAAGAACTATACAAAAAATATCTTAATGACCCAGATAATCATGATGGTGTGATCACTAACCTAGAGCCTAACATCCTGGAGGGTGAAGTCAAGTGGGCCTTAGGAAGCATCACTATGAACAAGGCTACTAGAGGTGGGATTCCAGCTGAGCTACTTCAAATCTTAAAAGATGATGCTGTTAAAATGCTATATTCAATATGCCAGCAAATTTGGAAAACTCAGCAGTGGCCACAGAGCTGGAAAAGGTCAGTTTTCACTTCAACCCCAAAGATGGGCAGTGCCAAAGACTGTTCAAACTACCTCACAATTGCACTCATCTCAGTTCAGTCACTCAGTCAAATCCAACTCTTTGTGAAACCATGGACTGCAACACGCCAGGCCTCCCTGTCCATTGCCGGCTTCTGGAGTTTACTCAAACTCATGTCCATTGAGTCGGTGATGCCATCCAGCCATCTCATCCTCTGTCGTCCCCTTCTCCTCAAGCCTTCAATCTTTCTCAGCATCAGGGTCTTTTCAAATGAGTCAGCTCTTAGAATCAGGTGGCCAAAGGATTGGAATTTCAGCATCAGCATCAGTCCTTCCAATGAATATTCAGGACTGATTTCCTTTAGAATGGATTGGTTGGATCTCCTTGCAGTCCAAGGGACTCTCAAGAGTCTTCTCCAGCACCACAGTTCAAAAGCATCAATTCTTCAGCACTCAGCTTTCTTTAGAGTCCAACTCTCACATCCATATGTGACTACTGAAAACCATAGCCTTGACTAGACGGACCTTTTTTGGCAAATTAATGCCTCTGCTTTTTAATATGCTGTCTAGGTTGGTTATAACTTTTTTTCCAAGGAGCAAGGGTCTTTTAATTTCATGGCTTCCGTAACCATCTGCAGTGCTTTTGGAGTCCCCCAAAATAAGGTCAGCCACTGTTTCCACAGTTTCCCCATCTATTTCCCATGAAGTGATGGGACCAGATGCCATGATCTTAGTTTTCTGAATGTTGAGCTTTAAGCCAACTTTTTCACTCTCCTCTTTCACTTTCAACAAGAGGTTCTTTAGTTCTTCTTTGCTTTCTGACATAAGGGTGGTGTCATCTCCATATCTCACTTGCTAGCAAAGTAATGCTCAAAATTCTCCAAGCGATTCTTCAACAGTACATGAACCAAGAACTTTTAGATGCTCAAGCTGGATTTAGAAAAGGCAGAGGAACCAGAGATCAAATTGCCAATAGCCACTGGATCATAAAAAATGCAAGATAATTCTGGGAAAACATCTATTTCTGCTTCACTGACTATGCTAAAACCTTTGACTAAAGCTTTGGTACATATACACAATGGAGTATTACTCAGCCATTAAAAAGAATGCATTTGAACCAGTTCTAATGAGGTGGATGAAACTAGAGCCTATTATACAGAGTGAAGTAAGCCAGAAAGAAAAACACCAATACAATATCAGTTCAGTTCAGTTCAGTTCATTTCAGTCGCTCAGTCGTGTCCGACTCTCCGTGACCCCGCATATATATGGAATTTAGAAAGATGCAAATGATAACCCTGTATATGAGACAGCAAAAGAGACACAGATGTATAGAACAGTCTTTGGGACTCTGTGGGAGAGGGTGAGGGTGGGATGGTTTGGGAGAATGGCATTGAAACATGTATATTATCATATGTGAAACGAATCGCCAGTTCAGGGTCGATGCATGCTACAGGATGCTCGGGGCTAGTATGTGGGGATGACCCAGAGGGAAGATAAGCGGAGGAGGGAGGTGGGAGGGGGGTTCAGGAGGGGGAACTCATGTACAACCGGGGTGGATTCATGAAAATGTATGGCAAAACCAACCAGTATAATATTGTAAAATAATTAACCTCCAATAAAAAAATAAATAAATAAAAATAAAACCTTTGACTATGTGGATCACAACAAGCTGTGGAAATTCTTAAAGAGAAGGGAATACCAGACTGCCTTACCTGACTGCTGAGAGATCTGTATGTAAGTCAAGAAACAACAGTGAGAACCAGACATGGAGCAATGGGCTGGTTCAAAATTGGGAAAAGAGTACATCAAGTCTATATATGGTCACCCTGCTTATTTAATTTATATGCAGAGGACATCATGCAAAATGCCAGAATGAATGAAGCACAAGCTGGCATCAAGACTGCCAGGAGAAACATCAGTGACCTCAGACGTGCAGAGGACACCACGCTTATGGAAGAAGGCGAAGAGGAACCGAAGAGCCTCTTGATGAAGGTGAAAGAGGAGATGAAAAAGCTGGCTTCATTCAAAAAAACGAAGATCGTGGCATCCGGTCCCATCACTTCATGGCAAATAGATGGGGAAACAATGGAAACAGAGACAGACTTTATTTTCTTGGTCTCCAAAATCACTGCCAGTGGTGACTGCAGCCATAAAATTAAAAGACACTTGCTCCTTGGAAGAAAAGCCATGACCAACTGAGAAAGCATATTAAAAAGCAGAGACATTATTTTGTCAACAAATGTCTGTATAGTCAAAGCTATGGTTTTTCCAGTAGTCATGTACTGATGTCAGAGTTGGACCATAAAGAAGGCTGAGAGCCGAAGAATTGATACTTTTGAACTGTGGTGCTGGAGAAGACTCTTGAAAGTCCCTTGGACAATAAAGAGATCAAACATGTCTATCCTAAAGAAAATCAATCTCAACTGTTCATTGGAAGGACTGATGCTGAAGCTGAAATTCCAGTACTTTGGCCACCTGATGTGAAGAGCTGACTCATTAGAAAAGACCCTGATGCTGGGAAGGATTTGAAGGCAAGAGGAGAAGGGGACAACAGAGAGCAAAATGGTTGGATGGCATCACCAACTCAGTGGACATCAGTTTGAGCAAGTTCCGGGAGAGGTGAAGGACAAATAAGCCGGGCATGCTGCAGTCATGGGGTCACAAAGAGTCAGACACAACTGAGCGTCTGAACAATAGCAAGGTATAAAGAACA
Organism: Moschus berezovskii; assembly: GCF_049115385.1. Classification (NCBI taxonomy): domain Eukaryota; kingdom Metazoa; phylum Chordata; class Mammalia; order Artiodactyla; family Moschidae; genus Moschus; species Moschus berezovskii. The sequence goes on along the minus strand of NC_142475.1, from coordinate 8,893,572 downwards.
TTTACTGAAAATTTTCCAGGATAATAAAAAAATAAATGTAACATATATGCAAATGGTATTCTCAGGTTCTTAACAACAATCTTGAAAGTTAGAAAACAAGAATGCAACCCATGCCTTTAAAATTTAAGAGAGTGTAATTTCCAATCCAGAATTCTAGTCCCAGGAACACTCTTAATCAACTTTAGAAAAGTACAGAAACAGATTGTCGGGTTTCAAAATTTTTATTTATCATACATCCTTTCTGAGGAAGCTTACTGGGAAAAATCTTCCTTTGAAATAGGTAAATAGAACAAGACATAGGATACTTCTTTCTATGAGAAAGAAGTAAGGAGTGTTGGAAAGACCCACAGCTGCCAGATATGAGCCAGTGAGCTCAAGACTCCAAAGAGGATTTTCCTTAGAAAAAAAATGGCATTGAAAGATTGACCAGCATGTTTACTGCATTGATTTAAACCCTACAGCTCTGATGGAGAATCTGGAGGATAAATTAACAAAAGCACCCAAGGGAAATAGCAAAAATACGATAATCATTAATTCTAAGAAAAACAAAACATTGTGTAAAACAGAAAATATCCTCAATACTTTATGTGACTCAATCATGAGCTATTTATATAAAATACATTCTAAATATTGATTTAACCAGAAACAGTTATTTAACTTGCTGGGAGAAAAGAAAAGGAGGGGAGATGATAGACACCCAAATTCCCATGTTCTATAGTAAAAGTGTTTAGATTTAATGCTTTTAGAGCAGAATATGCATAATATTTAGAAAATAGAGGGAAATATTGGAAGAATAAGTGAAAACAGTCCATAAAGTTTGCTCTGGGAAGCAAGGATTAGGATGAAAAGAAAGAAGATAGCTCTTGTTTTAAATTACATGCTTTGCATTGTTATTTGTCTCTGTAAACTGTGTGCATGAATTATTTTAATAAACATTTTTTTAAAAGCAATAAGCAGTTGAAAGAAAATTTCTTTTTTTTATTCTGACCTATTATCTGCCTCTCTACCTTCTGGTCCTAATTATGCTCTTCATGACTCAACATATAAAAATATTGATAGTTTCTCATCATCATAACTATCTTTCAAGTACTTTAAACCAGAGATCTTGTTCTTCCTTCAGTTTGCATTTAAGGGCTAAAACCTTCCTTTCATTCAACTGCACTTTATGTGAAACCATTCTCTCCTTGACCTGATTGCTTGTCTCTTTACTCAACAGCGTGGTATCCAGAGCTAAGAAGGATACCCCAGAGATCATCTGGCTAATTTACAGCAACATCATCACTTCTTTCATTCTGTACATTATAATCCATTAAAGACAACAAAGATCACATTAACTGTCCTAGAATCTGAAACACACTAATGCTTCATAGTGAAATTTTAAAGTCTCTTCCACCTAAAATATTCGTAAGCCACCTATCCATAGGGTGGAATTTGTTGTTTGAATTTTTTTTTTTTGTATCTTCGTGAAGATCTTATATTTACTCTATTAAAGTGCAACTGATTAAATTCATCTTATAGCCAAATTAAAAAGAAAATATATTTGGCTCCTGATTTATTCATAGAAAATATTACCCATCTCTTCCAAATTTGTGTCACACATAAATGTGACAGCTGTACTTTCAATTCAAGTCTTGAGTAAGTATGGACAACACCACCAGGTTAACAACCCTCTGTTAGGCTGTTTTAAGTTTCAAGTTGTTCAACTGTTAACAGATCATCAAATCTAGCCAAGAACCAGATACACCAAGTAGATAACAGTTCTATAGTGTAGCCATTTGTTAGTGCAGTTATTAAAAAGACAAATTAATATAATTAAATGTACTGCTCTTTTCTTCTGATATGAATTATTATGAAACAAATACAGGCAGCTACTATCATTTCTATTTTATCAGATATTCAGACACAGAGCTGTCATTTGACCTGTCTGTTATCTTATAGAGACAAATCTGGATACAGGTTTTGATTTTGGCTCCTGACTTACAGTCCTATTCTCTAAAAGTATCTTGGGGTATGTTACTATTGCTGTTGCTGTTGCTAGCTTAATGTGAGTTTGTAAGCCAAAGACTTTTATCTTCATTCTCATACCCTGAAATCCCACGTGGAACAGCATAGCTCAGTCCTGGAGATCATGCCATATATATTTAAATTTTAATGGACAAACCCCAGCCTCACCAGGCCCAGCTATCCCCCTTGCTCTCTGACAACTGACTGAAGACACAGCTTTAAACCTTTGGAACTTCCTAGGCAAAGAGTCTGTACTTTGACATTTGCATTTATCTCATTATGTTTGATTGGCATATTGAGATCCATAAGCTTGTGGTTAATATACTGCCAAGGATTCTTAATTAAGCTGGTTGTGCAAAAACTGCATCAGAGCCTCTTGAGAAATGTATAATCTTTGCCAGTCATTCACATTGAATTTTCTTTGCTGCTCTGGTGGCATAGCAATAGTGTTACAGAGAAGATTGGAGGTTTGACATTACAAGCCTCCAGTAATCTGGTCCTGCCATTTGAGATGGGAAGTTAGAAAAACTGTCATGATAGAGGGGCGAGGCAGCAGAATTTGTTGTTGTTCAGTCGCTAAATCGTGTCCAACTCTTTGCGACCACCTAGACTGTAGCACACCAGACTCCCCTGTCCTTCACTATTTCTCAGAGTTTGCTCAAACTCATGTCCACTGAGTCAGTGATGCTGTCTAACCATCTCATCCTCTGCAGCCCCCTTTTTTTGCTTTCAACCTTGCCCAGCATCATGGTCTATTCCAATGAATCAGTTCTTTGCATCAGTTGGCCGAAGTATTAGAGTTTCAGCTTCGGCATCAGTCTTTCCAATGAACATTCAGGCTTGATTTTTTTAGGATTAACTGATTTGATCTCCTTGTTGTCTAAGGAAATCTCAAGAGTCTTCTCCAGCACCACAATTAGAAAGCATCAGTTCTTCAGACCTCAGCTTTCTTTATGGTCCAACTCTCACATCCATAAATGAGTACTGGAAAAACCATAGCTTTCACTATATGGACCTTTGTTGTAAGCTCCATTCTGACCCTACATATTACCAAGAATCCCTGCATGTACTTAAGGCAAGGAGGTAGTTTCCGCTTGGACCTGGAACACCATAAATCCAATAACTATGATTCCACCACCCCCAAGACAACCGGCATGGCTGCTTCCCAGTATTTATTACCACATGTAAGAACTTACAAATGCCAACACGAGTATATTGCCTACACCTGGCAAATTATTTCTGGTTTGTCAGGAAATCCAGGGACTGCTTTTGTTTGATGTTAGTGAGGTGCAGTATCGTTTCAGTGCCTTTTGTATGACAAGCACTTCACAGCATCAGAAAGGGTGGGAGTCTCCAGGAGAACCTCCGGGTCTAATATTGCATCATCCTTTTCTTCATAAATGCCAGCTAACAAGCCTCCCTTCATATGTGCCAGCATTTACAGACTTCAAAGGCACAGGTAGCCAGTGAGTTGTGCCAGCATTTACAGACTTCAAAGGCACAGGTAGCCAGTGAGTTGTGTACATAGTTATCTGTTATAGTAAGTTGAGTCGTTATTTTGCATGAATGAGAAAATGTGTATGATGAGCAATTTCATGAGTATTGAGCATGTGCTAGCCACTGCACTGGGGACAGTAGATCCTGTCCCTGCCCTCAGGAAGCTGACATCCTTTGGCACCATTTGGGAGTGCAAGTGGCTTTCTCCTTGCTGGTTTACCAATACGCTTAAGTATGTCATGTTATCTGAGCAGTTCTGAGATATTCTCTGTAGAACTGAGCTCTGTGGGAAGGGGTTAGTTATATTGTCATTGTAACATAGCTACTAACAAGGCACCTAAAACTCTTAATTTATAGTGTCTAATAGTCAATTCAGTTCAGTTCAGTTGCTCATTCATGTCCAACTCTTTAATAGTCAATTCAGTTCAGTTCAGTTGCTCATTCGTGTCTGACTCTTTCAGCCCCATGGACTGCAGTATGTCAGGCTTCCCTGTCCTTCACCAACTCCCAGAGCTTGCTTAAACTCATGTCCATTGAGCCGGTGATGCCATCCAACTATCTCATTCTGTCATCCCCTTCTCCTCTTGCCCTCAATTTTTCCCAGCATCAGGGTCTTTTCCAGTGAGTTAATCCTTCACATCAAGTGGCCAAAGTGTTGGAGTTTCAGCTTCAACATCAGTCTCTCCAATGAATATTCAGGACTAATTTCCTTTAGGATGGACTGGTTTGATCTCCTTGCATTCCAAGGGACTCTCAAGAGTTTTCTCCAACACCACAGTTCAAAAGCATCAATTCTTTGTTGTTCAGCTTTCTTTATGGTCCAACTCTTACACCCATACATGACTACTGGAAAAAAACATAGCTTTGACTAGACGAACTTTGTTGGTAAAGTAATGTCTCTGCTTTTTAATATGCTGTCTAGGTTGGTCATAGCTTTTCCTCCAAGGAGCAAATGTCTTTTAATTTCATGGCTGCAGCCATGAAAATAAAGTCTGTCACTGTTTCCGTTGTTTCCCCATGTATTTGCCATGAAGTGATGGGACAAGATGCCATGATCTTTTTTGGAATATTGAGTTTTAAATAAGATACAATTTTCAGGAACAAAGATTTTTCTTTAAAAAAAATCAATGGTAAAAATAGTTTATGTACTTAGAAAAAAATATGAATGTGAAACCACATGTAATCTTGATCACCAGGAAAAAAAATTGAAATTTTTGTGTAACTCTATAAATACAACTATTTACAAATGCCAAATAAAGATTAAATTTGTATTAAATAGTTTCAAATCTGGTTTTTATATTAGCATTTTTCATTTAAGTTATAATGGTTTCATAACATTCCACTATTTGGAATGTGCTATGATTTTTCTTAACCATCTTCTACTGTAGTACATTTAATCTTCCTAAGGTGAAAGAGGAGAGTGAAAAAGTAGGCTTTAAACTCAACATTCAGAAAACTAAGATCATGGCTTCTGTTCCCATCACTTTATGGCAAATAGATGGGGAAACAATTGAAACATTGACAGACTATTTTCTTGGGCTCCAAAACTGCTGCAGATAGTGCCGCAGCTATGAAATTAAAAGATGCTTGTTCCTTGGAAGAAAAGCTATGACCAACCTAGACAACATACTAAAAAGCAGAGACATTACTTTGCCAACAAAGGTCCATCTAGTCAAAGCTATGGTTTTTCCAGTAGTCATGTATGGGTGTGAGAGTTGGACCATAAAGAAAGAGCACCAAAGAACTGATGCTTTTGAACTATGGTGTTGGAGAAGACTCTTGAGAGTCCCTTGGATTACAAGGAGATCAAACCAATCAATCCTAAAGGAAATCAGTCCTGAATATTCATTGGAAGGATTCATGCTGAAGCTGAAACTCCAATACTTTGGCCACCTGATGCAAAGAACTGACTCACTGGAAAAGACCCTGATGCTGGGAAAGATTGAAGGCAGGAGGAGAAGGGGACGACAGAGGATGAGATGGTTGGATGGCATCACCAACTTGAACATGAGTTTGCTCAGGCTCCAGGAGTTGGTGAAGGACAGGGAGGCCTGACGTGCTGCAGTCCATGGGGTTGCAAAGAGCTGGACACAACTGAGTGACTGAACTGAACTGAACTTAATGTTTCATCGATTCTAATGACTGATGTTCTATGACTAACATTCTGATACATATTTGTCTTTATTTCCAATTTATCCTTAAGTTGTATACCTAGAAGCAGATAAATACCTAGGTTAAGTATTATTAGGTCTTTAAATATCTTGGTTACAAATTGGCAAAAATGTTTTCCAGAAATGTTATACCGATATAAATTTTCATCAGGTGTATTTTAAGAGCACCTCTGAGACCATGAGTAGTTATTTTTTTTAAATCTTGTATATGACATTAAAACATCTTATAAGTCAAAAAGTGTATAGTTTTCCTAAACAATCTTTTCTCCAACTGACTGTTTTTAGCATTACTCTTTGTACCATTTTGTTCATGATATATGGGCTGCACAGATAAGACAAATGTTTTCTGGTACAGTGATCTTATAAAAGCTCTGATTTTGTCATCACAGGGTGTATCCTACGCCCTTTCTTTGCTTATACATGTGTGCACAGTCATGTCTAATTCTTTGTGACCCCACGGACTGCAGCCTACCAGGCTCCTCTGTCGATGGCAAGAATACTGGAATGGTCTTCCGTTTCCTCCTCTTTGCTTGTATTATCCTCCTTTTTCTTTTCTTTTGGAAAAGCATATCATAGCTTCCCTTAGGCACAGGACATACAGGGTATGACAAAGGCTGGTTATTCCAATATGGCCATATGAGTTTACTGGAGCCAGTCAGTGTTTCCTAATGCTTTCCTCTTGAGCTAAGAGGGAGTCCAGAAAGTCATTCTGACTATCACAAGAAGAGCCTCTGCCTGCAGATTGAAATTAAGTAGATACAAACAAAATAATATAGGAGAACCCTAATGACAATTTCTGATTTCCAGGACGCAGTTGTATCTGAAGTTGGCTTTGTTCCTAGAATTCTAAGTCTCATGAGACAGTAGTTACTATTTAGTTCAAATAGGTTATAGATTTTTTTGATACCTTAAAACAAAAAAAAAAAACCTTATTTGAATATACAACTCCAAACAATCCCACAGAGCAATAGGAGATATAATATCTTAGGCCAAGTCAGAACCACATTGAGTAGAATGAAGTTTATGGGGTTGGTGGAAGAATTTATCAGTTTGATCAGAACTACATATCTAAGGAATGGAACAAATTATCAGATTAAATAAAATGAAATGCTATGTTATGTTTTATAAATGGATTTCCCAAAGATTTTCAGCTTTCCTATAGGAAAAGGAAAAGTGACGGCAGAGGATGAAATGGTTAAATAGCATCACCCACTCAATGGACATGATTCTGAGCAAACTCAGGACTGAATGAGCTCCCAAAATTCATATACTGAAGCGTAATTCTCAAGGGGATGGTATTTGGAGGTGGGGTCCACAGAGTGTAATTAGGTCATGGGGATGGAGCCTTCATGAATGGGATCAGTGCCCTTACAAAGGAGACCTCAGAGAGCTCTCTTGCTCCCCTTCTGCCGCAGTGAGAAGATGGTCATCTATGAACGAGAAAGCAGGCCCTCACCAAACTTCAAACCTGCCAGCCTGGATCATGGGATTCCCACCTCTGCAACTGTGAGAAATGAATTTCTGTTGTTCATAAGCCACCCACTAATTTTGTTAAAGCAACCTGGCTTAAGACAGAGGACAATATTTTAAAATTATAAAAAAACTTTTGAATATATACACACATGTTCATATATATGTGTGTATACATATGTGAGCTTCCCTGGTAGCTCAGCTGATAAAGAATCTGCCTGCAATGAAGGAGAACCCAGTTCAATTCCTGGGTTGGGAAGAATCCTTGAAGAAGGGATAAAGTACCCAATCCAATATGCTTGGGCTTCCCTGGTGGCTTAGTTAGTATAGAATCTCCCTGCGATGAGGGAAGCTGGAGTTTGATCCCTGGATTAGGAAGATACCCTGGGGGAGGTCATGGAAATCCACTCCAGTATTCTTGCCTGGAGAGTTCCCACAGACAGAGGAGCCTGGTAGGCTACAGTCTGTGGAGTCACAAAGAGTTGGACATGACTGAGCAACTAAGCATCTATACATATTTCTATTAGAATTAAAAATACTGTTTACAATTACTTGCTATCAATCTAGTTGACTAGAATTATGTACATCTGTTTATTAATTTGGAGATTGTTTTATCTCAAGTAAAATAAAATAATATTAAATTACTAAAATTGCTTTTGGAGGTTGGTTGAAGTGAACAATACAACATAATTTGAAAATGAAATACAGAGGCTGTCTGATGCAAGTTCATGCAAACTGACTTGGAGTTTTATTTTGACTATTAGAAAACTGACTTAAATTGGGAAGTTACAGAACTTTCTATGAACAATTGTGTATGAAAGTGAAAGTGAAAATCTCTCAGTCGCGTCTGACCCTTTGCAACCCCATGGACTACACAGTACATGGAATTCTCTAGGCCAGAATACTGGAGTGGGTAGCCTTTCCCTTCTCCAGGGGATCTTCCCAACTCAGGGATTGAACCCAGGTCTCCCACATTGCAGGGAGATTCTTTACCAGCTGAGCCATAAGGGAAGCCCAAATCCCTTCTCCAGAGGATCTTCCCGACCCAGGAATCAAACCAGGGTCTTCTGCATTGCAGGCGGATTCTTTACCAACTGAGCTATGACAGAAGCCCCAATTGTGTATAGGTACATCAATTTATTATTGTTAATCTTTGAAAAATGAATATGAGGCTTAATCCGGTGATTACACATACCAGATTCAAAATTGATAATTGTAAGGATATGTACGCTAAAAGCTTTACCTCAACACTGGGCTTAGTTGCCACTGGATTCCCTGGTGGCTCAGAGGTTAAAGCGTCTACCTCCCATGCGGGAGACCCGGGTTCTATCCCTGGGTCGGGAAGATCCCCTGGAGAAGGAAATGGTAACCCACTCCAGTATTCTTGCCTGGAGAATCCCATGGACGGAGAAGCCTGATAGGCCACAGTCCACGGGGTCGCAAAGAGTCGGACACAACTGAGCGACTGAACGGAACAGAACAGAATACCAGTCTCACTTCACAATCCTTAGGAACCTATGTCCTAAGGGCTATTTCATTTTGGTTTAATCCCATTTATTTTTTAACTTACATGTTTACAAAATACTATAAGTTGACTTATTTACACTTTCTATAAAATGGAAGCAATAGCATTTGTTCCTTTCTTTGTTCCCATAGTGTATAAATAAAGTGATAATAAGAGGGTTCCTACAAGTACATCCAAAAGCAAATTGATAAAACTTCCCCAAACACAAAAATAATCCCCATTTAAAATAGTAAACATAAATTGCAAAACCATCCATTATTTAACAAATACTAATTTGACAGTTTCTCTATCTCAAGACACTATGATCAATGACAAAAATGAAGAAGGAAGGGTATATTTTCTCAAAAATTTTGCCACCTAATAAGGGATATGAATAAATACAAAAGGGTAAATTCTGTATCTAAGAAGAGGCTCTCAAAAGATAATCTCAAATATAATATAAACCTCTCAAAATATAAGTCAGCTTAATCTGAAGTTATCAAGAAGTAACTTGGTAAGATTTAATGTTTAAATAGAATCTTGAAGGATTATTCTTCAAGCTCATTCCCTTAAAAAATGAAGAGAAATGCTATATCAGACACAGTGACATATAATAGCATTGTGTTAATGTGGTACTTTATGGCTACACATTGAATGTATGAATTTCAATTATATATATATATATAAATCAGTACTCCTTTGATGAAAGAGAAATACAGCTCAAGTGAACTTAAACATATAAGAAAAATCTGAACTACAGAAAGTCAGCAGTTATCTCTAGCGCAATGGAATCCAGAGACACAGCTTCTGTTAGTACCCTGTTTCTGCATCTTTGTCTCGAATCTCTTTGTTTTGCATCTTATCGTTTGCTCCTTTTCACTATGCAGGGATCTTTCTACAGGGTGAAGAATACAAGCACAGGGAGTTAGAGTCTCACATGCTAATGATCCCTTCAAGAGAGAAGAAAGATTTTTTTTTCCAGCTGCAGAATGAGAACCTCCAGGGAAGGAGTAATAATAAAATAGGTCCAGTGTGAGTCCTAAAAAAGGAAGCAAATATAATAGCTACAAACATGATGACAGGTAAGGTAGGTCATATTCAGATTACTGAGAATTCTCTATGCTATGCAACATTTGGATTTCACCCATTATCTTAAAGGGGATCAGTGAAGGGCTTTCAATAGAAGAGTAATAGATCAGCTATCTATTCTTAAAGCACAAAGGATGATGGAGTAAATGGAGAGGGTAGGGTAGCGGGAGGTGGTTGCCTTGATCTATATGTGAGATGATAATGGTTTGAATCAGAATAATAGCAGTAGTAATTTAGGAGAAATTGAGTAAACAGAAACTAGTATTCACTAGTCATACGTATGTGAGAAGGAAAACTATATGGAGTGACTAGAAGATTTCTGGTTTGAGTGCTAGGTACATAATGGTACTGTAAACCAAAGTGAGACAAAGAGGAAAGAGACAAATCCAGCCTGAACAAGTTGAAGATTATGTTGATTATCTCAGACTATAGCTGAAGACTATAGTCATCTAAACTGGGAATATAAAGTTGGGGAATATTCATACAGAAATGGTATTCAAAGTCATAGAGAAGACTGAGGTGGCCAGGAGAATATGTAAGGTGAGAAGAGAAGAGAACAAAATGCAGTTGGCCTTTGAAGTTCTCAGGGACTCATTCCAGGACCCCACAGAGATGCTCAGACTCCTTACACAAAATCATGTGGTATTCGCATATAACCTACACATACCCTCCCATATACTTCAACTTATCTCTAGATTACTTATTAATATATAATGCCTAATACAATGCAGGTGCTATGTAAATAGTTGTAAACACAAGGTAAATTCTGAAATAAATAGTAAATTCTGAAGAAATAAATAGTTCCTGGTGCAGGGCAAATTCAAGTTTTGCTTTCAGAAACTTCCTTGATTTTTTAAAATATTTTTTGTCTATGTTTGGTTGAATCTTCAGTAGTGAAAATGAGAATATAAAGAGCGTATTGCACAGAACTCTATAAACTTAATAGATGACTGGTGACTTTGTAAACTTCCAACTCGACTGAACTGTATTTCCCCCATTTTTTTTCTTTTTTGGCACATCTCCAGCTGAAGTGGGCTAGTGATTCTCTTACTAGATATAAGGAGGCAGAAAGGAGCTGCCTTTCTAGATGGAAGGCATATAGCTAGATGCCTTACATGCCTAGATATAAGGAGGCAGAATGGACAGCTATTTTTCTGCTGTGTAATATGTGAAGAATATTCAATGTGTCCATGAGAATTTCTATTCTGCTCTTGTTGGTTGAAATATTCTCTATATGTCTATTAAGTTCAACAGTCTATAGCGTAGTTAAAGTCCTCTGTTCACTTACTGATTGGATTAATCTATTCATTATTAAAAGTAGAGTGTTGAAATCTACTATTACTTTTCACTCTTGTTTTTCCTATTCTGTTATTTTCCTCTATTTCTTTGCATTGATCACTGAGGAAGGCTTTCTTATCTCTCCTTACTATTCTTTGGAACTCTGCATTCAGATGCTTGTATCTTTCCTTTTCTTCTTTGCTTTTTGCTGCTCTTCTTTTCACAGCTATTTGTAAGGCCTCCTCAGACAGCCATTTTGCTTTTTTGCATTTCTTTTCCATGGGGATGGTCTTGGTCCCTGTCTCCTGTACAATGTCACGAACCTCCGTCCAGAGTTCATCAGGCACTCTATCTATCAGATCTAGTCCCTTAAATCTATTTCTTACTTCCACTGTATAATATAAGGGATTTGATTTAGGTCATATCTGAATGGTCTAGTGGTTTGCCCTACTTTCTTCAATTTAAGTCTGAATTTGGTAATAAGGAGTTCATGATCTGAGTCACAGTCAGCTCCTGGTCTTGTTTTTGCTAACTGTATACAGCTTCTCCATCTTTGGCTGCAAAGAATATAATCAATCTGATTTCGGTGTTGACCATCTGGTGATGTCCATGTGGAGAGTCTTCTCTTGTGTTGTTGGAAGAGGGTGTTTGCTATGACCAGTGTGTTCTCTTGGCAAAACTCTATTAGCCTTTGCCCTGCTTTATTTCGTGCTCCAAGGCCAAATTTCCCTGTTACTCCAGGTGTTTCTTGACTTCCTACTTTTGCATTCCAGTCCCCTAGAATGAAATGGCCATCTTTTTTGGGTGTTAGTTCTAAAAGGTCTTGTAGGTCTTCATAGAACCGTTCAACTTCTGCTTCTTCAGCGTTACTGGTTGGGGCATAGACTTGGATTACTGTCATATTGAATGGTTTGCCTTGGAAACGAACAGAGATCATTCTGTTGTTTTTGATTGCATCCAAGTACTGCATTTCAGACTCTTTTGTCGACCATGATGGCTACTCCATTTCTTCTAAGGGATTCCTGCCCACAGTAGTAGATATAATGGTCATCTGAGTTAAATTCACCCATTCCAGTCCATTTTAGTTCACTGATTCCTAGAATGTCTACGTTCACTCTTGTCATCTCCTGTTTGACCACTTCCAATTTGCCTTGATTCATGGACCTAACATTCCAGGTTCCTATGCAATATTGCTCTTTACAGCATCGGACCTTGCTTCGATCACCAGTCACATCCACAACTGGGTATTTGTTTTGCTTTGACTCCATCCCTTCATTCTTTCTGGAGTTATTTCTCCACTGATCTCCAGTAGCATACTGGGAACCTACCGACCTGGGGAATTCCTCATTCAGTATCCTATCATATAAAACAAGAGATCTTTTCAAGAAAATTAGAGATATCAAGGGAACATTTCATGCAAAGATGGGCTCGATAAAGGACAGAAATGGTATGGACCTAACAGAAGCAGAAGATATTAAGAAGAGGTGGCAAGAATACACAGAAGAACTGTACAAAAAAAGATCTTCACGATGAAGATAATCACGATGGCGTGATCACTCACCTGGAGCCAGACATCTTGGAATGTGAAGTCAAGTGGGCCTTAGAGAACATCACTATGAACAAAGCTAGTGGAGGTGATGGAATTCCAATTGAGCTATCTCAAATCCTGAAAGATAATGCTGTGAAAGTGCTAGCACTCAATATGCCAGCAAATTTGGAGAACTCAGCAATGGCCACAGGACTGGAAAAGGTCAGTCTTCATTCCAATCCCAAAGAAAGGCAATGCCAAAGAATGCTCCAACTACCGCACAATTGCATTCATCTCACACGCTAGTAAAGTCATGCTCAAAATTCTCCAAGTCAGGCTTCAGCAATATGTTAGCCGTGAACTTCCAGATGTTCAAACAGGTTTTAGAAAAGGCAGAGGCATCAGAGATCAAATTGCCAACATCTGCTGGATCATGGAGAAAGCAAGAGAGTTCCAGAAAAACATCCATTTCTGCTTCATTGACTATGCCAAAGCCTTTGACTATGTGGATCACAATAAACTGTGGAACATTCTGTAAGAGATGGGAATACCAGACCACCTGACCTGCCTCTTCAGAAATCTGTATGCAGGTCAGGAAGCAACAGTTAGAACTGGACATGGAACAACAGACTGGTTCCAAATAGGAAAAGGAGTACGTCAAGGTTGTATATTGTCACCCTGCTTATTTAACTTATATGCAGAGTACATCATGAGGAACACTGGGCTGGAAGAAGCAAAAGCTGGAATCAAGACTGCTGGGAGAAATATCAATAACCTCAGATATGCAGATGACACCACCCTTTATGGCAGAAAGTGAAGAGGAACTCAAAAGCCTCTTGATGAAAGAGGAGAGTGAAAAGGTTGGCTTGAAGCTCAACATTCAGAAAACTAAGATCAAGGCATCTGGTCCCATCACTTCATGGGAAATAGATGGGGAAACAGTGGAAACAGTGTCAGACTTTATTTTGGGGGGCTCCAAAATCACTGCAGATGCTGATTGCAGTCAGGAAATTAAAAGACGCTTACTCCTTGGAAGGAAAATTATGACTAGCCTAGATAGCATATTAAAAAGCAGAGACATTACTTTGCCAACCAAGGTCCGTCTAGTCAAGGCTATGGTTTTTCCTGTGGTCATGTATGGATGTGAGAGTTGGACTGTGAAGAAAGCTGATCGCCAAAGAATTGATGCTTTTGAACTGTGGTGTTGGAGAAGACTCTTGAGAGTCCCTTGCACTGCAAGGAGATCCAACCAGTTCATCCTAAAGACGATCAGTCCTGGGTGTTCATTGGAAGAACTGATGTTAAAGCTGAAACTGCAATACTTTGGCCACCTCATGCGAAGAGTTGTCTCACTGGAAAAGAGTCTGATGCTGGGAGAGATTGGGGGCACGAGGAGAAGGGGATGACAGAGAATGAGATGGCTGGATGGCATCACCAACTCGATGGACATGAGTTTGAGTGAACTCCGGGAGTTGGTGATGGACAGGGAGGCCTGGCGTGCTGTGATTCATGGGGTCACAAAGAGTCGGACATGACTGAGCGACTAAACTGAACTGACTGATTACTTTTCACTATTTCCCCCTTCAACTGTGTCAATGCTTATTTCATGTAGTTGGATCCTCTGCTGCTATGAACATAAGTATTTATAAGCAGTATGTCTTCCTGGTGAATTGATTATATATGATTACATAAGGTCCTTCTTTGTGTCTTACAACAGTTTTTACTTAAAATTTGTCTGATATAATATAGCCATCCCTATTCTCATTTGCTTACCATTTACTTCATATGTATTTCTCCATTCTTTTACTTTCAGCCTAGTATGTCCTTGTATCTAAAGAACATATGTGCTGTCTTTTTAAATAGCATATAATTTGGCCTTGTCTTCACATCCATTCATACACTTTGTCCTTTGAGTGGAGAGTTCAAATCATTTACATTTGAAGTGCTGGTGATAGGAAAGAGCCTCATGCTGTCATTTTGTTTATTGTTTTCTGTATGTTGTATGACTATGTTGTCCCTCTTTTCCTCTCACTGCCTTGCTCTGTGTTTTATTTTTCTGCGATGACAGACTTTGATTCCTTTTCCATTTTCTTTTGTGCATTTTCTATAGGTATTTTCTTTATGGTTACCATATGGATTATATAAAACATAACTAAAATAATCAATTTTAAACTGATAACAAATTATCTACAGTGACATAACAACTCTACTTCTTTAAATTTTTGCCACTCCTCTATGTTATCAATGTCAAAAATTACATCTTTTTAAAATATTTTTAATCCATTAACATATTTTATAAGTATATTTTTATAATTTAAGCTCTATATCTGAATTGAAAACAATTTATATACCACCATTAAAGGATTGTGTATTTATCTATGTATTTCCCTTACTAGGGAGATTTTTTTTTATCCTTTTGTGTTCCTGCCTAGGGTCTTTTATTTTAATCTGAAAGACTTCCCTTAGCAGCTCTTGCTAAGGCAAGCCTAGCGGCAATGAGCTCCCTCAGCTTTTATCTGGGAAGTTCCTTATTTTTCCTTCATTTTTGTTTTGGTTTTTTTTTTTTTTTTTAAATCAAATAATCCAATTTTTATTTATTTTTTTTCAAGTTGAACAGACTAAATTTCTTTAAACAAACTTACTTATACTCCAGAGTCCTTTAAAAGCTTAATAGCATTTATACATGGAAGGTATTTGATTTTCTTGTAACTAGCACTTCAAATGCAACAAGCATTTGAAGCAACAAGCATTTGACCCAACAAGTAAAACTTTCTACAGTTCATAACTTTTATAAATGAAATAAATTAAATGTACAGTGAATAAGTTCTCTGAAATATTTCAATATTTCTGCAGGTTTAGTAACATCATAAAATACATTTCAACTAAAATTCACAAATCTAAAAACCTGTTAGGCATTTTTAGGCCTTTTAAGTTGGAAATGAAGACCAATGTTACATCGTAATATGCCAATTACAAATAGTACTTCAAATAGCAAATACTACAGTTTGTCCCAAACTTTAAAAACTATTCATGAACTCAACACTGAACTATCGATGGCTATGAGAATTGTTTCCTAGCCTTTTTGAAAATTTCAACCCATTTACGTTTAAGGTAATTATTGATAAGTACGATCCCGTAGCCATTTTCTTTATTGCTTTGGGTTCAAGTTTATACACTCTTTCTGTGTTTCCTGTCTATAGAAGATCCTTTACCATTTGTTGGAGAGCTGGTTTGGTGATGCTGAATTCCCTCAGCTTTTGCTTGTCTGTAAAGCTTTTGATTTCTCCTTCATATTTGAATGAGATCCTTGCTGGGTATAGTAATCTGGGCTGTAGGGTATTTTCTTTCATCACTTTAAGTATGTCTTGCCACTCCCTTCTGGCCTGAAGAGTTTCTGTTGAAAGATCAGCTGTTATCCTTATGGGAATCCCCTTATGTGTTATTTGCTGTTTTTCCCTTGCTGCTTTTAATATTTGTTCTTTGTGTTTGATCTTTGTTAATTTGATTAATATGTGTCTTGGAGTATTTCGCCTTGGGTTTATCCTGTTGGGGACTCTCTGGGTTTCTTGGACTTGGGTGATTATTTCTTTCCCCATTTTAGGGAAGTTTTCAACTATTATCTCCTCAAGTATTCTCTCATGGTCTTTCCTTTTGTCTTCTTCTTCTGGGACTCCTATGATTCGAATGTTGGAGTGTTTAACATTGTCCCAGAGGTCTCTAATATTGTCCTCATTTCTTTTAATTTGTTTTTCTTTTTTCCTCTCTGTTTCATTTATTTCTACAATTCTATCTTCTAGTTCGCTTATCCTGTCTTCTGCCTCTGTTATTCTACTGTTTGTTCCCTCCAGAGAGTTTCTGATCTCATCTATTGCATTATTCATTGTATATTGACTCTTTTTTATTTCTTCAAAGTCCTTATTAAATCTTTCTTCCATCTTCTCAATCCTTTTCTCCAGGTTATTTATCTGTAACTCCATTTTGCTTTCAAGATTTTGAATCATTTTCACCATCAAAATTTGAAATTCTTTATCAGGTAAATTCCCTATATCTTCTTCTTTTGTTTGTATTGGTGGGCAATTATCTTGTTCCTTTACTTGCTGGGTATTTCTCTGCCTCTTCATCTTGCTTATATTGCTTTGCTTGGGGTGGCCTTTCCCTCTTCTTGCAGTTTGTGGAGTTCTCTTTATTATGTAGTTTCTATGCTGTGTGTGGGATTGGACGGGTGACTTGTCCCGGTTCCCTGGTTAGGGAAGCATGTGTCGGTGTTCTGGTGGGTGGAGCTGGATTTCTTCTCTCTCCTTTAGAAGACAATGGGCTGCTTTTCTGGGAGCCTGATGTCCTCTGCGAGTAGTCAGAAGTTGTTTTGTGGACTTTACTCCACGTTCAAATGTTCTTTTGATGAATTTGTGGGGGAGAGAGTGGTCTCGCCGTCTTATCCCTCCGCCATCTTGTTCTTTCCTCCCCAGAACACTGGATTCTTATATTCCACTTGGTCGTGGAGTATCTCTTCCCAGCTGCTCCAGCAAGGTGCAGCCGCTGTACCTTACCTTGGATGAGGGGTATCTCCTCAAGGCCGCCCCTCCTGCCCCGAATGTGGATCAGCTCCTCTCGGCCCTCCGGTGCCCAAGCAGCCACCGCCTCCTGAACGTGGTACAGCTCCTCTCGGCCACCGCCCTTACCCTGGGCGCAGGGCAGCTCCTCTCAGCCACGATTCTGCACATGGTCGGTTGCGCCGGAGCCGGGCGTCTCCCGCGTCTGCGCTGCTGGGGCCGGGCGTCTCTCGCGTCTGCGCCCTTTCCTTCATTTCTGAAGGACAGTTTTGCTCCATTTAGTATTATTGGTTGGCAAATGTTGTTATTTTTTTTTTCTTTCAGCTCTTTTACTGTATCATCCTACTCTCTTCTGGCTTGTAATGTTTCTGCTGCAAAATCCTCTAATAATTTTATGAAGAACCCCTGTATATACCAAGACATTTTCTTTTTTGATTGTGATGCTTTCAAGATTCTTTATCTTTATTTGTGCGCCTCGTGCATTTATCCTCCTGAGTCAGCTTACCTATGCTATATCATGCCTGCTGCTCAGTTGTGTCCAACTCTTTGCAAACCTATGGATGATAGCCCACCAGGCTCCTCTGTCCGTGATATTTCCTAGGCAAAAATACTGGAATGCATTGCCATTTCCTCCTCCAGGGGGCCTTCCAGAGCCAGAGATCGAATCCATGTATTATGTATCCTTTGCATTGACAGATGGATTCTTTACCACTGGGCCACCTAGGAAGCCCCATGGGTAAAATGAAAAGTGAAACTCCTGGACTTACAAACCCAAGAGCAAAACCATAACTTCCTAATCAGTTTATTTCCCAGGAAGCCCTCTCTTGACTGCAACCTGTGAGCTCTTTGAAGGTGTCTTTCTTCCTTTTCAGCTGACCTAGTTACTGCTCAGTCATAATTTGTTAAATAATTGAAAGAGTAAATGCAAGCCAGCATGTTTAAATGATTCTTCTATTATCCAACTCAGCAATATGTATCATATTTGGGGGATTTTGAGTTTTTCTTTTTCTGAAAGATGAGTCATTTGAAACAAACAGCATAAATATTAATCTCTAGTGTCTTAGAAACATTTTTATAACATTTTGTTTTCTTTATGAATACAATTCTCAGAAAATTATTCAGAATTTTATAATACTGTTGCCCTGATATATTATTCTCAAGAGGAGACACTGACTCAGAATATGGTTTTAGCTATTCTAGGGTATGATGGTACTGTCTCAGAGTTCTGTGAACTCTGACCTCCCCTGGGTTGTTTGGTAGAATCATGGACTTAGAGGTTAGGTCCACCTAGGTGTTGATGCTCCCCTAAATTTTAATGTGGGTGTTGAATGATTTTTTTTATTTTTAATCTATTTTTCCCATTTTATCTTACACAAATAATATTGGTTGCCAACTATTTGTCCAATATATGTCCTCCAAGGTGATTATCTTGGTTCTTTAATATATTTCAAAGTAATATCAGTAATATCTGTCTTTAAGTAGATAAAATTACCCACTTACTAAGTAAATTTCTTTATGTATCATGACCAAAGGCAAGAGAATTTCTTATTTAGCTTTTAAAGCTAATAATAGAAACAGTGGTTTATTGATGATTTAATCTACTTAATATTCATAATCTTCAATACGAAACCATTATTAGCTAAAATTGTTAATGGATTCCCCAACTCTAGAAAAAAAATAGTATACATTTAGAAATCTTGGTCAGTTTGGAATAAATGAAAATTGTAAGTCAGTCTATCTAAATTTCTATGGTTTTATTAATTTATGCAAAGAAAGTTTCCGAATTAATCACAAGTGCACCATTCATGCTTTTTGCACTCTTTCTAATCAGGTTAGTATTTCTCTTCTATGAATGTAAGCACAGAAAGTCCAACAGTTTTGCTAGAGGCATGTTCCAAGGCGTGGAGATTACGTTAAAAAGCCATCCTTCATTCACTTGCTGGACTGAAAAGAACCTCTTTCCTCAATAATGAGTTTCAGATAATGTGAAATGTACTGTATTTACAAAGCATATACTTTCTGAGCAACAATGAAGGGCATTTATCATGGGATCATCAGCCAAGTCCACAGTGATTCTTCAATTAGTGAAAAGTGGTTTTTGCATGTTATGCTCCAGAGGATTTTATAAATTGTCATAATGCTTCACATGCTGATTTTTAGTATGAGGTTTGTTACATGATGTGCCAGCGGTGATGGACAATAAAGCAGAGAGCTTAACTTAATTTAGAAAGTTTGTGTTTTCCTCTAATGGAGAAAATTATATTACTTTATAAGCCCTTATATAAGACAGCAGTGGGAAAATTATATAAAGCAAAGTTCTTCACTCTTAAAAGTTTTAGAATGCAATCATTTTTTATTGTGAAATAAAGTTTTGCACTTTTACTTTCTGCCAACCCCAACTCCTGTATGCCACAAACCCATTTTGCTCTCTTGCATGCTCAGTCGCTCAGTCATGTCTGAATCTTAGAGATGATGTGGACTGTACAGCCTTCCAATCTCCCCTGTTTAAGGAGTTTTCCTTGAGGCAAGAATACTGGAGGAGGCTGTCATTTCCTATTCCAGGGCATCCTCCCTACCCAGGGATCAAACAAGCATCTCCTGCATGAGTAGGTGGACTCTATACCACTGCTGCTGCTGCTGCTAAGTCACTTCAGTCGTGTCCAACTCTGTGTGACCCCATAGATGGAAGCCCACCAGGCTCCCCTGTCCCTGGGATTCTCCAGGCAAGAACACTGGAGTGGGTTGCTATTTCCTTCTCCAATGTGTGAAAGTGAAAATTGAAAGTGAAGTCGCTCAGTCATGTCTGACTCATAGCAACCCCATGGACTGCAGCCCACCAGGCTCCTCTGTCCATGCGATTTTCTAGGCAAGAGTACTGGAGTGGCTTGCCATTGCCTTCTCCGCTATACCACTGCACCACCTGGGAAACCCAATCTTGCTCCCTTCAGTTCAGTTCAGTCGCTCAGTCGTGTCCGACGCTTTGCGACCCCATAAACCACAGCACGCCAGGCCTACCTGTCCGTCACCAACTCCCAGAGTTCACTCAAACTCATGTCCATCGAGTCGGTGATGCCAGCCAGCCATCTCATTCTCCGTCATCCCCTTCTCCTCCCGCCCCCAATCTTTCCCAGCATCAGTCTTTTCCAGTGAGTCAACTCTTCGCATGAGGTGGCCAAAGTATTTCAGTTTCAGCTTTAGCATCAGTCCTTCAAATGAACACCCAGGACTGATCTCCTTTAGAATGGACTGGTGCTCCCTTAGATACATCAAAATACCAGAGATTTATTCTGTGGTGACTGTAAGGCTTCATAAGATCAGTCAAAATAATTTCAAGTGAAAATACTCTTCAGCTCCAAATCTGTACAACAAAGTTAGACAGCCTATTTCACTCAGTCAAATAATTGTGTGGCAACTAAGAAATGGACTTTCCTGGTGGCTGGTGGTAAAGGATCCTCCTGCCAATACAGGAGATGCAGGCTTGATCCCTGAGTCAGAAGGATCCCCTGGAGAAGGAAATGGCACCCTACTCCAGTACTCTTGCCTGGAAAATCCCATGGGTGGAGGAGCCTGGTAGGCTGCAGTCCATGGGGTCACTAAGAGTCAGACATGACTGAGTGACTTCACTTTCACTTTTCACTTGCATGCATTGGAGAAGGAAATAGCAACCCACTCCAGTGTTCTTGCCTGCAGAATCCCAGGGACGGGGGAGCCTGGTGAGCTGCTGTCTATGGGGGTCGCACAGAGTCGGACATGACTGAAGTGACTTAGCAGCAGCAGCAGCATGGCTTTAGCATGGCTAGGACTATACCCTGACCTTATTTTAGGATTTGGCTAAGCAAGAGGTAAGCTGGGGGTATGCCATATTGAATGAAATAGAGAAAGATGTTTTAGAAGGTTTCAATAAAACACATGGAAATTACAGATAATTGATTTGACTTTATATTTTGTCTGTTTTAAATCTACCTATTAAGCATGCTTTTTAAACTCAGATTAAAAATTAATGGAGTATGAAACTGAATCAAAAATATGTACAAGGAAATTAAGACAATGTTTCTATAACAAGAAACGAATTTCAGCACAACAAAAACTCACATAATACTGAAGTCAGTAGCTCTTTATGTGACAGGATCACTTCCAAATAGAAATAATGAATAGGCACTTGGTTTATTTAAGAATTCAATTAATGAAAAGAAGTAAATCATATTAATACATTTGAAGAAAAGATTTAAATTACCTTCTGATTTAACCAAGATGAACAAGGAGAAAGATAATAAAATACTCAAAATCCTACAGCACAACAAAACCAGTTAATGACCAGCTAATTGACAGTTGTCAATTAAAAGACCACTTGAAAGTAGTCATTGCACAAGAAAACTTGAAATGATCTGAAATGAGATAGCTAATACATGAAAAAATTTTTTTATATGGATTTTCACAACTTTGACAAGTATCCCAAATGTCCATATGATGTTATTAATCCAAATTACAAATCTAAAGTATTTCCAAAATTACCAACACAAGAATACAAATTTTACTCAACTATGTTAAAAGAAATAATAAATTTTCAATAAATTTATAATAAATTTTAAAATTTTACATAATTTCTGTCATTTGAAGTGGTGATTAAAGAGTATGCAGGGAAAAAATGTTTTAAAAACATTATGGAAGTGGGATTTCCCTGGTGGTCCAGAGGTGCTTCCAATGCAGGGGGCATAGGGTCAGTCCTTGGCTGGGGAAAACTAAGATCCCATATGTCATGATACATGGCCAAAAAAAAAAAAATTATGGAAGTAAATAAAGAGGTTAATTGACTAAAAATAGTGTTATTTTTCTAAGATTGGGAGTGTTTATGATATTTGTCAGTTTTATCACATTTTTAAACTGTTTAACATTTGTCCTAATATGATTAAATACTTCTTTTTTACCTAATATCATAATCTTTTTTCTGGATTTGAGAGGTCACTTCCCATAGTTTAAACTCCAGTTCCCACAGAGCTTAGACCTACTTTCTTATTATTTACAATGCCGAAGGGCAGTAGATTCAATCAACCAGGCCAGCCGAGGTTATTTCTGTATGCAGAGTCAGACTCCATCTTATACAAAGGGAACTTCCTCTTCTCTCTTCAGGCATTAGCCTGAGAATTGAAACTGCTCAAAATGTTCCCATTTTAAGCACAGAAGATGGTGATTTTCCAAAGCAACATCTTAGAAGTATCCTTGCTAGGATGCAAAAGGATCCACAACTACTATTTCCCCCAGTACAGTTTAGAATCTGCTTTTATAGTTTTTGGCTAAATGCTGCAGAGCCCTAGTAGATGTTCGATCATGTATTAATTTATTTGCCTGCACTTAGAAGATTTAACAAGTAATGCTTTTTAAATTTAATCACAGTGACAGCAGAATCAACTTGTTTGCTTTGTTTATTGTCACTACATCATTATAGTAGATCCAGCCAGCAGTATTAGAACTGGAAAAATCCTAAAGATGATATATCAAATATACCTAAGGGGACTGTGCTATCCTATCCACCTCAGACCATCTGGTCCCTTCACTTAACCCAGATTCTATCATTTATCTATTGCATTGAGGAGTCTGGCAAAACTAAATCTTATTATATAAAAATTTGAGGTGAATTGAATTCACCATAAATCAGTTTATTTAAAATAACATCAACCTTTAGGGGACTATTTAGTTACTTACTAATGTGAACAATCAAGTTTATCTGAAACATCTTACCTTATTTATTAGAAACAGTCCAGATCCCATGACAGTGATGTTTGCTCAAATTATGATTTATAATCCTGATTTTATCTCAAAAATATAGCTTATGATTTCAGAATGGCAGAGCAGTAGAATGAAAAGTGTACAACAGCCACACCTGGAGGTGACAGACTGAATCCCAGAAAATAAATGTTTTATCACACAAAATTTGTAGCAGGAAAAAAAAAATACAAATTGGTATGTAGCAACAGCATAATAATACTGATCTTATGAGGCTATTGAGAAAAATGTACATAATCAGTTCAGTTCAGTTCAGTCGCTTAGTCGTGTCCGACTCTTTGGGACCCCATGAACCACAGCACGCCAGGCCTCCCTGTCCATCACCAACTCCCAGAGTTCACTCAAACTCATGTCCATCGAGTCGGTGATACAATCCAGCCATCTCATTCTCTGCCATCCCCGTCTCCTCCTACCCCCAATCCCTCCTAGCATCAGACTCTTTTCCAATGAGTCAACTCGTCGCATGAGGTGGCCAAAGTATTGGAGTTTCAGCTTTAGCATAAGTCCTTCCAATGAACACCCAGGATTGATCTCCTTTAGGATGGACTGTTTGGATTTCCTTGCAGTCCAAGGGACTCTCAAGAGTCTTCTCCAACACCACAGTTCAAAAGCATCAATTCTTTGGCGATCAGCTTTCTTCACAGTCCAACTGATAGCCTTGACTAGACGGACCTTGGTTGGCAAAGTAATGTCTCTGCTTTTTAATATGCTATCTAGGCTGGTCATAACTTTCCTTCCAAGGAGTAAGCGTCTTTTAATTTCATGGCTGCAATCATCATCCGAAGTGATTTTGGAGCCCAAAAAAATAAAGTCTGACACTGTTTCCACTGTTTCCCCATCTATTTCCCATGAAGTGATAGGGCCAGATGCCATGATCTTCGTTTTCTGAATGTTGAGCTTCAAGCCAAGCCTTTCACTCTCCTCTTTCATAGACACCAATAAATGGAAATTTATTATTCATTCATTAACTCTGCTCTAATAAATGCTATTCAGTGATTTTTAAAAATGAGTGATGTCTATATTCTTTGTAAAATATCTTCCATTGTTTATTATACTTTGCCAATGTACAGTTCTTACATAATTCGGTGCAAAATTTGGGAGGCAGGGAGGATCATTCAAAATATATTTGTCAGGGAGGAATCTCAATCTTAAAGAGAAAGAGAGGGAACAAACATGCTACCATTCCATAGATGTCAAATGTAGATGAGACAGCTGATCACTCACAGCAGAGTACATAGCAAGGACATCAGCACAGTGGTGCCAGATCCTGGGCCCCCAGGTCCTGTGGGCAACCCCATGGGCCCAGATGGAGGCCTACAGCCAAGGGAGGAGCAGTCCTTGAGCAAGCAGCAAGCAAGCCAGTTCCCTCCCACTAGGGAAGGAGGCCACCATGTGGTCATCTGGACCTCCTTAGAGGAGTGCTAAGACGAGTGCTCAGGGTCAGAACGTGGACAAACCCTGGAGCTTATACACACAGCAAGAGTATCCAGGGACACTTGCTTTGTGGATTGTTATTGGACTTCTATGTTTTTGTCTTATCTGTTAGCATCTCCCCCTGTGGCTGAGTAAAAGATAGAGGCAGAAACTGAACTGGAGGCGGTAGGGAAATGTGTATGTGGGAAAGAATAACACAAAAGCCAAAATTAAATGGTTGGTTTGTACAAAAGCAGTTTATTTTATACTAAAACAGTTTGAAATATTGCACTAAACTGTAAAATCTAAACTTTTAGACACATAGGAAAAGAAGTAGATTCTTCATCAACTCATAAGCTGTAATTTGTGTAAACAGGTTAAATGTTCTAGATTTTGGAAGAGTTAAGATCACTGAATCAGAATCAGATCATGTAAACAATAGCATGTCCAGCTAGTGTTTAACCTCAAAGGAATATAGTTGATTCTTGAAAATAACAGTGTCAGGGAAAGCAACTGGCAGGAGTCATGAGTGTCCCTGAATATTCTTACCAAAGCATTAACAGTTTAATAAAAAAAGTAAAGTCCAAAATCAGACAAAACTATTACAAAGAAATCAAATTACAGATCAATATAACTGATGAACAATAGGCATAAAAAAATCTCAACAAAATACTAGCAAACAGAATCCAACAACACATTTAGAGGATCATACACCATGATCAAGTGAGATGTATCATAGGAATGCAAGGATTCTTTAATATAACACAAATCAATCAGTAAGATACAGCATATTAACAGATTAAAATATAAAAATGATCATCTGAGTAGATGCAGGGAAAACTTTTCACAAAATTCAACACCTATTTATGATTAAAAAAAAACAAAACTCTCCAGAGTGAGCCTGGAAGGAAATTATCACAACATAATAAAGGCCATATATGGCAAACCAAATTAGAGATATCATGCAAAGATGAATAATTCATGCAAAGGGGAATAATTCACGCAAAGATGGAGAAAACAAATGACAGAAATGGTAAGGACCTAATAGAAGGAGAAGAGATTAAGACGAGGTGGTAAAAATATACAAAAGAACTATACAAAAAAGACCTTAATGACCTGGATAACCACCAGGGTATGGTCATTAACCTAGAGCCAGACAGCCTGGAGTGTGAAGTCAAGCATTACTAAGGACAAAGCTTGCTGCTGCTGCTGCTGCTGCTGCTGCTAAGTCACTTCAGTCGTGTCCAACTCTGTGCAATCCCATAGATGGCTAGCGGAGGTGATCAATTTCCAGCTGAACAAGTTTAAATCCTAAATGAAGATGCTGTTAAAGTGCTGCATTCAATATGCCAGCAAATTTGGAAAACTCAGCAGTGGCCACAGGACTGGAAAAGGTCAGTTTTCATTCCAGTTCCAAGAAGGACAATGCCAAAGAATGTTCAAACTACTGCACAATTACACTCATTTCACATGCTAGCAAGGTAGTGGTCAAAATCCTTCAAGCTAGGCTTCCATGGTACAGAAAATCCAGAAGTACAAACTCTGTTTAGAAAAGGCAGAGGAACCAGAGATTAAATTGCCAACATTCATTGGATCATAGAAAAAGCAAGGGAATTTCAGAAAAACGTCTACTTCTGCTTCTTTGACTACTACTAAAGTCTTTGACTGTGTGGATCACAAAAAACTGTGAAAAATTCTTAAAGAGATGGGAATACCAGACCACCTTACCTGCCTCCTGCAAAACCTGTAGGCAGGTCAAGAAGCAACAGAACCAGACGTGGAACAATGGATTGGTTCAAAATTGAGAAAGGAGTACATCAAGGCTGTATATTGTCAACCTGTTTATTTACTTTATAGGCAGAGTGTTGTTATTCAGTCACTAAGCTGTGTCTGACTCTTTGCAACCCCATGAACTGCAGCATGCGAGACCTTCCTGTCCCTCACATCTCACAGAGTTTGCCCAAGTTCACGTCCATTGAATCGGTGATGCTATACAATCATCTCTGTCCACCAACCTCTTTTAATTTGAAATTTGCTATGCTAGTCATCTTGTGAATAAAATGCTTAAGAACAAATTTAACCCAAGAAACAAAAGACCTGTATAGAGAAAACTATAAAACACTGATGAAAGAAATCAGAAAAGGTAGAAATACAGATCCATATAACAAAATAGAAAGTTCAGAGATAAATCCATGCACCTATAGATAACTTATCTTTGACAGAGGCAAAACTATACAATGGATAAAAGATAGTCTACTCAACAGTGGTGCTGGGAAAACTGGTCAATTATGCGGAAAAGAATGAACCTAGAACACTTTCTAACACCATATATTGTTGTTCTTCAGTCATTCGGTTGTATCTGAATTTTTGTGACCCCATGGACTGCAGCATGACTGGCTTCCAAACCCATGTCCATTGAGTCGGTGATGCCATCCAACCATCTCATCTTCTGCCATCCCCTTCTCCTCTTGGCTTCAGTCTTTCCCAGCATCAGGGTCATTTCCAGTGAATCGGCCGTTCGAGTCAGGTGGCCAGAGTATTGGAGTTTCAGCTTCAGCATCAGTCCTTCCAATAAATATTCAGGACAGATCTCATTTAGGATGGACTGGTTTGATCTCCTTGCAGTCCAAGGGACTCTCAAGAATCTTCTCCAACACCACAGTTCAAAAGCATCATTTCTTTGGTGTTCAGTCTTTCTGATGGTCCAACTCTCACATTCATACATGACTACTGGAAAAACCAAAGCTTTGACTAGATGGACCTTTGTTGGCAAAGTAATGTCTCTGCTTTTTAATAAGCTGTCTGGGTTTGTCCTAGCTTTTCTTCCAAGGAGCAAGCATCTTTTAATTTCATGGCTGCAGTCACCATCTGCAGTGATTTTTGAGCCCAAGAGAATAAAGTCTGTCACTGTTTCCATTGTTTTCCCATCTATTTGCCATGAAGTGATGGGACTGAATGCCATGAACTTAATTTGTTGAATGCTGAGTTTTAAGCCAGCTTTTTCACTCTCCTCTTTCACCTTCATCAAGAGTCTCTTTAGTTCCTTTTCATTTTCTGCCATAGGGGTGGTGCCATCTGCACATCTGAGGTTATTGATATTTTTCCCGGCCATCTTGATTCCAGCTTGTGCTTCATCCAGCCTGGTATTTCTCATGATGTACTCTGCATACAAGTTAAATAAGCAGGATGACAATATGCAATCTTGACATAATCCTTTCTCAATTTTGATAGAGTCCGCTGTTCCATATCCAATTCTAACTGTTGCTTCTTGGCCTGCAAACAAGTTTCTCAGAAGGAAGGTAAGGTGGTCTGGTATTTCCATCTCTTTAAGAATTTTCCACAGTTTGTTGTGATCCACACAGTAAAAGGCTTTACATAGTGAATGAAGCAAAAGTAGTTGTTTCTCTGGAATTCTCTTGCTTCCTCAGTGATCCAGTAGATGTTGGCAATTTGATCTCTGCTTCCTCCATCTTTTCTAAATCCAGCTTGACCATCCAAAAGTTCTCAGTTCACATACTGTTGAAGCCTAGCTTGGAGAATTTTGAGCATTACTTTGATAGAATGTTTAATGAGTGTAATTGTGCAGTAGTTTGAACATTCTTTGGCATTGCCTTTCTTTGGGATTGGAATGAAAACTGACTTTATCCAGTCCTGTGGCCACTGTTGAGTTTTTCCATGTTTGCTGGCATATTGAGTACAACACTTTAACAGCATCATCTTTCAGGATTTGAAATCACTCTGCTGGAATTCTATCACACCCACTAGCTTTGTTTGTAGTGATGCTTCCTAAGGCCCACTTGACTTCACACTCCAGGATGTCTGACTTTAGATGAGTGACCACACCATCGTAGTTATTCTGGGTCATTAAGATTTTTTTTGTACAGTTCTTCCATGTATTCTTCCCACCTCTTCTTAATATCTTCTGCTTCTGCTAGGTCTATAACATTTCTGTCCTTTCTTGTGCCCATTTTGCAAGAAATGTTCCCTTGACATCTCTAATTTTCTTGAAGAGATCTCTAGTCTTTCCCATTCTATTGTTTTCCTCTATTTCTTTGCACTATTTACTTAAGAAGACTTTCTTATCTTTCCTTGCTATTCTTTGGAACTCTGCATTCAAATGGGTATATCTTTCCTTTCCTCTTTTGCTGTTTGCATACACAAAAATAAATTCAAATTGGATTAAAGACCTAAATGTAAGGCCATAAACTATAAAACTCTTAGGGAAAACATAGGCAAAACACTCTCTGACATCCTCACAGGAAGATCCTATATGGCCTACCTCCCAGAGAAGTGGAAATAAAAACAAAAATAAAAAAATATGACCTAATTAAATTTAAAAGATTTTTCACAACTAAGGAAACTATAAGCAAGGTGAAAAAGACAGGCTTCAGAATGAGAGAAAATAATAGCAAATGAAACAACTGACAAATAATCTCCAAAATACATAAGCATCTCTTGTGCTCAATACCAGAAAATTATTGCGTTATTCTGTTCTGTTCTGTTCAGTCGCTCAGTCGTGTCCGACTCTTTGCGACCCCGTGAACTGTAGCCTACCAGGCTTCTCCATCCATGGGATTCTCCAGGCGAGAATACTGGAGTGGGTTACCATTTCCTTCTCCAGGGGATCTTCCCGACCCAGGCATCGAACCCGGGTCTCCCGCATTGGAGGAAGACGCGTTAACCTCTGAGCCACCAGGGAAGCCCATTGCGTTATTAGAGAAATGCAAATCAAAACCACAGTGAGGTATCATCTCACTCTGATCAGAATGGCCATCATCAAAAAGTCTACAAACAATAAATGCTGGAGAGGGTGGGGAGAAAAGGGAGCCCTCTTACATCTGTTGGTGATAATGAGAACTGGTACAGCCACTATGGAGAACAGTGTAGAGATCCTTAAAAACATATGTACACCCGGGCAGATTCATGTCAATATATGGAAAAACCAATACAATAATGTAAAGTAATTAGCCTGCAATTAAAATGAATAAATTAAAAAAAAAAAAAAACAAAAAAATAAAATAATAAAAAATAAATAAAAATAAAAACTGTGAATAGAACTGTTTATGACCCAGCAATCCCACTGCTGGGCATACACCCCGAGGAAACCAGAAATGAGACAGATGTACCCCAAAGTTCATTTCAGCACTGCTTACAATAGTTAGGACATGGAAGCGACCTAGATGTCCATTGGCAGATGAATAGACAAGGAAGTTGTGGTACATATACACGATGGAATATTACTCCACTTTAAAAAGGAACACATGAGTCAGTTCTAATGAGGTGGATAAACCTGGAGCTTATAATACAGAGTGAAGTAAGTCAGAAAGAGAAAGACAAATACTGTATATTAATGCATGTATATGGGATCTAGAAAGACAGTACCAAGTTCCTACATTAAGGGCAGCAGAGGAGACACAGATATAAAGAACAGGCTTCTGGACTCAGTAGGAGAAGGCGAGGACGGGATGCTTTGAAAAAATAGCACTGAAATATGTACATTACCGTATGTAGAATAGATGACCAGTGCAAGTTTGATGCATGAAGCAGGGGACCCAAGGCCAGTGCTCTGGGACAACCCAGAGGGATGGGGTGGGGAGGGAGATGGGAGGGGTTCAAGATGGGGAGACACATGTATACCTGTGGTCGATTCATGTTTATACATGCAAAAAACCATTGCAATATTATAAAGTAATCATCAAAATATAAGGAATCCAAATTGGAAAAGAAGCAAAACATTTTGTAGGTGACATACATAGAAAATCCTAAAGATGCCACCAGAAACCTTCTATAGAAAATCAGTGGATTTGGTCAAGTTTAAAATGAAAGGAGTGAAAGTGTTAGTCGCTCAGTCGTGTCCAACTCTTTGCAACCCTATGGACTGTAGGCAGCCAGGCTCCTCTGTCCATGGGGATTCTCTAGGCAAGAATACTGGAAAGGGTTGCCATGCCCTCCTCCAGGGACTCTTCCTCACCCAGGAATGAAACCCATGTCTCCTGCATTGCAGGAGGATTCTTTACCATCTGAGTCACCGGGGAAGCCTGGTAAAACTGAAGAAAACAAAATTAATGCACAAAAATCTCTTGCATTCTTATACATTAATAAGGAAAGATCACATAGAGAAATTAAAGAAATAATCACATTTACCATTGCAACAAAATGAATAAAATACCTAGGATAAACCTACCTAAGGAAGCAAAAGATCTGTTCTCATAAAACTAAAAGACAGTGATGAAAGAAATCAAATATGACCAAACAGATGGAGAGATATATCATGCTCTCGGATTGGAAGATTCAATATTGTGAAAATGACTGTATTACCCAAATCAATCTACACATTCAATGCAATTGCTATCAAATTACCAATGGCATTTTTCACAGAATTAGAACAAGAAAATTTTACAATTTGTATGAAAATACAACAGCCCCGAATAGCCGATGCAATCTTGAGAAAGAAATACGGGGCTGGAGCAATCAGGCTCCCTGACTTCAGAGAATACTACAAATTACAGTAATTAAGACTGCATGGCACTGGCACAAAAACAGAAATATAGACCAATGGAACAAGATAGAAAGTCTAGAGATAAGGCTGGGCACCTGTGGGTACCTATGACAAAACAGACAAAGATACACAAAGGGAAAAATAGAGCCCCTTCAATAAGTGGTGCTGGGGAAACTGTACAGGTATATGTGAAAGAATGAAATTAGGACACTCCCTAACATCATACATAAAAAAGACTCAAAATGTATTAAAGATCTATATGTAAGATGACACAGTAAAACTCTTAGAGAAAAACATAGGAAGGTCATTCTTGACATAAACCACAGCAAAATCTTTTCTGACCCACCTCCTAGAGTAATGAAAATAAAAACAAAAGTAAACAAATGAGATCTAATTAAATTTTAAAGCTTTTGCACAGCAAAGAAAACTATAAACCAAATGAAAGGAGAACCCTCAGAATGGGAGAAAAAAATTGCAAATGAGGCAACTGACAAAGGGTCAATCTCCAAAATAAATAAGCAACTCATACAGC
The DNA here is from genome assembly GCF_049115385.1 of Moschus berezovskii. NCBI lineage: Eukaryota > Metazoa > Chordata > Mammalia > Artiodactyla > Moschidae > Moschus > Moschus berezovskii. The sequence continues at coordinate 8,862,256 of NC_142475.1, read as the reverse complement.
TCAGTATCACATAAACAAACAACCCAATCAAAGAAAAAAGGGCAGAAGACCTAAAAAGACATCTCTCCAAAGAAGACACACAGATGGCCAACAAACAAATGAAAAGATGCTCAACATCACTAATTATTAGAGAAATACAAATCAAAACTACAATGAGGTACCACCTCACACAAGTGAGATTGCTGCTGCTGCTGCCAAGTCGCTTCGGTCGTGTCCGACTCTGTGCGACCCCACAGACAGCAGCCCACCAGACTCCCCCGTCCCTGGGATTCTCCAGGCAACAACACTGGAGTGGGTTGCCATTTCCTTCTCCAATGCGTGAAAGTGAAAAGTGAAAGTGAAGTCACCCAGTCGTGTCTGACTCTTAGTGACCCCATGGACTGCAGCCTACCAGGCTCCTCTCCATCCATGGGATTTTCCAGGCAACAGTACTGGAGTGGGTTGCCATTGCCTTCTCCCCAGTGAGAATGACCATTGCCCAAAAGTCTACAAACAAATGCTGGAGAGGATACGGAGAAAAGGGAAGCCTCTTGGACTGCTGGTGGCAATGCAAATTGATGCAGCCACTGTGGAGATGAGCGTGGCGGTTCCTTAGAAAACTAAAAATATAATTACCATGACTGAGCAATCTCACTATTCTGTATACACCCTGAGAAAACAATAATTCAAAAGGATACATGTATTTGTTTTGCCAAAAGTGTTTACTTCTGTCTCAGGTTCAAAGGATTTGTTAACAAGATAAGGCACTTGCTATATGCAAATAAATAATACAAATATTTACTAGAGGACTATCTAGTCTACTTTCAATGTACTAACATTAAAAGAAAACAAGAAACAGAAACAGCAGAAGAGAGCAATAACACACACATCACCAAACTGGATTTGCCAACATCCGGACTCAGACAACGCTGGGAAGTCCCATGTGACAGCAGTCCGGAGTTCCAACTGGGAGAAGGTCCCAGGCAGTGCGTCCACTCCATGGGTGAGATTGGACTACTGTCCCTCGAGCCCCTGCTTATAATCCCCAGGCCACAAACCAATATCATTATTAGTTTGCGAGCAAAACTGCAGCTCTGGTACCATGTTAATTTTTATAATGCTGTCTGCTCTGGTCTGCAGATCTCAGAATGTTGGTAAGTCCAGGGAGTGGTTGGTCAGGCCTCCTCCAGTGAGTGAAAGCTGCTCAGTTGTATCCGACTCTTTGTGACCTCTTGGACTATATCCTCCAGGCCGGAATACTGGAGTGGGTAGCCTTTCCCTTCTCCAGGGGATTTTCCCAACCCAGAGATCGAACCCAGGTCTCCCACATTGCAGGCGGATTCTTTACCAGCTGAGCCACAAGGGAAGACCTCCTCTAGCTGCTGCTAAGTCGCCTCAGTCGTGTCCCACTCTGTGCGACCCCATAGATGGCAGCCCAACAGGCTCGCCTGTCCCTGGGATTCTCCAGGCAAGAACCCTAGAGTGGGTTGCCATTTCCTTCTCCGATGCGTGAAAGTGAGGTCGCTCAGTCGTGTCCGACTGAGTGACCCCATGGACTGCAGCCCACCACGCTCCTCCATCCATGGGATTTTCCAGGCAAGAGTACTGGCGTGGGGTGCCATTGCCTTCTCCAGGGATGTAACAAATTCCAGGATCCACTTCCTGTCTATTGTGCTTCCTATCTGTCTATTGTGTTTCTCTTCCAAAACTCATGGCAGGTGTGGCTGACACATACACAGCAGTAGTCAGGGCAGTGTTCAAGTAGGTCAGAAGCAAAATCAGAGGCCTGCTCTGCTCCTTTGCTTCTGAAGCCTGAACAAGACTACTTCTATTTTATTTCCCTAACAATATCCTAGTGTTCATTGCAGCACATTTACAATAGTCAGACAAGGAAATGACCCAAATGTCCACTGACAGATATCAGGATAAAGAAGTTGTGGTACGTATATGCAATGGAATATTAGCCACTGAAAGGAACAAAGCAGGGTCGTTTGTAAAGACATGTGTCGATGTAGTGTCTGTCATACCAAGTGAAGTAAGTCAGAAAGAGGGAAACAAATATCATATATGAATCCATGTATGTGGAATCCAGAAAATGGTCCAGATGAATCCATGTCCAGGGCAGAAATAGAGAGGCAAACTTAGAGAATAGGTGTGTGGAAACGTGGGCTCAAACTGGGGAGGCCGAACCAGATTAGGACTGGAAAGGAGAGGGTGGGACAGACTGGGAGAGTAGGATTGACATATATATATACACTGCTGCTGCTGCCGCTGCTGCTGCTGCTGCTAAATCACTTCAGTCGTGTCCGACTCTGTGCGACCCCATAGATGGCAGCCCACCAGGCTCCCCCGTCCCTGGGATTCTCCAGGCAAGAATACTGGAGTGGGTTGCTGTTTCCTACTACAACGTGTCAAATAACTAGTGGAAATCTGCTATAAAGCACAGAAGGTTCATCTCTGTTCTCTGTGATGACCTAGCTGGGTGGGATGAGGGTATGCGTGGGAGGGAAGTCCAAGAAGAGGGGAATAAATGTATACACATAGCTTATTCACTCCATTGTATAGCAGAAACAAATTACATTATAAAATTGTGAAGCAGTTATATTCCAATAAAAAATGGGAAAAATCAAGCCATTGATTTTAGATTCTCTCATTGACTTTTCACCTTAGTGAATTGTTAGCAAAGATACCGTAAGACTCAGAACCATTTTTAACTTCTACAAAGCAAAAGATTAAATAGTAAGATTATGATAAATATCATTTAGCACCATAGATTTTCAAAAGATCAACTGCATGATATGATGTTAAATATAGTTGAATGTGGTCCCACATCTCTGTGCTGCTTTGCCAAGCTTCCGTCGGATGTGATTTGCAACAAGCAACATATTAAACCTCCATAAATAGTCATTATAATGTAAACACTGAACACGCCTTATTATAGCAGTGAAAGCAGCCTCTCCAAAATATATAAAACAGAAAACAAATCCTTGAATTTCATCTCAGGGCAGAAGGTGGATTTGAATTTGGAAACATGCCAAATGGTAATTTTGGGCACAAATATTTCAGACAAAGCTGATGTATTATGAGTAATAACAGCATATGTTAGTTTCTAAGTCAGTTTGCATATGTCACAGGAAGAACACCCAATTAGTATATAAGGGCCATTTACACTTCAACAAACTTATTAACAGTAAAAAATAACAGAGTAGGTATAATCAAATTATACCTTCTATTTTAAATATACATAAAAATTTGATGCAAAAGCACCAATACAGGGGAAAATAAGATCTTGAATTAAATCATCAAATTGACTTCTTTTCTTTCTTTCTTCTTTTTCTTATTGTTTTATTTTCACATAGCTAGTTGCTATGGCTCTTGACAGTTCCCCTTTATCTAACTAAGCCTTGGAGGCTTAAAGAAGACAGTTGGCCTTTATGGTTTCCTGTGTCTGAATGTGCATGTCCCAAGGGGAGAAGGAGCTATGCAAGAAGCTATTAAGCCCCGATGAGTGAGCATGTATGTGGACGGTCTGACTTACGTTCAGTGAAACAGATGGCATGTCCCAGAATTCCCTGAGCTGCCTCAGGCTTTTGCTGGTGTCAGCCCTGTGGTAAATGGGTTTTCATAATGAATTTACTGTTAATTTTCACACACACACACAAACCATTAGAATCACATTAAAGGGCTGACTAAATACCATCAAGACTCCAAGCATGACTGTCTTTTGTTCATTTGGAAGAAGCTCCGAAGAATCCAGAATCTCAAATCAATCATTCATGACAATTTGCAGAGAGGATCAGGCCTCCCTGTGCTTGAAGAGGGACAAATTTTGGGGCGTTCCCAAATCCTTCTCACAAGACCAAGGTTCCTAATTTTCGTCAGATAATCAGTTATGATCATTCCTCTCAGTACCAAATATAGGGTATCTTATCAAACTAACTCGATTTTAACATTTTTGTTTAGTCATTTCTCTTTAAAAATAGGTTTTAATAAGTAAATAAAGCAAAACTCTTCGGTTAAAGTAAAAGTGTAAATGTTTTTGAGAAACAAATATTCCAAAGAGACTGCCAACCATGTGTAGAATATCTAGACGGTATGATAGCTTAAAATAGATACTCTGAAGGTAAGCACACAAAGCAAGAGGGAGAGTCATGGAGGCTGACAGAAAGACAGACCAATGAGGGCGTTATCAAAAGGAGGCATTCAAAGTGAGATTGAGGCAGGAGACAGGTGGACTCCAGGCTGGGCACTTACAACTGGCCTCCGGTTCAAGTCTGCTGGGGTGAGAAGATGAGCTCCAGGCAGGACATTCATCACCAGCCCTGTTCACATTTCCTGAGGCAAGAGACAAAGGACTCCAGGACTTCATATTTAGCACTGAACTCCTGCCTGTATTTTGAGATCCGTGCTTGTGCTTAGTCGCTCAGTCATGTCCAGTTCTTTGAGACCTCATGGACGGTAGCCCGCCAGGCTCCTCTGTCCATGGAGATTCTCCAAGCAAGCCCACTCCAATATAAAAACCAGCAATAGTAATAACTCCAGGAGTTGGTGATGGACAGGGAGGCCTGGCGTGCTGTGATTCATGGGGTCGCGGAGAGTCAGACACGACTGAGCGACTGAACTGAACTGAAATAACCAGACCTTGGGCATTTTTATGGCAAGGACAGAGTGGGAATAAACCCTGTTGAAAGATCAAGAAGTCACACACTCCCCATCTTTAGAGCAAAGGGGACACTATGCATGCACAAAATCCTTCATGGGGTCAAAGAGGCAGGGGATGCCAGACATGTAAGTTTTGCTATCCCCTGCCATAAGTCTCCACAGTGGGGTTCATCTTAACTGGGGGCTGCAGCACACCCTGGGGAGGGTCCAAAGGCAAATTAGCCAAAGGGGTCAAAACAGAGTGATTGGCCAGAAAGAACACAAAGACACGAAGACTGCTCCTTTTTGTCGGGGGCACATGCAGTTTCCTCGGCTCTGTTCTATCATGGTAAAAATTGGAAGCGATGGCCAGACCAGTGTTACAGCCCTCGGGTGGACCAGCGTTACAGCTCCGTGTTAGAGTTCACATTTATTTAGAAAGGAAAGGAAAATACACCCTCAAGGCATGAGGGCATGTTGACCCAAAGACACAAAGAGAAGAAAGGCCCCCAGCCCAATTTTGGCTCCTCTTTTTATATATTTTTTTCCTCCTCCTCCTGGGTCTGCCCTATGTAAATCAGGCTAGCCAGGAGGGCTGTTTGTTTCACCCGAGGTCCTCACTCTGGTCCTCGGAACTTCCTTTGTTCTTTTTCCCGGGACTTTCCTTTCCTTGTCTTTTAGCCACTGCCATTCTGGACTCTTTTTTCCTATTCTAACTACTTAACACTTTTAAAGGATTTAAACTTCCCAAAGGTGGCATTCTCTCTCTGAGTTCTGTGCATATTTCCACATGTACTTTTCTTTTCCAATAAACATTACTTTTTTTTTACCTTCTTCCTCCTCACCTGAATTCATTCTTGATAAAGCAGGCATAAATGAAGGACTCAGGCCCTCCTGGCTTGTCTCTGTGGTCCAGTTGTTAGGACGTCTGGTCTGGGAACTAAGACCCTGCTTCTAGCCACTGCTTGCTGCTGCGTATGACCACAGTCAAGAAAAACTGTTTTCAGAAAATAGCAAAGCTACTAGGACTGCTAAAAAAACAGCTACAGTTAATTCTGTTGATTGATCATCCATTATGTTTCAAGCACTATACTAGATAGTTTTCATGCATTATCTTGTTTCTTTCTCATAAAAATGTCAAGAATAAAAGCTAAAAGCATTTGTAAATACTTCCTTCATGCCAGGTTCTGTTCTCACCCCCACACTATCACCCTTAAGCCACGCTACTGTCCTTTCAGCATTTTAACACTGTGCTCTTTCATGCTGCTGAGTTTTCCTGTTTTAGAGTCATCTTGTGTCAGCTTCACCCACCCTAGACTTTTTTTTTGGTATCTCCTGCTTCTCCATAAATTTTCACTTAAAAATCATCTCCTCTGAGAAGTGTTAGGTTCGCAACTGTCTCAATTGCTCCTCTCTCCTCCTTCCAAGCTGTGTTCTTCTCCACCATGGTGGTAACTTGTTTAGTTCCTCAAGGCACTTTCGTTTATTTATTTTTGTCTCTTCTTTACTATAATAAACTTAAGATCAGGTTCCAGCTCCTTTTCAGTCCCCAGTCAATACACAACACATAACAAGGAAGCTGGCCCATGACTGGTGTGCTTAATAACCATTCATTAGATGAAAAAACGTTCTAAATGCTTTGCATTAATTCCCTCATTTAATGAATGATCCTCCTGTGAGCTTACTCAGGACAATGTGCCCTTGGTCACACAGCTAATAAATGCCTATGGTAAAACCCAAAGCCAACCAATTCCGTAGGACTTCAGACCACGGTCTCATCAACTGTCTGCTCATTTGACAAAATCACAGATTCATAACATCAGTTTGGTATAGCTATTTAGAATTGTTTGTGTTTTTTAAAAGGATCTTTCACAATTTTGACCAATACTCAATCCTTTCCAGTGTCTCTTTAGCACTACTTCTCTCAAGTGTTCATCATCTATATCCAGCTTAGTAGCTCTTCAGCAGCTTGGAGTAAAATAGATCAAGAAAGGAAAAGGCAAGACACATGCTTCCACCATATATATAGCTCCTGCTATATGCAAGCCCAGGGAATAAAACTTTCACTCTGTGTTAACACCTCAGTATGAGTTAAAGCTGCATGAATGATAGCAGTTTGTTAGATGGAGCTTTGGTTAGAATTTGAAAGGAATAATTGCTGTATTTTACTGAGGCTTCTAACTTAAGCTAATAAAGATATATGGCTTGTTTTTAAAAGAGAAAGCAATGAAGTTTCTGCTATGGGTTGAATTGGGGCCCCCCTACCCTTTGATTTATATATTGAAGCTCTAACTTCCAATGTGATGATATTTGATGGTAAGGTGTTTAGGAGTTAATTAAGCTTTGTTATGGTTATTGATCAGCCCCTCAGTTGTGTTTGACTCTCTGCAACCCTATGGACTACAGCACACCACGCTTCTCTATCCTTCACTATCTTCTGGAGTTTGCTCAAACTCATGTCCATTGAGTTGATGATGCCATCCAACCATCTCATCCTACGTCTCCCCCTTCTCCTTTTGCCCTCAAATTAAGTTCAGATGTGGATCCCTCATTAGAGTGGAGACCTCATGATGGAATTTGTGCCTTTATAAAAAGAGACCTCATAGGGCTTGCTTCCTCTCTGTCTCCAATGGAAGGCACCAAGGAAAGGCCATGTGAGGACACAGCAAGAAGGCGGATACCAAAAACCTGAAAAATGGAACACTTCCTGCCATTAACAGTCAACAAAGGATGCCATCAAACAGTCATCAAGGTTTGCAGCCCTCCTGCATGAGCTGGTGAACCCTGAGGAAGGCAGGAAGAAAAAGAATGTCTGATGTCACCCCCTACTGTGAATCCTGAGGAAACTCGGGATGTGATAATAAAGATACTGGCCCCAGATAGCTGAGATGAATATAAAAAAAGATTTCAGTGGGCCCAGACTCTTGCATCTTCCCATACATAGAAAAGCACTAAATTTCCTAACTTGAGATATCTGGTTTTCTTTAATAATAATCTTATGACATTCCTGACCACCTCCCCTTTGTTACAAAATTCCTATGTGTCCTAGCTCCTCTCTTCACCTCCTTGGAGCAGTCTCTGAGAGCTATTTAAGTTGCTGTTTCCCAGACTACAGCCCTGGTTTTGCCCCCAAGTAAAACTCTCACATTGAGCCTTTTTTTTTTTTTTTAACACATCCAAGGAGAGAGTGCTTACCAGAAACTGATTCTCTGTCACTTTGACGTCAAACTTACAGTCTCCACAACTCTGAGAAACAAATGCCTACAGTTTAAGCCACCCCGACTGTGGTGCTTTGTTCATGTAGCCCAAGCTGACTGGGACAGTGTCCTCTGCCAAAAGCAAAACCCTATATAGTGTGAATACTACTATCGCTTCTCATACATCATCTCTTTGTGATTTTAGGTCACATCCTTGTGTTGCTATCTTCTCAGAGTCATTCAGTTCAGTTCCGTCGTTCAGTCGTTTCCAACTCTTCATGACCCCATGGTCAGAAGGCTTCCCTGTCCATCACCAACTCCCAGAGTTTGCTCAAACTCATATCCATCAAGGCAGTGATACCATCCAACCATCTCATCCTCTGTCATCCCCTTCTTCTCCTGCCTTCAATCTTTCCCAGCATCAGGGTCTTTTCCACTGAGTCAGTTCTTCGCATCAGGCAGTCAAAGTATTGGAGCTTCAGCATCAGTCCTTCTAATGAATATTCAGAACCGATTTCCTTTAGGAATGACTGGTTTGATTTCCTTGCAGTCCAACGGACATTCAAGAATCTTCACCAACACCACAGTTCAAGAGCATCAATTCTTTAGTGCTCAGTTTTCTTTATGGTCCAACTCTCACATCCACACGTGACTACTGGAAAAACCAGAGCTTTGACTATATGGACCTTTGCTGGCAAAACAATGTCTCTGATTTTTGATATGCTGTCTAGATTTGACATAGCTTTTCTTCCAAGGAGTGAGCATCTTTTAATTTCATGGCTGCAGTCACCATCTGCAGTGATCTTGAATAGTCATTGACCTTTGGGATATTGGGGAAATTTTTAAAAATAGAGATTACTTGCATATTGGCTTCTAAATATTTGGTGACATAGCATTTCCCATATTACTGGATCTGAGCATTTTGCATGATAGGGAAAAATTATATAAAAAGTTTTCACAAAACCTTTGGTGGTTGGTGGTTTAGTCGCTAAGTCATATCTGACTCTTGTGACCCCATGGACTGTAGCCTGCCAGGCTCCTCTGTCCATGGGATTCTCCAGGCAAAAATACTGGAGTGGATTGTCATTCCCTTCTCCAGGGGATCTTCCTAACCCAGGAACAGAACCCTGGTCTCCTGCACTGCAGGCAGATTCTTTACTGACTAAGCTACAAGGGAAGCTTTGTAATATTATGTCATATTTTTCTTACAATTTCATCTTTATTTTATATCTATATGAAAAATGAGAAGAGATTCTTAAATATATCATATCTTCTATGATAGTCTAAAACTTTTATCTCTGAATGTCATTGTGGTTTGAAAACTAATGATTTAAGCTCTGTAACTTCTTAACTTTAAGAAAGTATCCCCAAGCATAAACTAACCACACTAAAGGGGGAAAAGCACAAATTAAAGCAAAATTGTGTATGAATACACCTGTTTTCCCTTAGAATAAATAGATACACATAAAGATAAATACAGAGAAGAAAATGTGGATAGTCCTAGAAATTTCAAAGAAGAATGTTCATATCCTTGGTTATCTTATCCAGAGTTTAAGAAGAACTTTGAGGAAAACCTTCTATATCATAGAGTTGCTTTAGGCTTTAAATTACCATAATACTTTGAAGGAGGCAAACAAAAACTGATCACTTATATTTTACCCCTGAACATTTTAGACACCCTTCTGTGTGGCTTGCCCTCACTGTCCTCATTTTGTCAGCTCCATCTTGGGCCCCACCCCTTTCTAGATGACTGAGCCTCAGCCTCATAAGAAACGTGTCCAAGACCTGTGTTCCCTTCAACCTTTACCCTGCCTTCATCTGGTATGAAAACTGGAAGAATGCATTTTGCTGATGCAGATGGTGGCCATGAGATCCCTGGCGGTACAGATGGGTTTCTCCCTAATGGTCAGACTGTACTTTTAGCTTTGACCCCTTTAAGTCCTCCTGCACCCCTTTCAGCACAGAGGGCAGCTGCAAGTGCCTATGGACCATCATCAACCCAATCCTGCCAACATTTAAATTGCCCACGATAATCTTTATGATTGCATTTTATAGAGCTGCCTGATTTGTCTTTTTGGCCTCAAATTTTCTTCTCAGTTCAGAGGATATTCTTCAATATCTTCACCAACACTCCTATAAGATCAGGTGTATCTTATAACCTAGAAATACATTTAGTTCTTTACATACTCAGTTTGTCACTTTATCACTTTCAATATTGATTTTGTCTCCTCTTTATCTTCAATATTCTCAAGATGAAGAAGAGAATAACCTCTGGACATGTTACATTGTTTTTAAAACAGTGGCTTGAATAAGTTTTTTTCCTTTTTTTTATTTGTTTCTCTTTAAATTGACTTTCCCCTCTTACTCATGGAAAGAAAGAGGATGCAATATGAAAATCCTAACCAAAGAATTTTGCTAATAAGTTCATGAAACAGGCCGTGTACGGCTGTTAGCATAACTGATGCCATCTTGGGTCTTTACAGTTTCTCCTGTCTACACTGACTCTCTACCCAGGACTGTAGTGTGAGTAAATCACTCTCTGTCATCAAGGGCTTTGTAGTTAATATATATTGTTAATTAATCATTGGGGTCAAGTAGCCTCTATGTTCTGTTAGTCCCCAAACAGTGATAAAAACTTTGCTGATGCATTCCCAGTGCACCGCCTAGTTATCCATTCAGAAACTTTGACATAGGGATTGTACATTCTGTTTTGAAGCACCTACACCCACACCCTCGATTAACTATAAAATTATCCCAATGGCCCTTCAGTGGTGTCTTTCTCTTAAGGAAAGAGAGAGTTGAGCTTAGCGACAAAGTTTCAGTTTGAAAACAGAATGTAAAGGAAATATAGGAAATAATTGCTTGGTTGAAATATGAAACTGATTCGCATTGCCATGCTGTAGAAGATTCTCAAGGTAAGAAATGATCTTAAAACAATTATCTATTTAAATATGTGCTATGAAATCCTTTGTTAAGATCTCAGAACGACTTAAGAGGGTGGCTAGTTGACCCCTATGAAAGTGGAATATCTCCTTTCATGGCAGTAAACAAGAATGTCACAGCTATCAGCCATTTCAATTTTGGGCCTCCAAATGTAAGTTTCTGAGCGTGAAGGGCCCCCAAAGGGAAAACAATGCCTGCCATCCAGCAACTGTCTGATACCTCACCCCTCCCCCACCACAGTTGAGTGCTGAGGAGCTCCAGGGGACTTGAGACATAAAAAACAAGATGCTGGCCCCAGAGAGCTGAGATGCATATAAAATAAATGATTTCAGTGAGCCCAGATGCTTGCATCTTCCTGTACATAGAAGAGCCACTAAATTCTGTGATATATCCGGTTTTCCTTCATTAACATAATCTTTGATGTTCAGACTGCCTGCCTGCCTCCCCTTTTGTTACAAACTTCTGTTTGCCCTGACTCCTTCCCCTGCCTCCTTGGAGTAGATTCTCAGAGCTACCTGAGATGCTGCTTCCCAGGACTGAAGTCCTAAACATTTCCACCAAATAAAGCATTGTGTTTTAAAACAACTTCCAGGTTGTGACTATATTTTTTAGTCAATGCCCCCAATCAGTCAAAAAGTTTTCTAAAAATTGTTATCCAACAACAGTTTTATGTGTTCAAAGTAGATAGAGATCTATTCTGAAAAGAATTACATCTATCATTTTTGGGGCATGGCATCAACCCCAGTAAGATTCATAATAATTTGAAGAGAATGATACTGATGCAAACACTACTCCTTGGAGCAAAAGGATTTTAACTTTCTATGAAATGGAAAGCAGGCTGAGGCAGCTACTCAGGTGAAAACCTGTTACTTCTATCAAAAACAGAAGACTTCTTAGAGAGCAAAACCAAAAAGCCTGAAGCTGAAGTCAAGATCTGAGCCCACAGCACTTGAGAATTACTCCCAGGTTCCAATACTTTGGCCACTTGATGCAAAGAGCCGACTCATTGGAAAAGACCCTGATGTTGGGAAAGATAGAAAGCAGGAGGAGAAGGGGATGAAGGATGAGACGGTTGGATGGCATCACCAGTTAATTCAAAGGACATGAATTTGAGAAAACTCTGGGAGATTGTGAAGGACAGGGAAACCTGGCATGCTGCAGTCCATAGGGTAGCAAAGAGTCAGACATGACTGAGCAACAACAGCCCAGGCTGCAGAACTTGAACCTAATAAAGGAATCTGCTTTGGCCCCAGAGAAGGGAAAGCTGGTGAGGTGTACCCAACTGTCTTTTAAAATTACTAGAAAATCATAACTGATATGTGATAGGGCCCACATGGGGTCTCATTGATAGGATAGCTTGTTATATCGATCTCACAAACAAAGAATAAAATCACAGTGATGTATGAGACTGACCAGATTGCCCAAATGGCATCCTGCTATCTCACTGGTGCCTATCTTCTCAAACCTGCAAGACCACCAGATTCCAGACCTCGGGCTACATGACCAGAGAAATTTTCATTGATGGGGCATAAGAAGGACTCCGTCAGAAAGGGAGGACACTGGTTCTCCTTAAGGGCCAATCACCCTCTCCTTCCCCTCTAATAAATTTCCCTCTTCTTGCCTGACTGCCCGGCTCGCTCTTTTTCTCTGCACTAGCCTTACAATATGTACGTCCCACTCTTAGTCTTTTTTTCTTAAATATATCATTTTTTACTTTTAGAGTACTTTTATTTTTATTGGAAAGCTGGAAGGATAATGCAGAGAATTCCCATATACTCCTCACCCACTTTCCCAAACTATTAATGGTAAATGTAACCATGAACCATTTGCACAACTAAGGAAAGAATATTGCATTTACAATATAGTAACACAGTAGTTGGACTTCCTCGTGGCTCCGCCGGTAAAGAATCTGCCTGCAATGCAGGAGACCTGGGTTCCATCCCTGGATTGAATGATCCCCTGGGGAAGGGAATGGCTACCCACTCCAGCACTCTGGCCTGGAGGATCCCATGGACGTTACAGTCCGTGGGGTCGCAAACAGTCAGACACGACTGAGCGACTTTCACTTTCTTCACTTTTTCACTTTCAATATGGTAGCTGCTGCTGCTGCTGCTAAGTCACTTCAGTCGTGTCCGACTCTGTGCGACCCCATAGAGGCAGCCCACCAGGCTCCTCTGTCCATGGGATTCTCCAGGCAAGGACACCGGAGTGGGGTGCCATTGCCTTCTCCCATATGGTAGCTACATGACTAATAATGAAACTCTACTGTGTATTTTGATTTTACTATTTCCCCCGCCATCCTAAAGCTCTGTTTCAGAATACGTTGCAAGGTAATCACGGTGCATTCGGTCATCACAACTCTTCGGTTTCCTCTGATATGAAGGTATCTAGTCTTATTTGACAACCTTGACAGTTTTGAGGTGTACTGGCCAGGTATATTGAAGACAAACCAGGGCACTTTGACCATCAAATTAAAGTGTCTTTGTTTTTTTAATGGCTTAGAATCGGTCATTTTCCAAGGAGTTCTGGGTCCTTCTACTGCTTAATGGAATTAGAAAGCAAGATCTAGGTGTTGAATATGCCTATTGCTCCAGTCTTAATTTTTGAACTGGTCTGTTATGGTTAGTCTGCCCCTCTCTTACCATTGTATAATGAATGCGAGACTGGAAGACAACCTGTGCTTCTGGTCCCCAGCTCTTATCAAAAGAAGCTGACCTGAGGAACTGAACCAGAGAAACTTCACCCAAACCGAACCAGAGACTAGTTATGAGATCCTGGACTAACGCTGTAATACGGGTGAGAATTTGGAATCCTTGGTTGTGAGTAAGCACGCTTTGCATGTTGAAGAATAATTTGTGTGATCAGAAGTGGACTCTGATACATTGTTTGATGGCTAAAATGTTGTACACATTCCTTTGCAAAGTGGCTCTGCAGCTCGTCCCATACAGAGATGGAGTCTGTTTTTCCATTCTCTTAAAATTGAGCTGGACTTGTGGTGGAAAAAATGTGGTGGAAGTGACATTTTTAAGTTTCTGATCATGAGCCTTAAGAGACCTTGCAACTGCTGCCTTCATTCTTTTGGAATTTAAGATTTCCAGGTTTGTGAAGAAGCCCAGCCCTCAGCTAACTCACCAACTGAACACAGCAACATAAGTGAACCCAGGGGAGCCCAGTAGAGTCCAGCCGACAAATAGAATCACGAGGAATGATAAATCACTATGTTTTGGAGTTAGTTTGTTAGGAAGAAATGGATAATTAACATAGTACAACTGACTGCCAAAAAGATATTTCTACTGATCCAATATGTCCTACCTGTAAGTTCCACTTACCCCAGTCCCAGGTTTTGATAGGCAATAAAATATAGTAAACTGTAATAGTAAGTTAATATCTTAATTTTCTCCTTTCATATTATAGTATTTTACTGATGACAAATGGAATTAATGCTTTACTGGAACAGAGAGTTTTATCAGTAAAAATTTTGAGACCTGTCACAAATTGGCAAAGTATTTGGAGAACTGAAACTTCTGATTCCCCCTCAGATGGTGTCTTACTCCACCTGAAACTAGAGATTAGTTCTCTGCAGTCAAGGTTAGTACACTACAGTATAATTGTCACTGGAAACTGGTGGGCTTACAATTTTAAATAGAGAGAGAAACTTTTTCATGAAGAAATTTCTATTTGTCTCCCCAGAATTACTTCAAATCACTGACATTTTTATTCTTTCCTAAACACACTGGCCTTCTGAGTCCCTTGAAGGGACTCCTTTTCCTTAGTTGATTCCTAGGTTTTTAATATCTTTATATAGTGTTAATTTTGATTGACATCACTTCATTCATCCCTTCAACAACATATTAAACATAACATTCAATGAATCAGGAACACAATGATTACTATACAGCTGATGCCTTACCTTAAAAGCAAATAAATGAACAATATGATGAAATACTGTCAGTGTAACTAACCAAAGAGGAAGGAACGGGTAGTCATCTAATGTAAACTGGGTGAATTGTAAAAAAGACTTCAGAGTTAAGACTCCACCATGTGACTACTGCTGACAGGTTTTAAGCCAAACACCTCTCGTTTCCCCTTTTGCTCCACATCTGGGCAAACTTATAAGCAGGCTTGAGTGCTTCCTCCTTTGTTATGGACAGTTCAAGAACATTTTCCTTGAAAAAGTGAAAGTGGAAGTTGCTCAGTCACGTCCGGCTCTTTGAGACCCCATGGACTGTAGCCCACCAGGCTCTTCTGTCCATGCAGTTCTCCAGGCAAGAATACTGGAGTGGGTTGCCATTTCCTTCTCCAAGGGATATTCCCAATCCAGGGATGGAACCTGCATCACTTATGTCTCCTGCATTGGCAGGCAAGTTCTTTAGCACCAGCACCACCCTGACCATACCCCACTAAATCCCATAAAAATCTCAAACTCACCTCCTTCCCTTGATCTCTCAAGTTGTTTTTTTACCAGAGTAGGAGGCTTGCCCCGCTACCCACAGAAAGCTGATTATGTCAGCAACAAACATTTTCAAAATGTCCTGGTGCCTATGTCCCACCATCAGTCTCAAAACAAATTTTGAGTAAATGTAGCTATCTTGTGACCACAAACAGGTGATCATAAAAGATAGCCTGGTGATATTTGAATGGCATTTTAAACTGTGTATACTTAGCATGTGGGGTTATAATTGTTTCTTTTACCTGTTTATGTCTTCCCAGAGATATCTAATATTGTGTGTGTGTGTGTGTGTGTGCCTGTGCGCCCTAAGTCACTTCAGTAATGTTGGACTCATGATCCTATGGGCTGTAGCCCGCCAGGCTCTTCTGCCATGGGCTTCTCCAGGCAAGAATTTTGAAGTGGGTTGCCATGCCCTTCTCCAGTGGACCTTCCTGACCCAGGATCAAACCCATGTCTCTTATGTCTCCTGCATTGTCAGGCGGGTTCTTTACCACTAGTGCCACCTGGCAAGCCCTTCTAATATCTTAAAGGTAAAAAATTACTCATTCTTGTATCCCTATCAACCAGCATGGTACATGGAATGCAATACATATTCAAATACTTTTTGAACACATGAATGATTCCTTTAAAAAAAAAGAAATTAAAAAAGGATTGTGAAATTTGTGAGTACAAATACATATTTTATTAATTTTTGGATCTTCTGAACATTTAATGCAATTAAATTCATTACCCATAGGAAGAAAATCAACTTAAAAAGTGGATAAAGAATATACTGCAATAAGAATATTCTAGAAAAATTAAACCTGAAGATATAAATTCACACATCTGGTAGTGATTCATAATTGAATATCATTTTCTCTGTAGTTACAATGGTTTATATCAGCCCCATTCCCAAACTAAAAATAGCTGAGTAATATAGTGCCACCGTCACTTTATCCCAGCTCTATACATGCAGAATGAGAGATTTTAATTACAGTTCACTCTGGTAGCATTTCACAGGAAATTTCAATGAAGGGGTTGAAAGAAAAGCCTTACCCAAGGAGCCTTAGGCTTGAAGAGAAATCTCTCTTTATGAAGTGTTTCTAAAGGAAATGTGTGAGGAGCAACTTGGAGGCTGAGACTGTTTTCTTCTATGACTACGTGAATATCTTTCAGAAACAGTACAAATTTGTGAAACAAGGAGGAGACTGAAATTCTCCATGATGAAAGACACTAAATACAAATTTCCAGTCTTAGGAAATCCACCCAAGAGTGAATGAAGAGGGACAGTAGGTTTCAGATACTTTCTGACTCTGACAAACTCACATCGATCAAAAGTTACGGTGAATTTGACGCGGGGCTTTGCCGTGTTTCACCCAGTCCCGGCTACTGAAGAATAGCACTGTGGATCCAGGATACACCCACACGGCCTGTGACCACTGCACAAGCCCAGATAAAGCAAAGGACGAACACACATGTGCCGAAGGCTTACAGGACAGGGTTTTTTTCAAATACTAAAGAAAGCCTTTGTGACTGATTCCAAACTGTAGTACATAAAATGCAAGCGAATGACTGTTTTAAAATTCTAAGTTCTAGGTTTGGGGGAGAGTGCTTAAATCTCCATATGCAGAAAATACCCACAGTGATTCTTGTGCAGATACTGTAAGGGCCACATTTTAACCAAGATTTAGGAGAGACCTGGCAGCATCATTTGCTTGGTTTTGACTGATTAAGCCTATACTCTGGTGAGACTCACCCTACTTTAATCTTTTCATTGTCAGAGTGGAAAGGAGAGATTGAAAAACTGGTTCACGCAAGATAAAAGTTGTATGTCAATTCTGTTTTTGGCAGTTACACTGCTACTCTTAAATTTTAATTCCAGAACCAAAGGGAAAGGCATGGGTCCAAGCACCAAGAAAAGCTGATATATGGGAAGAATTGTGTTTGACTTCATGAACACCAGTTAGTTCCACCATGTCTGTGTCTTTGGAGTGGGGTGATGAGGGAAGGGCCCTGGTCATTCACACATGCTTAAGGCACACTGCTCAGCCTGTATCCCCAGACCACATCACCACTCTCATCCCTGCCCTCAGCAGCACCCTGGACTCCAAAGGAGAGTTCTCACCAATCTTCCAGGTGGTGCTAGTGGTCAAGAACCTGCCTGCCAATGCAGGAGATGTAAGAGACACAGGTTCCATCCCTGGGTTGGGAATATCCCCTGGAGAAGGCATGTCAATCCACTCTGGTATTCTTGCCTGGAGATTCCCATGGACAGAGAATCCTGGCAGGCTACAGTCCACAGTGTCGCACAGAGTTAGACATGACAGAAGCAACCAATCTTCATCAAAATATATTCTGTGCTTTGTTTTCTCTGGCTGTTGATGACAATGTCATGTGTGTGTGTTAGTTGCTCAGTCATGTCCAGCTCTTTGCGACCCCATGGACTGTAGCCTTCCAGTCTCCTCTGGTCACGGAATTCTCCAGGCAACAATACTGGAGTGAGTTGCCCTTGCCTCCTCCAGGGGATCGTCCAGACCCAGGGATCAAACACAGGTCTCCTGCATTGCAGACAGATTCCTTACCATCTGAGCCACCAGAGAAGCCCAATGTCATAATCTTATTGAATGAATTAGCTTTTTCCAAGACTAACACAATGCCTTGCAGGGCTTACACGTGTTCTTCCTTTCTTATAGTATTTACTCCACCCTACATAAGTGCAGCAGTCCGTGGGGCTGCAAAGTCAGGCATGACAGCGACAACGACAAAAGTGGTTAATGCTGAGAGTCTCAGGCCTCCTACAAGAATAATATTGCAAAATAATTAGCCGCCAACTAAAATAATCCATTAATTAAGAAAAGAATGATGAGGCATATATTTGGACTCAGAAGACAACTGGAAATTCCTAAAATCATAGGGTTAGTCTTGCTACCCAACCTTCTCCTCAGCTACTCACTTCCTGCCTTTGCCCTCAGTTTTCCTCCTCCCCCAAAGCCATCCAGTGGCCAGGCGTGGCGTTCACTGCCCTCCCTTCCACACACTCTCTCAGGCGTCATTAGCCTGAGGAAAGGAACCTTTATTTAAGCAATAGATCTCTTACTATTAATACAAATTTAAGAAAATAGGGAGCAGGTAAGCTTGAGAACTCTGTAGGATATAAATCAAGGTGAAAGGAAGTGTAGAAATAGGGGTGTTAAATATGGAAGTTGAGGCAAACATACTCTAGTCTAAAAGAATCTGCCTTTCCTCACTTTTCCGCCCTCACAAGGCCTTAAACTGCTTCAAAACCAAGAAGGGGGAAAAGGCAGCTCTAGTAGCAAAGGAGATAAAGACACAATTCCAGCTTTTTTAATTGAATCATTTGATTTTTTAAAGCAAAAATTGTTCTTGTTAAGTATAAATTCTCACTGCTGCTAAGTCGCTTCAGTCGTGTCCGACTCTGTGCGACCCCATAGACGGCAGCCCACCAGGCTCCCCCGTCCCTGGGATCCTCCGGGCAAGAACACTGGAGTGGGTTGCCATTTCCTTCTCCAATGCATGAAAGTGAAAAGTGAAAGTTCAGTCACTCAGTCGTGTCCGACTCTTTGCGACCCCATGGACTGCAGCCCACCAGGCTCCTCCGTCCATGAGATTTTCCAGGCAAGAGTATTGGAGTGGGGTGCCAAATTCTCACTAGACTTATTTATTAGCCAGTTTCTAGATGTGGCCATAAAAACACAAGGTACCAAATAGGAAAAAAGAAAAAGTACTAAAAAGCTTTCTATACTTAGTAGAGAGAATGGTCTTTATTATTAAGGACAGAAAGGAAGTAAGTTTGACCAAAACAAACTTCCTAGTGTGGAATGAGTAGAAAATCAGTGATGATTTCTGCATAGTGAGCACCCTGAAAGCCATCATTGCACAGCACTTAGCTCATCGTGCAGTAACCTACTATTCTTTTCTTCTCAGTAAACAACAAACAAGCAAGAACAAGGAAAGCTCTCACTGTGGTTAGCATCAGGACTCCGTTCTGCGTCTGCCTCTGTGGCAGCTGGCAGAATTGAGCACACCTCTGTTATTTTCTTTAAAACAACGTGATAACTAAAGGAGAGCTAACTAATCCAATCCTCTTTATAACAGGATGGCTAATCCTTAGAAACCATCACCAGAATATGATGTCTCAGCTTTCGAATAGCCGTTGGTATACTGCAAACCTGTTCCTGACCACTTCACTATGTTTCACGTCCAGAATCTCATCTCAGTAGCCAGATATGGCTGGTAATGTCTATGCTAACCTATGTCTCTAGCATTAAAATACTTTAGCCAGACAGTTCACAATTATTTGTCATGTTTTTGATGCAAAAGCATTATGTTAAACATTGGGTTAGCCAAAAAGTTCACATGGGTTTTTTGTAACATCTTACAGAAAAACCCAAATGAACGTTTTAGCCAACCTAACATAAAATTCCAGCAAGCCTAATTTTCAGACATAAAAAGAAATGTTTTAATATAGAAGATATGTATAACTCCGTGGTATGGACTTGTGTTTCCCTAAACCCATTGTAACTGTATGTGGAGGTTAAGCATATAGGGAAGTAATAAAGATTAAATAAGGTCATAAGGGTGAAGTCCTAAGCTTACAGAATTATAGGATCCTTTAGAAGCGAAACAAGACAGCACTCTCTTTCCAACATGTGAGGGCATGTGAGGACAGCAAGAAGGTAGCTGTCTACAAGACACAAAACAAGCTCTCATCAGAAGCTGAGTCAGGTGCTACTTCGATTTTTGACTTCCCAGCCTACTGAATTTTGAGAGATAAATGTCTATTGTTTAACTCTGCGGTCTGTGCTATTTGATTACAGCAGCCTGAGCTTACTAAGACATTCTCATTAGTCACCATGCCTGCCAGTCTATCTCAGGACACAACACCCACATTCTGCCATACATTTTATCCTCTTTCCTTAATTTGTTCTTATTCTCAGCACATATTTTCATTTAACTTAAAGGTATTTAAAATTTATTCCATTTATGTTGTCTTCCCCAGTAAGAATGTAAGCTCCATAAGGGCAGGGATTTTTTTTTTTTATTTTCCTGCTTTAGTCACTGCTATATCTCCAACACCTGGAAGAGAGCCTTATCTTCTTGTTCTTTGAGCAGTAACCTTTAAAATGCTGGAGAATATTGAACTCAGCCTAGAAACTCAGAAAAGACAAACAACAGCATATAAACGAAGAGCCAAACAAATTAACAAATTAAATTACATATTAATTAAAATTAGAACAAGAAAGGATTTAAACTTGGTGTAAAGGATTGTGTAAAAGTTTGGGAGAAGGCAATGGCAAGCCACTCCAGTACTCTTGCCTGGAAAATCCCATGGATGGAGGAGCCTGGTAGGCTGCAGTCCATGGGGTCGCTAAGGGTTGGACACGACTGAGCGACTTCACTTTCACTTTTCACTTTCACACATTGGAGAAGGAAATGGCAACCCACTCCAGTGTTCTTGCCTGGAGAATCCCAGGGACTGGGGAGCCTGGTGGGCTTCCGTCTGTGGGGTCACACAGAGTCGGGCACGACTGAAGTGACTTAGCAGCAGCAGCAGCAGCAGTGTTGCAGCAAAAAGTAGCTTTATTAAACTTCTGTAAATTGACACACGACACTTCACAATTTTAGGCTGAAATTTTGTAAGGATAAATTACAAAGAATATTGAATCCACTAATTTTCAACACATAATACTTTGTAGGTCAGTCTAAGCAAGTAAAATGTACTATTTGCTCCTCAGTAAGTACTTTGAAATAATAGAGAGAAATCCATTTAAATACAGTAATCACATTTCAGTTAATTTTCCATGTAAATTGGTTGTTATATGCTGAGTCAGTGCAAAGGATTATTTTAAAATTAATTGTATTGAAAAATATAAAAATATAAGTATGACATATTAGATGATATGATTTGTAACTAAAAATCTTTAGATTGTGCAAGCCTCGCTAAACTCCCTATTGAAAAACTGGCCAGAAAATCACCATCAAAAGGATAGTCTATGTTGAATTAGATGATCATCCCTATTGCAGAATTCAGAACATGCACTTCCAGTCATACGTATATTCAAAAACATATCAACATATTTGGGTAAACACTAAATGTCAAACATCACCCACACAGGGTATTAACATTAACATTTTCATTAAAAAAGAGAGATCTCTTTTCTCATTCATTACGCATTTACACAATAGAGATCTGTCAAATAAATTAATGCAAAGTAATTCAAGTTAGACTTTTAACACTAGAATCATACAATTGGGGGCAAAAAATCTTTAAAATGAAAGACAAATGGTGAACTAAGGACATTTAATCTGTATAAATGTAATATCAACAGTCTTTTCCTGGTTACTTGCTTTATGGTTAATTTATATATTATATGTCACTCTGTTAAGTCCTTAACACTTTATATAGGTCAGTTTTAATTTTTCCTTATTTTATTTACCATAAGTAATATGTAAGTAGTTTATCATATACAAAAATAAGCAATCTCATAAAAATAGTTCAACATGATTAGAAACATTCTTAGCATCAGGACTTTATTGTAGATTTTCTATTGTCAGTATCTGTTTTGAAATAAACATCTATATTTTAGGATCTTGTGTGTGTGAAACTCATATTGAATCATTGGGCTCTCAAAACTTAATTCCAGGGAGTTCCTCCAGGTCTACAGTCACTGTGACCTTAGCATGCAGGATAAGCCTTAGAACAAAGGGTTTATGGTACCTTTGTTTTGATCTTCTTTTACTTTGAAAACAATAATATTTGATGAAAGTTATGACTTTTAAGTTTTATCCATTAAATATCTACTATAAACACTGAAATGCATTCAAATACATCTTCTCAAGCAGTTGTGTGCTAGCTTCAATAAAAAAATAGAAGAAACTGTCAGTTGATAAACTGTAATGATGTTAATTCCATCTACAGTCCATAATCTCTAACAAATTAGAAAATGTCTACAGTGCATAAATTTAATAATAGGCCAAATTTGCATAGACATACATCAATTTATGTGCCCATGACCAATGGATTAGAGATGGTGACTGTTGCCACCATCCACAACTGGAATAATTTAATCAGACAAAGCAGAGTGAAATTCCTCTTTTTAAGGAAAGTTTACTTTCAACTATTACTTCCACCTTTCTTTAGAACAGTATTGATGGGACGGAAAATTGGCTTCACTCATTTCATTCCAAATTAGTGATGAAGGGATTGAGGCTTCTTGTGGGACAAAAACTATCTTTGTATTTCATGTCAATCAAAATTAACATAGCTAAATAAGTTATAAAAATTTGAAATGTTTATTATTCCTCTTTTACACTGTCTGCTTAGGATTTAATGGTAAAAACAAGGGCCATATGAATGTTTGTTATACATTTGCTAGGGACCATTACATCACTTGGCAGATATTAGAATTTTCTCCTACAGATGTCCAGAAAAACACCTAAATGACCTAAAATTAAAGCCTTTTAATTTTGTTTGCAAACTCTTTCTCAAATTCACTTCAAAGTACATGGCTTTTTGTTAATTGTTAATTTCTAGAACAGCTAAAATGCCTTAAGATTAATGCATGTATCTATACCTATTTTTGAAAGCAATATTTCTTCATAGATAAATCAAATTGCTAGGTAAACATATAAAACTATATGCGATTTAAAATATATGCAGAAACATGAAAACAGTAACTTATACAAGTCAGCCTAGCCTGTGGTTTTACTTGTCAATTACTCTGTTGATTTACTGGGTTTACAGATAAGCATTTATCTAAGCTCTTCTCTAACAAAAGAAAAAAAATAAAGCATTCTATGGAGATCTATCTATCTTATACAGATAAATGTATTATAGTATATTGACTATCTCTCTGAAATAGGAAAATTTCAAACTACTATAGTTAATCCTATATTGGAATAGCACAGTTATTCTGCTGTTGATACTTTCTCATCTATAAATCATATTTGTGAAAAAATATAAAATGTGCAACTTCCACATTTTCTAGTTCCAACAAAACTTAAGCTTAAAATAGAAACTTTTATGGGTGGGGATGTGCAAACTAGGGCTAAAGTCTGAAGATCCTAAACATTTTTAATAGTCACAACAAAACCAAAGTCAAGAACTTGATTTCACTGGGATACTGGTGATGTAAAAACATTCCTGAAGACTTCCATGCATAGATATGAAGAAGGATGGTTTCCAATTTGTCATTTGTTTTTGCTTGACTTACTTTCTGTGAATTTCATATCATATTACATGAATATTTCATGGCTTATTGATATTTAATGACTTTTTTGGTAGGGGAAAATGGCACACTTGATAAGTTGTTTCTTTGTATTAGTTACATATGATCCTGCATTTTTACATATGACTTGCAAATGTTCTAAATCTCCTATAATATGACAAAGTACTTCTCACTTTTACAAGTCAACTTAAAACTAAATTAACACAAAATATTGTGGTATAAAAAAAGGAAATAAATTCATGTTTATCTTTCAGTACACTAAAACTAAATGCATACTGATTTTTATAAAATAACTATACAGTAACCTACAAAGTGAATTTACTTACTGACAAAGATTAAATTGTTGGCAAACCTTGAGCAGTGGTTATGCAGTTACAAAGTCACACATTCATCACAAAGGTCATTTGTAGGTTCTACACAACAAAAAAGTTTGTGCAAAACACTTGAGTATGGCATTTTCAGGGAAGTTGTTAAAGAAAAGAACGGTACTGCAGCAAAAGAGTCTCAGATTTCACTGTGGTCACTGAGTATGCTCAAATTCTGAAATAGAAGAGAAAGAAATTAGCACTTGCTACTTGTTGTTTTCTTGTTTAGTCTCTAAGTGTGTGTCTGACTCTTTTGTGATCCCATGGATGACCCCATGGACTGCAGCCGGCCAGGTGCCACTGTCTATGGAATTTTCCAGGCAAGAATACTGGGTTTGGGGTGTGTGTGTGTGTGTGTGCGCGCGCCTTCACTCAGTCATGTCTGACTCCTGGCAACCGCACAAAGTGTAACCTGCCAGGCTCCTCTGTTCATAGAATTCTACAGGCAAGAAATTTGGAGTGGGTTACCATTTCCTCCTCCAGGGGCTCTTCCTGACCCATGGATCAAACCTGCGTCTCCTGTGGCTCTTGCATTGGCAGGTGGATTCTTTACCACTGAGCCACCTGGGAAACCCCACTTGCTACTTAACTTTAAGTTGATAACTGTAGGATAACTGTAGGTAAAAGAACATTGGGCTTCCCTGGTGGCTCAGAGGTTAAAGCGTCTGCCTCCAATGCGGGAGACCTGGGTTCGATCCCTGGGTCGGGAAGATTCCCCTGGAGAAGGAAATGGTAGCCCACTCCAGTATTCTTGCCTGGAGAATCCCATGGACGGAGAAGCCTGGTAGGCTACAGTCCACGGGGTCGCAAAGAGTCGGACACGACTGAGCAACGGAACGGAACGGAAAAGAACATTAGAAACTGAAGCCAGCTGTCTAGTCAAGCTAAGAAAATGGATATTCTCTGAGGCATCAGAGTATAGAAGTTTATAGCTCCAAGTGCCAGGCCAGACTGCTGACTTTGAAACTGGCTCTACCACTTACAAATGGTATAACTTCCCTGAACCTCAGTTTCCTCATTTCTAACAATAGGTTAAATAATAGTATCTACTTCATAAGCTTGTGGTGAGTTTAGTGAAGAAATATAGGTAAAGTTCTTAGCATAGTCTTGGAACATAATGAGCACTCAATGAATGTTCATAATATGTAATATTTAGTAGTAATAGTAGTATAAATAATAATAATAGCATTATTATTTTTTAATTTTTATTACTTTGTAAATGCATACTGTTCTACATGCATACTGGTTGCATGTAATGAGGATGACCTAGGGAGACAATAAATGCTGTTCCAGGAATAAAGAAAGGCAAAACAATTCAAGATAAAAAAAAATTGTGGGAAAACAAATTTCTAAGGATAGTTCTAAAATTAACCATACGGCCCAGTATTAGAAGATAACTTTGACACTTCAGACCATGTGAGTGCTGGATTCTGCAAATACTGTTTCCAAAAATGGCAATATGAGCTTATAGTAAAGGGTATCAAAGCAAAGAGCTATTTGGTTACATTTCGAGTTTTTGTATTTGACAGAGGTAGATTCCAACTTCCAGGATAGTGGATCCTGGAAGATGCATTTATTTTATAATCAAGCAGTTTGCACTTAATAGGTGATCACCAGATCCTTTAAACAGTGATATTGCTGGAAACTCCAAATTCTTAAACAATGTTCATACGTTGTCCAAAAAGGGAATGAAAATATTTCTTTGCTTGGAGCAGAGGACTCTGAGGAGGGGACACATTTTAATAGGTTTTCAGATGCAAATGGGACAATAAATAGTCTAACATAAAAATCACAAAGCCCTTGATTCTACATTCCAATTTTCTTATGATTCTGGCACACCAACTTGTTCAACTCACCTTACTTAAATTCATGTTACTTATCGCAGCAGATACTGATTCAAAAAAAACTGGTTTCTCTGAATCTAGGTTTCCACAGTACTTTATTGCTTTTATCAAGGAAGCTATAAGAAAGCACAAGTGATATAAGGATTCATGTGGCAGCAGAAGGGTCAGGTCCAGTGTCAGTCAAGGATATTCCCTTACTTGTGCAATGGACCAAAGACACATCCACACTCTTGTTCTTACAGTCCGTGTAAACCTGGAAGAATTAAAATAATACACCCACAATTAATTCAGGATAGCTGACAGGAACAAATAAGAACCTCAGAAGGGAGAATTTCTAGCTCAAAAAAAAAAATGATGTTGTACCACCAGGGGGTGGCACTGTAACACAATCAGGCATACTCTGACTCACTTCTATAAAAGAGATGGTCTTCGCGAAGGAAGATGGATGCCAGCAAACATTTACCTTTTATGTAAATCAGTTTTGCTGCTTACATTCTCCACTTTATTTAATAAAAATAAACACACCACCTTTCCCTCCCTGTAAGAATAATATAAAATTGTTTTCAACTGTCTTATTGGAAGTCAAAGACCCATTTGTGAAAATGATGAAATCTGCTTACTTTAATGTTTTGTTATTTATATATATTCATGGTGCCTCTAAACTCCATCCGTGGATGGTAAATTGAAAACCTCACTACAATCAAAGTCAAATTGATGACCATTTTTATGGTCCATCAAGATGAGAGATCCTAGCTAATTTTCTTGGCATACTGCAGGGTCCTGCCTTCTTTAAGTCCTAGAAATTCTCAAGTAGTAGCAACCCGAGCAAACAAATACTTAAAATCCAGATCCTAGAACTAGTTATCCAGCTAAGATGTGGACCCAGAATTTGTCCATCTTTAAAGTCTATGTTCTTAACACATATCATAATTTACTGTAATCATAATGAAATAAACAGTGATAAGGAAACTAAAAGTGGCAAACTAATAAAAACCAGCTGGTTGTGTGTATACAGAAGCACAAATGTCATTTTCTTCAAATTTATGCATCAGTTGATCCCTTCATTCTATTGTGTAGCATTTTTAAATAAGACAAACTTAAAAATTTTTCTTTCTTAGCATTCCCAGTACTTAGATTATTTGAATTACTCTGAATTTCCAATCTTAGACCTTAAACTCAGTGGGAATAGTTAACCCCTTCCTCATATTTACTAACTGTAAGTCTTGATTTACAGTATCTAAAGAAGGTAGCTATTGGAGAAGGAAATGGCAACCCACTCCAGTGTTCTTGCCTGGAGAATCCCAGGGACGGCGGAGCCTGGTGGGCTGCCGTCTATGGGGTCGCACAGAGTCGGATACAACTGAAGCAACGCAGCAGCAGCAGCAGCAATCTGCTGCTCCTGTGGCTGCAGGAGGAAATTCACTTCCTCTTTGGTCACACAGCCTCTGGGGCTCACGTTGGTTTGGCCCTGCCTCTGTAGGCTATGCTTTGGTATCTGTTTCCCACCTAGACAAGATGGGGCAGAAGCAGAGGCTTACCGGACCTCACTTACTCAGCTGGGCTGGGAAGAGGGAGGGATATGGCAGGAGCAAGCAGAATGTGCGGGGAGGGCCTGGGGTGGTAAAGGCCTTCGAGTGTTGCTGCAGCCTGAGGCAGGTCAAGCAGACTCCCAGGGGAACTGGCCCCTGGACGTGGGAACTTCAGCAATAGCGAGGTGCACAAGCTCCAGGAAGGGGCGGGCTATGACCTGTGCCTGCTCGCTGCTGCCTGCACCTGCAGCCCCTGGGGTTGGGCTTGCAGTGCTGCTCATCCCCTGCCTCTGGCACTCCCACTGGCCTTGATGGCAGCTGGCCGGCGTGCCTGCCTCTGAGGCTAGTTCTGCCTCTGGGACTCATGCTGGCCTTTCCAGTGGCTGGCCAGTGTGTCCACCTCTGAGGCTGCAGACTAGAGCCGTGACTTGTCCAGCCTCTGGCACTCACGTCGGCCTTGGTAGCAGCCAGCCAAAATCCCTCTGGGGTTGCAGACCACAGCTGCAGCCAGTCCCACCACGGGCACTGGCGAAGGCGGTGTCCTAACATCTGTAAGCATGCAGAGGTGGAGGCAATGACCTGTTACCCCTCTGGCAGTCCCAGGCTTTTCCCTCAGCTGTGTCGTACGAGCCCCCTCAGAGTGTCTTTACAGCGGTCAATCCCAGTCCTCTCCCGGGGTCAGACCCCTGAAGCCTGTGCCTCAGCACCCAGCCCCCCTCGCCATGGTGGGCGGCCGTGCAGTCAAGCATCTCAGGCTGGGAAACATTGGTCGGTGCCGATTTCTGTGCTGAAATCTCTCTACTTTGCTTTACACACACCTGTCGCTGTGCTCTCCTCTGAGCTTCCAAAGCTCCACCTATCCCTGCCTGTGAGGTAGTTTCTCAATAATTCAGGCCAGGAATGGATTCAGGTCATACTGTACTCATCCATGATATGAAAGACCATATCCTGCCAACTTCAGGGCACTTGCTCATGGAGGGGGCTTTTCTCCTTATTTCTAGAAGCCTAGGAGTTGACTGCCCAGCATGGACTAAGCCCACTACATCTCAAATACATATTCTCAGATAATATTGGAATAATCAAAAGTCAAAGTTCAAAAATAATTAGTAGTTAACTGAAAATGCAAAAATCCATGCCCACATGAATATCTACTCCACTCCCCTTATACCCTCCTGATACACGCACAGCTGGAAACATCACGAAATCTCCTGAAAAGAAATCTACAGTAGTGGAAGGCACAAAGTCTATGTCCTTTGGGGAGAACGGGTGAGATGAGTACTGAGACAAGCATGGTCACAACCTCAGAGTTGAGAAAGAGTCCGTGAAAACACTGTTCCTAAAGAGAAGGGAAAGAATCAGTCCAAACACAAGCTGCACAAATACCTCAACCAGCATGGAGACTCCAGTATAGTCAGAAAAGGTCAATCCACCGCAATCCAGGATTAAAGAACACTTTGGATTCAGGCAGGGCTGGGCAGCTTCTTCTGTAAGAGGAACAGAGTTGAATCAGAGAGAATTCTTAGAGATTTTCACTACTGACTTCGTTGAACATTGGGAAGATCAGCAGTGGCCTAATGTTTTAATAAAGTGAAATCACTGAGTCGTGTCCAACTCTTTGCAACCCCATGGACTGTAGCCCACCAGCCTCCTCCATCCGTGGAATTTTCTAGGCAAGAGTACTGGAGTGGGTTGCCATTTCCTTCTCCAGGGGATCTTCCCGACCCAGGGATCGAACCCGAGTCTCCTGCATTGCAAGTAGACGCTTTACCGTCTGAGCCACCAGGGAATCCCTGGATGGCTCAGGGAATGTTTAACAAAATCAATTCCAAACACTTTTAATTTTACATTTTCAGTTGGCTACTAATTATTTTTGAACTCTGATTTTTTATTATTCCAATACTATTTCAGGTAATTATTACTACATAACTTGAGAGCCAAGGATAATATTGGTAAATAGCATATGATTAAAAATGAAAGAGAATGGAAATTTACAATAAGAAGATGTCCCTCTGGTGCAACCAGGGAAGGCTTCATGCAAAAGTAGCCTTGAATTTAACAGCCTATATTTAATTCCAAAAGTAGAAGTAATACAGAAATGTAAGCATCCCAATCATATGAACAACTGTAATTAAACACTGATGATAGTTAAAGATCTCAAAATTCTCCTGTCCCATTCAATCAATATTTATGGGGGGGACTACCCTGGTGGTCCAGTGGCTAGGACACCATGCTCCCAATGCAGGGGTCCAGGTTTGATCTCTGGTCAGGGAGCTAGTCCCACATGCCGCAACTAAGGGTTCACATGCTGCAACCAGAAGTTCTCCTGCCACAACTAAAGATCCCACGTGCTGCAACAAAGATCTAAGAACCCGTGTGCTGCAGCTAAGACCCAGCACAGCCAAATAAATGTAAAAGTGTATTTTTTAAAATTTACTATTTTTAAAAATTTAGTGCCACACGCCAGGTACTCCAGTAGTGCCTTCTGCTTCCCTTTTTCCCCCGTGAGGAGAGCTATGAAGGTAACTACAGGTTCAGGCTATGCTACCATTCGCTCAAAATGGTAAATTAGAACTTCAAGCAAAATGAAAAGTGATCACAACTTAGCTCATCCACTGACCACTCAGCAGTAATCATTATCATTCAATATTTGCCTGAAAATAGGACCAAGCCTTACTACAGAAGGGCTCTTATTTATATCCTCAGATATAATATATGTCATTGCTATTATCAGAGATTGGAGAGTGGTTTTAAGATCACAGGAAAAATAAAAATATGAGTCCTAGGCAAGGACAAACAGTGGCACATTGATTGATATTTATTCCTTTTATCTCCTAGTCTCACAAACAGACACACACAAACACATATACATAGGTTGACACTACATTAATTAGTTTAGAAATACTTTTATTCCATTTTATTTAGAGCTACAGAAGAATAATTACTAAAGAAATATTAAAAGATTTGCTGAGACATTTGGCTCATTATTTGTCTGTGATATGTACTTCCTTGCAAATTTTTTATGATTCATAAACATGTTTTATCCAATTTGGAAACATTTTGTTGAATTTTCAGAGTATAAGAATCTTTAACAACTGAATATCAGATAATCTTTCCTACAAAAGTTCAATAATCCACATGCATACATGCATAAAATATATATAATAGATTAGATGTGTATCCTTACAAAGTTAGATATAGACTAATCATTTGCAATGTACCATGGAGTTCAAAATTTGAAGGGTTTCTATGCAATACTTCTGAATATATCTGTTTTAGAAAATAAAACGTATATGATTTTTTAGAAGACAACTCAGTCCAGCTATTTTGACATCTTTTCAGCATGTCAACTGTGGACATATCTTTTCAAGTTCCACATTTAATGACAGCATGGTGGTAGCTTGAAAATATTTACACCATGGAAATTGGCAAGTGCAACAATTCACACTTCTTCACCACCCCATGCCATATTCTTCACTCAAAAAGTTTTTTGGATTTACCAACACACCATTATGTAAATCTGGTTACTCTTGCTAAACACAAGGAAAATAATCAGTAATATTAAAAAAATTCAATAGCTTGGATTAAATAAATGACTTAACCCTCTGACATATTTAGCAATAGATCTTAAAATGACAGTGATGATGCAATTTGATAACAAAACTAATGAAGTCTTTTTTTCCATCTCCTTATAGTCTTTTAAAGTGCTGTGATTCATGGGGTCGCGGAGAGTCGGACACAACTGAGCAACTGAACTGAACATACAAAAAAGCTAAATCTAAAATTCTTAGTC